>NC_090927.1:861036534-861351506 GCF_040938575.1 Ambystoma mexicanum
CATGTAACTGTGAAGGTACACAGAAGGAGGATTTGTTGTGTAGATGTGTATCAGATATATCCGGCTCAGATCAGCCGTCTTGGAAATGTTGAAAAAGATGACTCTTCCTCATGAATTGGAAACATTCCTGACGAAATGTGAATGGGTCGCATTTTTTGGTTGGTACAACCCCCATTCCTCTTTCGAGTACTTTCAGTTCATCTTCTGTAGGGGAGTAGGATGATAGATTCATCACAACGCCTGCGTAATGCGGGTCACTCCGGTTTCGAAGTTGCCATCCTCTGGGCTCTTCTCTAAAAAACCACGCTGTGTAATATCCCCCTTTTCGGATTGGTTGCCGCAATTGGTATTGTTCCTCCCTTGATAGTTATTGGGCCTCCCTTTTTGTTTTTGACGACAGTTAGGTTGACCACGGCTCCAACTAGAGTCACCATTGGAGCTTCCATCAATGAAACTGAAGGAGGTATTTTTAAAGTTTACTTCTTTCTGTCCTTCATTGATGGTCCCATCATTTTGTGCTAATTGATGATAGTTCTCCTGTGTGTATCTGAAAGCTTTTTCATGAGTTAAATTTGTCAGGTCTTTGTTCATTCGTCTAACCCTTTCTCTCAGAGTGTCTTCCTTAAAATTGGTCATTTCCAGCATCAGCGCATCTAATCTTTTTTTTATAAAGGTCCAGCGGTGCCGCCTTTTGGATTTCCTCTTCCAAAGTTTTTAAGGCCACCAGAATCTTCTCTGTCATTTCTGTAGTTGTAGTCAATATTTTCCATCTAGCTTTAGCACATGTGGGAGTGTTATGCAACGGAGCATCAAATATCCCTGCCTATGCTACTGGAACCAGAATTGTTGCCATTCCAAAGTTAAAGAAGAGTGAAATCGAAAACTGTTTAACATTTAAAAATGGAAATTACAGCTGTGGGCAATTCTGTTTGGCACTTCATATGATGCGACTGACCCCTAAGGAAAGTACTGTAAGAACATACAAGAAGGGCAACGTCTACAAATATAGTACCTTTTGAATTTTCAATTTCAGACTGTTAGTTGACAAAACCACCTGGCCTAGATATGTCAGTGAACAAAAATAAGGGGCCAGTGATGTCATAAGTGACATTTGTGATGTCATCTTTGATGTCATGGGTGTTAGTCTTAGCAGTGCACGGTGGTGGAGCAAGTTATGGTTGCTTAGCTTATAACTGGCGATTTTCTGGGGGTTTTCGATTTTACTTGTAACCATAATATCCTGTTAACACACTTTTTCCACTGGTTTTGATAGTTTTTTTTATTAGTGCATAGTAACCATAACATCCCTTCTTTCAATGAATTTGATAGGTTTTTATTAGCACAACTTGCCCATAACGTGCTTTTAACAAAGTTTTTTCACTGAAATTCACAGGTTTTTACCAGGATACCATTAATTTGTGTACATGTACCACACAACATACTGACCCCACTGGCCCAACATGATAGCTGCAGACGTCGAGCAGCATCCACACTGCCCAAAGGCTCAGGGGTTGTCTTACATTGTTGTAACATGTAGTAAACAAACAGAAAATGTTTGAAGGGCAAAACATATGTGTACTACAAGGAAAAATTGAGTATGTACTTACGAAAGCAACAGTGCAATTACATAGGTTGTGCAACATAATGGAATGCACCAAGCAGAACACTTACTGACACCTGGGCGCATGCGTGGCGTGCGCATCTAATCCCCCGTGCCCTCGAAACACTGCACCTGTCCGCAAGGTCAGTAAAGTTGTGGCATACTTTTAATTAGTTTAGGTATCCCACACTTGTCCTATGGACACCTGGGAGCATGCACATCTGCTCCCCTGTGCCCTCCAAACACTGCGCCTGTCCACATCTGTCCGCTGCACATGTCACACTTTTAATTAGTTCAGGAATCCTGCCTCTGTCCTACAGACACCCACGGACACCTAGGCGCATGCACACACCACATCCTGCCCAATAATTGTCCTATGGACAGCCATCCCATCTGTGAACATTTGCAACGTCACCATGTGACCGCACCAACGCTGAGCGTCGCTCCATATTCGCGGACAATGTTCGGACCCCAGGATACCCAAAAAGTGCTTTTGTTAGCAATCCAAGGTGTTTTAAGGAGATACTTCAACCTTGCAGGGCTCCTAGACCATGCCTGTGGTGATCTACAGACTTTTAACAACTCTTTGAGCCCATCTTGGGGTTTGGAATATCCGTGCAGCGCTCAACTGTTCATGGATCGCTCCCCTGCACCTCTATAAAAGGCCACACCCCACTGCTGCTCCCCATTCTGTTTTTGGCTGACTTATCCAGATTGCTGCTTGCTAAATTGCTCTGCTTATCCAAATGGTGTTAAGTATTCTAATCGGGCATCACACAGCAGACCAGGACTCCTGCCCCCAGCCTAGAATACTTTTGCATTATTTCCTAGAATTCGGATTGAGCTGGCACCCAACCCGCCTCACATTCCCTTTTACAAATACCACGGTTCACAATGGACCATGACCCAGGCTGGGGGGTGGTATAAAATATTTATTTATTTTAAATTCAAATAAAATCACACAAAATTAATATTGGACAGAAATCACCAATGGGGTGATAATTACAAGGTAAATGATGAACTACACTTAGTTTGACCTTCTACTATAACATATCCAAAGCACAAATGAATGGGAGCAATTTTACTGTTTGGGTAGATAGCACCCAAGTTTTCCCCCTGCAATGCTCCCTCAAACCCCTATTAATCAGGGAGTGGATAGAAAGGAGCAGCAAGGAGTCAGGTACACTAGGCAGCAAACAGAATTAGAATACGACCTTCCCTCACGGAATGGGGGGCGCAGTCACTTTAGATATAAAATATTTCCTTTTTCAATGGGAAATTTTGAGCTAGCAGCAAAGCAGCGCTGCTTTTCAATTCCTTTCTTTGGTGCACATAAGGAAAACACTGGCATCCATTCTTGGGGTGTTCCATGTTCTCTCTTGCCCCATGTGTGCTTGGCAAAGACAGTGCAGCTATCATTTTTGTAGCTGCAAGAATTCTGACAGGTTGGTAAATGTACCCCATAATGGCAATCATGGCTATTGCTGCTGAAGTCCGCGGACAGTGTGGTAGTCCACAAACTTCTAAATAATGAAGGTGGTGGCAACATCTAAACCATTGCACTCTTTTGCTGCAGAAAGTGGTGGCTCTGAAAAAGGGCCTTTTTGTGTTTTAGGAAGGTTATTTTTGCAAGGTTTTGAGATAAAGTAGGCAACAACTGCTATGAAGGGCTTGTTATATATGCAAAAAGGGCTGCAAAGCATGTTGGATATTTCGCAAAAAAAGCTGATTGCCAGCATCAGTAAGATGGACTCCACCTCTGCAAAAAATATTGGTGCTTCTAAATGTAATGTTTTCATTGTGGAAGGATGACATGTGAACATCTCTCAAAAATGCTCAAACTGCCTTGTTGACATTGAGCCCCGCTTTCTCCATTTGCGGACCAAATGAAGAAGAGCACAGCCACATCTGTCTCGGGTAATGCGAGAAGAAACTTACTCGGGAGTTTGGAAACATGTCCATGACTTTCCTAAGTGCCTCCTTCATCGCAAGCTACAGTGAGATTCCGTAACATGGCCTAAACAGTTCCCTCAATAATGAACAATAATGGCTGGATGATGACGTGTCACCAAAGTGGCACAGAGGGGACCCAAGTCCACCCACTTCATGCTGTGCACAGCACATCCACATGATGAAATCTAAGATGTGGGCCACTGCACAGTGCTCTGCATACACCTGCAACCAATGTATCCATGAGTCCCCCAAAATCCAGACATTCTGCCTGCTGAAAGACATGGCCATAGCAATGCCATCTGCCCTCCTCTCACCAAACAGGCCCTCTGACACACACTCTCATTGCATGCCACACTCAGGAAACATTATTGGCCAATCTACTGGCCTCCACAGTCCAATTTCCATACCTGCCATCCTCAAAAGACCTGGATGTGGCACATGCAATGTGAGAACTACTGCAGTGTCCGCAGACAAATCAGGCAATTCAAGGGGATGGGGAGAGAAATGTAACCCAAGGTAGGATATGTCCTCTGTAGTGGTGGGTCTGAAAAGAGCCTTTTTTTTAAAGATGCTTGTAAACAAACACCTTTTTTTTGTATTTTTGGGGGGTGCTCTTCTTTTCCTCCTTACTGCCTTACATAAAGCTCTGCAAAGCATCCCTTCGATTGTGAAAGAAAATGGCATTTCCAAGGGTGGACAAAGAAATGCCATGTGCAGTGAAATAGTGCACACTAAGAGAATCCATGTTCTGACTGTGGAAAAAGAATATGCCAGCACTTTGCAAAAATGCACACAGGCACCTAGCATCATTTTGCTGGGGACAAAGGACATTAGGGTTGTTCCATAGTGCTCTAGGTGGTATTTGTGAGAAAACCACCATTGCACTGGGAAAAAACAGCATCAGTGCCTTCACTAAGTCCTTCGGTGCATTGAGTAAAATGTGAGCGCTGATGTAGCCCAAATGCTCTCCTCCACAGTGCACCACCAAAACATCAGGAGTACTGAAACTTGCCATTTCTCTGCAAAGTGCAAGCACACCTTGCAAATTGTGGCCAGGCACACTGTACTACAAAGCCTGCACTTCTTGAAAACCAAGATTGGCAGAAATGCCTCTTCCCTCTGCATACCTCTCCAGATCACACACAAATGAATCTCCCACTATCCATACGCTATCTTTCTGCATCTCTCGAACAACAGCAATCTTCACTACACAACCAACAAAGCAATGAAAAAAAGTATTACCCTCCCTTCCTGTAAAGCACAAGCTGAACAACTGATTGGCTAATCCCCACAGTCCCGTTTCCATGCCAGGCACACTGAGAAGACCTTGATGTGGCACATCCTGTCTGTGGACTACTACGGTGTCCGTGGACTACCGCAGTGTCCGTGGATCCCGTAACATAGGGGAAGCCCTTCTTCCCTTTCCACTACACTCTTTGCAGCACTCCCTCATTGGCTACTGTTAAGCAGTCACACAACCATCCACCAATTACATTCAGGTACTCTACATCTAAGTCTGTCATCACAGTGCAACACTTAGGATGTACTGTTGAACACTGAGTACAGGTCTCCTGTAATTCCAAAGCACCTCCATCAAAAAGTACTGTAAAATTCTCCAAGATTTCTGCATCCAGATTCATCCACGTTCTGCACCCGTCAACACAAACTACAGTTATGCATGTACATTTGCAACTCTTTTACACATGCATACAAGTGGGGTGCCTGCCACTTACCCTGCATAACCTACTCAATGATCATACTCTTATTTGTCCCATCTGCTGACATCAAGTGGCAGTTACTTACAATGCTGTTTGCTTTCTAAATGGTCTTTTAATGCCCACTTGCATAACAGTTGCACATCACATATTTAAATTTTAGCAGCACTTTCTCTGGTTTTTTTTGTAAAACAAAAAAAGAGAACCTCATTGGGAACATTTGCACAGCAAGTTCAAGTGCCACATCCTATGTGAAACTTCAATATATTACCATGGCATGCGTGCCTGCCCATATCACCCCTTCTAATGTGCAAACTGTTATTTTCTTCTTTACTTCTGTCACATTTACAACCACTTCTCCCACTAACGCATGTTCTTTAAAATGCCCAGAATGCACACAGAAAACGAAAACTACATGTATGTTACCAAAGCATGGCAAGTACATACACTGCACACTTAACAAAATGTACCATTGGAAGGAAAGCAAACAAATGCATGTGTACATTGGCAGCAGTGTTATCTGTACATTTGGATAAATAAATGAAAGCAACAGGAAAGGGTTTCTGCACTCATGTATCAAGCATGTATGTGTGGGAAAGTTAATAACATTCTACGCACTAACATTCTTCTTTCTAATCTGTACATCTTTCTGGGCTTTTTTCACACCCTACTAGGACTTGCACTACTCCATTTACAATGCAAGTAGTGCAACAACAACTCACACACTTTGAAAAGTGCAGCCCCGTAGGGCATGCTTATCACTGCACCACTGGCCCCCATAGCAGCAATGCTGATGCTCCCAAGTACCAATTCCTCTGCAGTGCTGTACAATTGCATCCACATACTAACTCCCAACAAATCCTCCCACACTGTAAAATAATGTGTTCCACTAGTGCAACTATTGTGCCATTACCACACATACCCACTAACTTCCTTCTTTCACAATTGCAGTGAAGAACAGCCTCCTGAAAGACATAAATGTCTCTACTGGAAGAAAAAGCACAGAAGATTAATGTGACTTGCCCTTTGTTCTCCTAGTCTATTGCTGCTAAATTGTATTATTTGATAGTTTTTATTAGATCTATATGATTCATTTTATCTATTGCTTCAATTTTTTTGTTGTGTAAAATCCTTTTTTGTGCTGTATTCCCGCTTTTAATACATTGCACTTAAAATTTCTGCTCAATTCTTTTCTTACCTGCTTTCCGGCTTCTTCCCATAGCGTGGTGCCATTTGAATCAGGGAAACCTTTGTGTTTCTACGTACACACTACGATCCTCTAAAGACTACATTACTCATCTATATTGTAGTCCTTAGAGAGTATATCTTCCTAAACTCGGCGGCGCGAACGTGCCAGTGTGAAGGGGGCAAGTCGGTCTGTGCCGGTCAATGACACTCCAGGGTTGAGGGGTGTCCTCCAGTCTTGCTGGCACCCAGTATCAGGTAAGGAGAGAGTGGACTCTATGGAAAGAACAGCCCGTTTTCTTGAATTGGCTGAAGCCTCTAGTATATGTATTCAGAATATGAATCCACTAACTATCCCTGAGAAAGGCGAATGCTTTGACAATATTAGCAATGGCAGTCTGCCCATAGGCCACAGGCTGGTTAATGAAGGCTTCTTAGGCAATGTTAACATGTGTACCATCGCGGAGGTCTACAATACACCAACAACGCTTGTTGGGCATAACATGGATGATCAAAATAAACAAATCAACATTATAAATAATGTGATTCAAACTGGGACTATACCACCCACTGAAATTAAGGCTAACATCACTTACAAGCTTAAATGCTTACTAGTAAATACACGGTCGCTATTGAAACACGCCTCAGACGTTGCCTCAGATATTTCCATACAGAACACAGATATCTGTGCGGTCACTGAGACCTGGAATTATTTAGCTGCGGGTCCTTCTCTCGCATTGGCCATTCCACATGGGTATAACATACTCTGCCAAGACAGATGTGAGGGTAAAGTTGGTGGAGTAGACATAATTGTTAAAGATTCCCTAGACATATGGAGAATGGATGTTACAAATATAGACAGCTGCGATATTCTTTAAGCCAAAATTAGATGAAATCCCAAAAATACGGTGAACATCTTCCTTGTCTTCCAAGCACCAATTTTAAAGAACAATTTTATTAATAAAGTATCCAATCTTCTTTTATCTTTTTTTAAAACATTTACCAAAAGTTTTACTTTTAGGTGATTTTTATTATTGGCTAGGAGACACTAGCGACCCTCATGCTAAACTATTGGATAGGGACCTCTCACATTTGAGTTTCTCTCAATATATCCACGTACCCAATCATGTGAAGGGGAACACCCTCGACTTTTTGTTAGGTTTAAATACAACTCCTACCAGTCTGCCTATTAGCCCTTGTCGCTGGTCTGACCACTTTTTTATCCACTTTGAGATTCCCTCTGAAAAAACTGTAATAAATAAAAAACTCCCACTAGTATTATACGCTGCAGAAACTATACAAAGTTGTCCCCAGCAGCCCTAGATCCATGGATCTGTGAGCTACAGGAGAAAACTAATGATAAGTGCTCAGTCCATGAAATTATAGCTTGCTATCAGGATATTATGCAGAAAGCTGTAAATACTATAGCACCCTGGTGTAATAAAAAGGTAATTAAGAGAGAGACAATAGTTTCTTATCGGAAGATCTGCAAGAAATGAAGAGTACTAAAACTAAAGCATTTTACAAATGGAAAAATTCACTGTTGGACTGTAACAAAGAAATATATAAATCCCAAGTTAAAAACTTGAAAAAGGCTCCTATTATGGCAAGAGAGTCTATCTTGACGATCATATTTCCCAAGCTCACTCTTTTTAAAGTTTTCAGGGAGTTGGAATCAACAAAAAGTAACAACGAAGAACCAATCACTAGAGATGCTCATTGGTGCAATCTGGTGTAAGAGGCCATGGACGCAAAACTAAGTAAAATCAAAGATGGAATCTTACTATCCATTAAAATGGACATACAAAAACAACAAAACTTCATCTTGCCTAATCCTAAAATCTGGAAATCAGAAGAGATGTTTTCTTTTAAACCAATAAGTGAAGTCGACATCATGGTAATTATAGAGAAACTTAAACCTTCAAAATGCGAGAGCGATGTATGTCCCGCTTAAGCTAGTAAAGCATGCTCGTCTTCTATGATTTCCATTCTTTGTAAGTTTATAAATGCATCTTCTAAAGATTGCTCAGTGCAGGCTTGCATTAAGCAGTCATGGGTTACACTGATGCTGAAGAAACCTAGCCTTTCACCTACCGATCCTCTAAACTACTGTCCTATTTCTAATTCACCATTTTTGTTAAAGATCTTAGATAGAGTGGCCTACACACAAGTTCTTGCCCACCTAAGATCTGTCAAAATTTTGAACCAGAGGCATTCCGGCTTTAGAGAAAAACACGGAACCGAAACAGCCATGTTGGATTTAAAATCTAGGATTCTGCAATGTATGGAGCAGGGAAAAATGAGAATGCTGATGTTGTTGGATATTTCTGCTGCCTTCGACCTGTGGACCACACTGCTTTGGTCACCAGGTTGGAGGAGGTTGTGGGATTCACATCCTCGACAGCTGAATGGGTCAAATTGTTCTTAGGGGGACGTTTCTGGAGAGTAAGCTGTGATAAAGTTGATGCTATTCTGAAAGAACTGGCGTAGGGATTTCCGCAGGGAGCTTGCTTCTCCCTTATATTTTACAATATTTTTCCTGTTCCATTCCAGGACTTTCTGTACACCAACGGCATTGAGTTTATGAACTATGCCGATGACACCTAGTGTGTCATCCCACTCACTGGTGTCTTTTCAGAAGACGAAACTAACATTAACAGGATTTATGACCTTATCCACTAATGGATGCATGCCAATGGTCTGTCACTGAATACAAGCAAAACAGAGTTAATGCTAGTAGGTATAGAACCTAAAACTCATAAACTGGAAGGTCAGTATATACAATGTCGAACTGGGGATTGTATCATAGATATTAAAAAGAAGGTAAAAATGCTAGGGGTCTTTTTAGATTGCAACCTGAACATGAAGGCTCAGGTCAGCAGCCTTGTTGCCTCCTCAGCATATTACTTTAAACTCCTGTGTCATGCCCGACCTTTTCACTCAAGAACAAGTCGCAAAACTCTTGCAGTCGCACTAATAAGCTCTAGAATAGACTATTGTAGCAGCTTTTGATGGGTCTATCTAAAAGCAAAACCAACAGACTGCAAGTCATGCAGAATAATGCATTGAGAGTTATTGCTGACAGTAAGAAAAGAGATCATATAGCAGATGCCAGAAGAGACCTGCACTGGCTTCCTATCAAGGAAAGGATCTGTTTGCGGAGGTCTATCAACTGCTCTGAGCTAAAATCCCCTCCTGTAAGTTAGCACAAGTGAAAAATTGAGCCTTCTTCTCTGCCCCACCAGCTTTTTGGAATAGGCTGCCTGTCAACCTCAGAGAAGAGATGTTCGTTAGAGTTTTCAGAAACGGTTTAAAAACCCTTTTGTTTAACTAATGCCTTGCTTGGTTCCCAGTCTCGTCGTCTTATCGGTACTGCCATTAAGAGATGTTATTTATTTGTATACGTCTTGTCTATCTAGTGCCCTTAACACTCCGTGTCAGTGGTTGCACTATTTAAGTTATAAATAAATAAGAAACCTACTCTTCACATCCCAACAAAGTAAGTACAGCACTGTAGTAGTAGTGCAGTGTTTTTGTATTGTAGTCTTCAAAATTCTATCCAATCCAACAGCATGTGCTTCACTTTTACTCATTGCACCTCAACAGGTCCACTGTTTGTATTCTCATCTGAACACCAGTATCATAACACCCACTAATTTTGTGAAAACATTGTAATGTAATTTCCTATTCATGCACAATACACTGTCATAAACACTGAAGCTAACCTTTCACACATCAACACACACATATACCAGTAGAACCATCCCAATCAGAGGTAACAGCCCATTGTACAATCACACACCCCTCTATTTTTGCCTACCCTCATATTCACACACTCATGCACAGTGCACGCAAACACATTGCACAACTTTCAAACCCACACTTTCCTTTTTTATGCAACAGACACAAGAGAATGCCTACCAAAAATAAACTCTGTAGAAAATGCAGAAATAGAGCAGATAAAACGAAAAGCATGCAAAATAGTCATCCGCCTTTAGCAGAGCTGGTATGAAATGTTCAAACAAAACAGCTAATAGAGTCCCTGAGCAAAACTGAACCAGCTAGCAGGAAATATAATGTGACCCTTCTTCCAAAATGTAAAACTAAAAAGAAATGTATTAAGAAGAACACAACTGCCAGTAGCGCTAGCGCTGCCTATACCAATGTTAACGTAGCCACAGGTAAGCATTCCCAAAAATTAATTTTACAAAAAAAGTCCACCATGGAGTCCTTCTGAACCTTATAAAAACAGTAGATAAATCACACTGAACCCTTAAAACGTACTGCAGAAAACTGAGCCTGGAAGCTTTCATAGCAATGCTCCACAAAAGGAAACTGTTTATATTCATTTTAAACAGAATGAAACCACCAAGAAAATTAATTAGTAAACTACAAAAATGACTTCACAAGATGCGCAATATCAACATAGATACCTTTGTAAACTTCTGTGCAGGTGAGTGGATTCACACAACCAGCACAGAGTCATATTTCCAATTGCAATAAATAGCAGTGGCCGAGGGTATGAAATGGTAGACACACTGTTATGGCAGAAGAAACGCTCATTGAAAGAATATCCCCAACAAACTTACAATCAACTCTCCATTCCTCCAAACTAATCTGTCCCATCTAAAAATGACCCTGAACCTCAATGTGTAACGTACAAAAACAATCCTACAAATCTTGACGGCAATTCCTCAATCACTATGTGAAAGCAAAAGAGAAAATGAGAATGAAAATGTTACAAACCATGGACTCCTGTCCAGTGCGCAAATACACAGGACTGCAAGGACATTCAATAGCCTGCATTTCCGGGCCTGCTTGAAGACATCTCGTCCGGAGACTGTCCTATGCAAAAAGTCCTGCTCTAGAACTGGAGCATTTAAATCACATTCTCCTACATGGCACAGCCAAACCTCACAGATGCCAACCTTCTAATACACACGTAAAAAAAAGAAATCGCAAAGTTTAGAAGCACATCTGCTGAAGTACCAAACCAAGTATGTATGTTTCACAGAACGTTTTATACAAAGAGCACCAAAACTGTAGATATATCGTACAAAATAGAAGACAATGAGGAATCCCAATGGTTCCAATTCGCTCTCTAACTTATAGCAGAAAACAAATACGAAATTACTAACCCCTCAATACTTTGCACATATTGCACTGCAAAGCTTGATAATAACCAAATGACTTCACAGGCTATCATTTATAACTTGGAAATATTTCCACTTCCAAAACCACTCCAACAACTTAATTTATATGAGAGCATTATAATCCAAACCGTACACCCATTTCAAGTTATGATATGCCTTCAACCTAAAACAGCCAAGTTGCCTCTTTCTGATTTACTAAAAGGCATTTGTGGCAAAGTAGTTTATTTGCTTTTAGATCTTAAAGAAAATGTAGACAGTCTGGGAGTGTAATGGGCAATAGATCAGTCTATGATTATCCTAGACTAACTATCCTAGTGAATGATGTCACTATAAAAGACAACAGAAAATGGCAGCAACTAGTAGACTTAAACAAAGTTATATAAGCCCTATAATATCTTAAAGAGAACAATGAATACTACAAAAAAATAAACATTGATGAAAACCTGAGAGAAACCACCAAAATAATTCAGGATTCTTCATTAACTGGCCAATTTGAAATTGTAGATCCTATTATGGCATCCAATATTTTAGAACAGTATACAATTCACCCACTGCACTCCAAAGACAGCATAGATGATGCACTAGAAACATATCAAATTCGGCAAGGCAAAAGATCGCCTATCAGCATATGCGAAAAAAGTGTAGAAGCACAAGCCTTTCCTCTTTCCTACTGGAAAAGGTGATAGGTATGATGAAAGATGCACACAAATAACAGAATCAGAATACCACTCTTTACGAATGTATTCTGAAGACTCCAGATTTTGATAAAACTTTGAATACATATTCCACCTCCTTTTTGAAAATGAGCTAGCAACTCTATGTGACAGAGTTGCACACACATTGAAAACAGGTTCCAATTTTTTAAAAATGTCTGCTACGCAACTACTTCAAAAGGTACAAGACAAAGATGAAGTGTTGCAGTCAAGTATCACAATTCTCTTGGCAAACATGCGTGGTACAAAAGAACAGTGGTTCCGCCGTCACACAGATGTACGGTGTATGCTACACAACCTTGGCCGAACCACATGGTTTGTTATTTTAAGTTGTGCAGAGTATGCATGGGAAGACTTGCACGATTTCCTAAACATACCAAATGAAAACAAAAGCAGGAGTAGACATAAAAACTCCAGGAGAACTCTGCTCTCTGGACCCTGTAAATGTGTCAAGTTATTTCCACCAACGCTTTATTGCCATGCTGCACTTCATCTGTAATAAAACAATTCCTCCCCTCAGAGAAGTGCAACACTTCTTTTGGAGAAAAGAATATCAATCCACATGCTTTTGTGGATAAAAGATGCTCCTAAATTTGGTCAGGACAGTGATGCCACTGTTTTGCAGTTCATTCACAAATATGTAACTTGTGCCATCCCTTCAGAAAGTACACATAGTGAGCTACATGCACACATATTGCGGTTTCACAGACATACATTTGGCAAGTATTGTCAACACATATATAAAAACAAAGGGAAATACTACACCAAATGCCGCTTTGGTCAACCGAGATCAGTTTCAGCAAAAGGACAAGTAAACAGCTCCATGCCTTCTGTTAGACACAGTGTGAAAGGCAAATCACCCAAGAACACATACTGCATTAAAAGAAGTGAAGCATCAAAGTACATCAATGATTACCAGGCAATCATTGCCCTCTTGTGGAATGCAAACATAGATTATAGTACATTGTAGACAATTCCACTGCAGTTGCATGATATGTCACCGCCTACTTAATGAAAGCTGAGAAAACAGAGCTGAAAGACATCTGGGATGACATATTATCTGATAAAACACTGTCACAAAAAGTATACAGCTTTGACATAAAAATGCTCTCTCATAGAGAATGTGGTTGCTATGAAGATGCAGACTGTTTAACAGGCACAGCCTTATATAGAAAATCTGAAAACATAGTATGGCTAAGCCTTGGTCCTGCTGAATCTAGAAAAAAGTGCTCAAATCATACCAAGACATAAAAACAATAGCCAAATGATGACATCACATGTGTATGTACTTTTCATGAAATATGTGTACAAGGGATTCTTATTATAATGTTGCGAAAAAAGTGTCAAGGATCATTGCAATAAATATCATACCCTAATTAGTGCATTGAACGATGCATTGATATAAATAGCATTCTATTATGGGGTTCTAAATAGTATACTAAGCTACTCATGCAGAAACATAGCATTGTGTGCAGCGTACAAGATGAAGGTATAATATTTGTAATGTTAATATGTTGAATAATTAAATGATAATTGTTTTCTTAATAGATTTTTGTGTACTGTGAAATATGTAATAAGTAGCTAATAAAACCCATGTATTACATAATTGCATTACTATAGACAAAACACAAATAGATAAGAACACATACCAATATGGGTATATACAGGGAAAGTGAAGTTAGCAAAAAAGCACAAGTAGTAGCAGAAACAATTCATAACCTAACTGATTATTTTCATGCAAATAAATGATTGCTGTTTCAAAGCTGCTATTTACTCTATGTATATGTATCACTTGATGTGATTGGACCCTAAGGAAAGTAGTGTGAGTACAATGTATACAAATATGACCATATACATGGAAAGTACAGCCATAAAAAAAACAACAGAACTATCAGAAAGTGCTGATAAGTCTATTGATTATCTTTATGCACCAAAAGGATTGCTGTCTTTCAAGCTTGTGTCTTCCCCTATGCATATGTTTCATATGATGTGACTGGACTCTAAGGGAATTACTATAAGAACCTACTTGAAGGATACGTCTACAAATAAAATATTTTTTTAGTTTCTGACTGCTACTGAAGAAAACCATGTGGCCTAGATATGTCAGCAAAAGAAAAAAGAGTGAGCCAGACATGTGATGTCATCAGTGATGTCATCAATGACATTTGTGATGTCATCTTTGATGTCGTGGGTGTTAGTCTTAGCAGTGCACGGTGGTGGCGCGAGTTATGGTTGCTTAGCTTACCATAACTGGCGAATTTCAAGGGTTTTTCGGTTTTACTTGGAACCATAACGTCCCTTTGACAAAGTTTTTTCACTGAATTTCATAGGTTTTTAGTAGCGCAACTTAACCATAACGTCCCTTCAACAAAGTTTTTTCACTGAATTTCATAGGTTTTTAGTAGCGCAACTTAACCATAACGTCCCTTCAACAAAGTTTTTTCACTGAATTTCATAGGTTTTTAGTAGCGCAACTTAACCATAACGTCCATTTAACAACGTTTTTTCACTGAATTTCATAGGTTTTTAGTAGCGCAACTTAACCATAACGTCCCTTCAACAAAGTTTTTTCACTGAATTTCATAGATTTTTAGTAGTGCAATTTAACAATAATGACTTTGACTTTATATACATATCATATGGAACTGACTGAATCTCTTCTACTGTACTTGATGTCCACGAACTCATTTAATGTTCGCAGACATGTTCGAAGAACAGTACCACTACCTAAAATCTCTGGGGGGGTATGTTTGATTGTTATATCATAACATAGGAACATTTAACAGATTCAAAAAGAAGCACACAAACACATTATATGTACTAATACATAAGAAATGTAACCCATATATACAACACACTAAACATTCATTTAAATGCACTATGTTCTAAAATGGAATATACCACAAGAAAATAAATTGGCTTCCAACATAATTACCTCACAAATACGACAGAACTGAGAACAAGAGCAGACCCACTGAGTGCATAGGACATATCTTACCTGAAATAGTAAGTGTACTTAATTTTATTCATATATTTATAAACTTTCTGTATTAGATACAAAAATATATTATTTTTTTTTTGTCTCTCACAGAAATGTCTAGTACTCTCGAATGGCTAGAGGAACATTTCCCACATGAAGAAATGTCACAAGATAGTGAAACTAATGGTAAACACTTTATAATATAAACCGTTTAATTATTATCATTTTGTATACATTTAACATATATATATTTATTTTGTACAGAGCATACCAAAATAGAAAATACTTCAGAAAAACCTGTTATGGATAACACTTTTCACAGTATAGAAGAAAAAATGGATTTATTGTTGACTAATTTCAATAATTTGAAAACTTTTGTGGAAGATCATTTTAAACCAAAAACCTCGTACCATTGCCCCACATGTACTTGTCCCTCCTCACCATATCCAAGTCAATTATCCCCAAACCCTGTCCATAACCCAAAACGTTTTGATGAGACTTCCATCCTTTCTTCACCTAATAACAATCATGATGAAACCCCTAATTCTCCTGTTTTTGTTTCTGTTTCTGCCTCACCTTCTCTGTCATAAATTATTAATATATGTTAAATAAAGTTACATTTACATATTGTGTTTTAAATAGTATCGTTTTTTTTTTTTAAAACAATGTAGGTGTCCGCGGACAGTGCAGGTGTTCTGAAATGTTCGTAAATAAACGAAAATGGCCTGAAGAACACTATACCTGTTCGTACTGTTCGCTAGCAAGATAAAACTATTCTAAGAACACACGCGGTGTCCTGAAATGTTCATAAAAAAAAAAAGTAAAGTGTCCTAAACAACACTATGGGCCTGATTCACAGAAGTGTTTTATAATGGTGCAATCCCATAGGAAAACATTCTGTGAATCAGGCCCTATATCTGTCTGTAGTGTTCGCTATCAAGTTTAAACTCTTCTAAGAACACAATTGGTGTCCTGAAATGTTCATACGTAAACGAAAATGGAGGTGTCCTGAAGAACACTATACCTGTGCGTAGTGTTCTCTAGCAAGTTCAAACTGTTCTAAGAACCCACGCGGTGTCCTGAATTGTTCGTAATTAAACAAAAATGGAGGTGTCTTAAAGAACACTATACCTGTCCGTACTGTTCGCTAGCAAGTTGAAAATGTTCTAAGAACACAATTGGTGTCCTTAAATGTTCGTACATAAACAAAATTGAACGTGTCCTGAAGAACACTATATCTGTCCTTACTGTTCGCTAGCAAGTTTAAACTGTTCTAAGAACACACGCAGTGTCCTGAAATGTTCGTTTCACGTGTGACACAATTTTAATTAGTTCAGGACCGAACAGTGTCCGTAGAACATCAACGCGCATGGGCTAGCCAATCTCCGTGCATTTGGTGTCCTGCGGACATGCGCTTCCTATACGGACTTGTTCGCGAACGGATCATATGACCGCGCCCACGCTGATCGCGTGTTCTGAATGCGGACACTGTTCGGGTCCCCGAACAAATTAAAAGTACATTTTCAATTAATCCATAATATTTTTCAATAAAATCTCACCATGGCACAAGTCCCACATAGTAATCCTGAGTTTCTACATATCTTTTGAAACTTTTCAAACTTTGTTTTGTGTTTGATCTGTCCGCGGACAGCGCACATGTCTGCGGACTGCGCACAAGCACCCCTACAAAGACCACGCCCTAGAGTTTATTCTTATTGTGTTTCTGGCTTTTCTACAGAGCACAGCGAATTTTGCTGCCAACTGCAGATTTCCATCGCATCTTTGATGGCATCCCTGGCTGCTGAACTGCCACCTGGTGCTGCACCTGCTTCAGCACCACCCTCACCCCCTCCCCAAGGGCCTGAAGAGGGGAACAGGAGTGACGATGCGGAGGAGGAAGAAGAGGATGATGAGAATGAGGTAGAGGAAAACCCTGCTACCCACAGTAGGCGTGAGTCTTGGGTGTGGCGGTTATTTACCATTCATGGGAATGTTCCTAAGGCTCTTGCGAACCGTGTTACCTGCAATGAGTGTAAAATGATACTCAGTTGCGGGAAGCACACTAAGTACAGCTTTGGGACCACTACTATGAAGCGACACCTGAGGTCATTTCACTCTTGGGCTATTCGCAGGGTTGTACCTTGTGAAGAACGTAGCAGGTTGATTTCCTCTCCTTCATCCTCTGTTTCTGATCCTGTCACCACAAGGACCGACTCTGTGGGACAGCATCTTCCTCAAGCTGCCTCACAGGCCATACAGAATGCTGATGACCCTTACCTTTTGAGGGTCACAGTTGTATGTATGCACTGTGACACAGTACTCTGCAGGGGGGAGCGACTTTGTAGTGCTTTTGAGACTATTGTCTCAGAGCACGAGAAGATCTGCTCACTACCCAAATAAAACCCACTCTGCATCTTCCTCTCTCAGCTCGCCCTTTCTTATCCCTGTGGTTGGTGTCCCCCCTTTACCTTCCTTTCCCCTCCTCTCTCCGAGTGTCATGTATAAAAAACTGAAAAAATTACAAAATATCAAAAATCAAAAAAGAAATAAGGCTCTTTTCAGAGCCGCCTTTCACAGTTAAAAAATAGAAGTGAAAATAAATGAAGCAGGGCCCTTTGTATTTTTTAGAAGTCTGCGGACAGTTCGCAAACATTTTAAAAATTGGGTTGCTACCCCATCAGAAACATTGCAATTTTCTCTGGGAGGAAGTGGTGGCTCTGAAAAGAGCCTTTGGGAGGTGTTTGTAAGTCAAAAAATTATAAATGCTTAACACCTACTTCAAAATGGATGTTGTAATTCCAAAAAAGGTCGCAATGCATTTTGTACATTTCTCAGAAAAATCTGATTGCCACCATAAGTAAGATGGACTCCATCTTTGCGAAAAATGTTTGTACTACGAAACAGAATATTTTCATTGTGAAAAGAAGACATGCCAAAATCTTTTAGAAAGGCACAAACAGCTTTATTAACATTGCGCCTTGCTTTTTCCACTTGTGGACCAAATGAAGAAGAACGAAGCCACATTTGTCTCTGCGCAATCCGTGAAAATATCACTTGAGAATTAGGACACATGTCCATAACCTTCCCAAGTCCTTCTTTCATAGCAAATTGCAAAAAAATTCCAGTCACATGTTCTAAACTGTTCCCTCCACAATGAATTACAATTATGTCTGGATGTTGCTCTGTCTCCAAAGTAGCACAGAGAGGTAGCAAGTTCAACCACTTCATTCCACGTACTCCATGCCAGTGTAATTCCACATGTGGGAATCCAAGATCTACAGCTACTCCACAGCTTTCTGCATGCACCTTTACCAATATATCAATGAATCTCCCAAAATCCATACAATCTTTTTCCTAAAATACACATACATAGCTATCTGTTGTTCTCTCAGCAAAAACAGTATATGAGAAACTCTCTTCTGGCACAACACACCCACTAAACTTTCCTGACCAATCCCTTTAAGTACTCATTCTCATTTGCATGACTTCTGAACCCAAAAATCCCCGGATGTAACTCCCGATGTCCGCGAACTACCGCCATGTCCGCGGACATATCGTAACATGAACAGTCCTTCTGCCATTTCCACTTCACTCTCTCTGCCATTCCCTCATTGGATGTAGCTAAGAAATCACATGACCATGCACCAATCACATTCAAGACCTCTACATCTAACTGCATCATCATAGATCAGCACTGCAAATGTACTGTGAATCTCTCTGAGTACAAGTGTCATATCATTGGCAAGCACCATCTACCAGAAATACTGTACAAGTCTCCAAGATTTCTACTTGCAGCTCCATGCATATCCATATGCATGAACACAAACTTCAGGTATGCATATTTTCTGTACAGTAGATGAACACATTTTCAAACAGACTTTTAGCTTGTGTAATCTGTAAAATGAATTTACTGTATTTTTTCAATTTCCTAAAATCAACTATCACTTATAAACATTTATGCTATTTACTTTCTTTATACACACACACTCAAATCATGTTAAACTAACATTTTTTAAATGAAATATATAGACTACATATATTCAAACAAAATTGCATGCAAGCACAATCTATGTTTAAATCTTTAAAAAAATACTTATACAATTTCATATTTTTTTGTTTTTATTTATTTATTTACTTAATTACTTTAATTTAGACATGACATTGGGGCGCTATTACCTAGAACAGCTTAGTTACAGAAATAGTGGTATTCACTGGTATATTATACATTTCACAAGACATAGTAAAGATGTTTTTTTGCTACAGTTAGTCATTCAATACAATTTGTTCATTAAGAACATATCATCTGTACTGAACTGATGCAATGTATCTTATGTAAATAAATTAGTTTAATGGTTTTAAAGAAGAAACTGAGGATTTCAATAAAAAAAATCAATATCTAAATTAAAAACAGCGCTATATACAAACAAAGTTACTAATTTTAAGCTTTTACAATTGCAGTGAAGACCAGTCTCATGAAAAGAAGCAGCCGAATTCGAAGAACAAAGAAGAACTAAGAAGTTACCTGTTAATTTAAGAAAAAAAGTAAGTAGAATATCACCATAATATTTGTATTATTAATCAAACATACTATCACGTTAATACAAGCTATTTCTGTGCCTAAAAATAGAGATTGTGTACCATTTTGTCCAAAAATCTCCATGTCTTAAACAGCGATTTACAGCCAGAATGGCCCACACATTCCTATTTTTGGACACACAAATTACCCAACTGGACCGCTACAATTTTCATATTATAGAACAAACAACTGTTTTAATTGTATACATTAGATTTACTATTTGTTCTTTTCCACACCACTCGCTTACTTTTTTTTTGTCATCTGAACCCAGTTTAGTAACACATAAATTCAAGAATATCTATCCCTACTAGTTCCCAATGCACAATCACACACCATTACATACATCTTTATCATCTTACTCAAACACTCATGCACACAGCACACATACATTCCAGAACACCCCAACCCATATCTTCTTTATTTTTTTCAACAGACCCTAAAGAATGCCTGCCAAAAGTCAAGTCCGTAGAAAGCAACGCAAACGTAGAGCAAATGAAAATAAAAGTGTCCAACATAAGCATCCATCTCTAGCAGAATTTGTAAAAAAAGTTGAAACAAAACAGCTAATACAGTCATTTAGTGAAACACAAGAAGTTTCAAGTACAAAAACTTTGCCTCCTCTATCAAAATGTAAAACAAACCAAAAAACAATTAACAGAATATCAGCTATCACTACAGATAAAACTACTTCTTCAAATTTTAATATAGTGCAAAGTAAGCATACCAAGAAAAGTATTTTAGCCAAAATGTACGTCACAAAGTCCTTCAAAATCTTATAAAAACAGGAGAGAAATCAGGTTCAATGCTTAAAACCTATCGTAGGAAATTAATCTTAGAAGCGTTGATGGACAGTGCAGTTCTTCTCAAAAGAAAGTTATTTATTTTACTGTTAAACAAAATGAAACCACTAACAAAACTAATAACTAAATTACAAAAAAGACTTCTCAATAAGCGAAATGTCAACAGAAAGAACTTCTTAAGTATCTGCGGAGGTGAATGGAATCACACTACGAGCACAGAACCATATTTTAATGAAGAAGGAACAAACAAAAGCAAACAAATACAATTGCCATACATAGCAGTGGTCGAGGTTATGAAAAAGTGAATAATACCATAATGGAACAAGAAGTACTCCTTACAAAAATATGCCCTGAAAATTTAGAATTACCCCTCCATTCAACTGAATCAGAACGTCTAGTGTACAAATGGCCATGCACATCAATGTGTAACATTCCCAAACAATGTTTCAAATCTTTACGCCAATTCCTCAATAAATATGTAAAAAGCATGGACAAAATCAAAATTAAATTACTGCAAAATATGGATGCTTGTCCAGTACGCAAGTACACAGGACTACAAGGACATTCATTGGCCTGCATTACAGGACCTACTTGTAAAACCACTTTCCATGATATCAAACGGATATCAACACATCACTCAACTATAAGAAATCTAGTCTATAAACTGTACTATGCTAAAAGTCCTGCTTTAGCACTAGCAAATTTAAATAACATCCTTCTACATGGTACAGCAAAAGACCTACGTGAAGAAATTCGCTGTATCCAGAAAAAATATTTTGGAAGTGAAAGTCATTTACAGAATGAAATAGCTTTAAACCAATTAAGCAACAATTCTACACATGGCAACCTTTTGCTAAACACATACAAAAAAGAAATACTAAAATGTAAAAGTACATCAGCTGAAGTACCAAACCATGTATGTGTATGTTGCCGTAGAACTTTTTATAAAAGTAACACAAAATCTGTAGACCTATCATACAAAATAGAAGTAAATGAATATTCTAAATGGTTTAAATTAGCTCTCTACCTTGTAGCAGAAAACAAATACGAAATAACTGAGCCCTTAATACTTTGCAGTTACTGCACTACAAAACTTGACAACAACCAAACTCCTTCACGTGCTATCACAAATAATTTGGAATTATACCCAGTACCAAAACCCCTACAACAACTTAATTTATATGAGAGCATCATAATTCAAACAGTAGACCCATTTCAAGCAATAATACGCCTTCAACCAAAAACAGCAAAATTACCTCCCTCTGAATTGGTAAAAGGCATTCGTGGAAAAGTAGTTTATTTACCATTAGATCTAAAAGAAAATATGCATACTCTAGGAGTGCAACGTCCAATGCAGCAATCTTTAATTATCTTAGTAAATGGAGTACCTACAAAAGACAAAAAAAAATGGCAACAGCTGGTAGATTTATATAAAGTTAGACAAGCCTTCCAATATCTTAAAGAGAATAATGAATATTACAAAGAAATTAATATTGAAGAAAACTTGAAAGATACAACTGAAATAATTCAAGAAACACAAGAAGCTGGTCAATTTGAGCTACTAGATCCTGCTACAATATCAAATACTTTAGACCATTATACAATTCATCCTTTGCACTGTAATGACACCGTAGAAGATGTACTAGAAACTTACCAAATGCGTCAAATAAAAGGAACGCCAATCAGCATATGTGAAGAAAGTATAGAAGCACGTGCTTTTCCTCTACTCTTTCCTACTGGCAAAGGAGGAAGGTCTGATGATAGACCTATTCAAATATCAGCTTCAGAATACTGCTCATTACGGATGTATTCTGAAGATCCCAGATTTAGACAAAATGTGGAATACATATTCCACCTACTCTTTGAAAATGAACTAGCAACTTTATGTTACGGAGTTGCACACATATTAAAATCAGGATCACACTTTCAAAATATGACAGCTACACAATTATTAGAAAAGGTACAACAAAAGGATGAGGTTTTACAATCAAATATTACAAATCTATTAGCAAATATGCGTGGTACTAAATAGTACTGGTTTCGACGTCATGGAGATGTATGTTGTATGATCAGAAACCTTGGCCCACCCACTTGGTTTGTTACATTAAGTTGTGCAGAATATGCATGGGAAGATTTACATGATTTCCTACGCGTATCAAATAAAAACAAAACAAACATAGATATACTAATACCTGGAGAACTTTTGTTCTTTTGATCCTGTTAATGTTTCAAGATATTTTCACCATCGCTTCATTGCTATGCTACATTTTATTTGTAATAAAACTGCTCCTCCCCTTGGAGAAGTGCAACACTTCTTTTGGAGAAAAGAATACCAAGCCAGAGGAGCACCACATATCCACATGCTTTTATGGATTAAAGATGCTCCTAAATTTGGTCAAGACAGTGATGCCACTGTTTTACAGTTTATTGAAAAATATGTCACTTGTGAAATTCCATCAGAAGCCACAAATAGTGATCTTCATGCACAAATTTTACAATTTCAAAGACACAAATGTGGAAAATATTGTCGTCGCAAATACAAAAACAAAGGGAAATACTACACCAAATGCCGATTTGGTTTCCCTAGACCAGTTACAAATACAGGTCAAGTGAACAACCTCATGTCTTCAGTTAGACATAGTGTTAAAGGTAAGTCACCTAAAATACATATTACATAAAAAGAAAAGAAGAAGAAAAATATATCAATGATTATAATGCAATCATTGCCCACTTATGGAATGGAAACATAGATGTGCAGTACATTGCAGACAATTCTACTGCAGTTGCACCATATGTCACAGCATACTTAACTAAAGCAGAAAAGACAGAGCTCCAAGACCTCTGGAATGACCTGTCATCAGATAAAACAGTATCTCAGAAATTATACAGCTTGGGCATAAAAATGCTCACCCATAGAGAATGTGGATCATATGAAGCAGCTGACTGTTTAACTGGTACTGCATTGTATGGTAAATCTGAAAATATAGTATGGCTAAGTATTGGTCCAGCTCAATCTAGAAAAAGAGTTCTAAAATCATATGAAGATATAGAAACAATAGCCAAACATGATCCCAACAGCCAAGACATTTTAAAAAACAATTTATTGGACACATACTACCCAAACAGAAGTAATACTTTGGAAAACATGTGTCTATACCACATAGCCCAAAACTACACATACAAAGATAATATGAAATCTGATGAAAAAAAAGGTAAATATAGAGTGACAAACTGTGAAGGCAGCTTAGTTAAACTCACTAAACCAAATTTTATTAATCATATCAAATTGTCATTAACGACTCCTCAACATAAAGAAGTATATTACATGTCCCTGCTACAACTTTTCAAACCATGGAGAAAAGAAGAACAATTACTAGATAACTATGACTCATATGAGGATGCTTTCAAAGCAAATGAAAGCACTATAACTGATGTAAACCTTACACAGTACAAAACAATGTTGCACAATGAACAGCAACACGAAGAAGAACTCCAAGCCCAACTAGATAGGGACACTCCTGACAGTAGTCAACCTTCTGTAACAGGAAGCTAAGAACCACTGGGAGAACCACTAATAATAAATGAGGCAGAATTAGCTATGATAGAAGTAGTAAACACCATGTGTCAGTATGAAGATAAAGAAGACTTAACTATACTACAATCAAAACTAAACAATGAGCAAAGTAGCATTTTTCAAGAAGTAACAAAACAAATTCCACATGGTGTAAAACATGAAAATAAAGAATGTTCCTGCCATAATTATAAACCTATACTACTGTACGTCAGTGGTGAAGCTGGTTCTGGCAAAACATTCCTAATCAAAATCATTAGTAAGTTCCTTCAACAATTGACAAACAAACTGTCAGCTGTTGTCACTGCCCCCACAGGTTTAGCTGCCTACAACATAGGTGGTGTTACATTACACCGATTACTACTATTACCAGTAGAACACCAGAACAAATTAGACTATTACAAACTTTCTGCAGAAGCTGCAATGGAATTACGCAGAGTATTGAAACAAATGAAAATGCTACTAATAGATGAAGTGAGCATGGTCTCCAACCTGATGTTAGCTTTGATTCACCTCAGATTACAAGAAGTACTCAAAATAGACTATGAAGAGCTCTTTGCAGGAAAACACATTATTGTTTTTGGAGATATGCTTCAATTAACACCAGTAAAAGGTGAGCCTATTTTTAAAACATTAGGACACAAACTCTGCCGTAAAACTGTTGGCAGCATTCGAAATGTCAACCTTTGGCAACATTTCCAATACAAAGAATTAACAGAAAACATGCGTCAATCTGCAGATCTCACTTATGCCAACATTTTTAAAAGTTTCAGAGTTGGTATACTTTCTAAAGAAGCAGAAGCAATATTGAAAACCTGGCACATTAATGCACTTTATGGCGATAATGCATGTGCTACAGATGTTATGGAACAATTAGCCCACAAAAATGTCAATTGTATGGGCTTAATGCCAACTCATGCAAGCTGTTTCAAATTCAATGAAATCATGCTAAGTAAAGAAATGCAACCAATCATGGAAATTAGCGCCACAGACAAACTAGATGTACATGGTATGACACTACCCATGTGTGACCAAGCCACAACAAGACTAAATAGTTTAGAAAAATCAATCTCAAACACAGCAGGCTTAGAAAAGATATTAAAATTAATGCAGAGTAATGCTTAAACTTTACCTTGACGTGGACCAAGGACTAGTTAATGGAACACTGGGTACAGTTGTTGGCTTTCAAACATACCCACGCGACAACAAAATTCAGTTTGTCAATATACTCTTTGACAAACTTTCAGAAGTAAAAAGGATAGGACGCTCAACAGCTAGATTCCTTCTCTTCAAAGATATGTATGTACGCAGAGAACAATTTTCTCTAACTCTTGCATACGCAGTCACGATTCATAAATCACAAGGTCTTACCCTAGACAAAGCAATGATAGATATTGGTAACACAGTCTTTAAAGAAGGCATGAGCTATGTAGCACTATCACCCTTACGTACACTTGACAGTCTATTTCTAATCAACTTTGATGCAAGTGAAATAAATGCTGATATTCCTTGCATTTTAAAATACAATAGACTTCGCTCACTATACACCCCCACCTAAACACATATTCTGTTCCACAAAAAGTAAAACATTATAAAAGAAAAATAAATCAAACAGAAATGCAACAGGATGTCACTGCAAATCCTCCAAAGAGAGTAAAAGAAAGTAATACTTCATCAAGTGCCATAAGCAAAAAAGAATCAATTAGGGAAAGTAAACCAGGTACTTCTTTAAAGAAGGAAGACAAACTCCAAAAAAAGCAGTTGGATACAGAACTACCTGGACCATTTAAATTCTCAAATACAGTTGGTGTAAGTTGCTATGAAAATGTAGCAATGAATATTCTATTTCAATTACCACCAATTGTTGACAACATTTACTTACACAGTACAGACCCATTGTGTTTGCAAATGTTAGTACTTCACAGAAATGCAGCAAACAATCCTGACAACAAGTATAGTGTTTATGGAATAAGACAACAATTGGACTACTGTGCTGGAATGGTAAAATTCACTATAAACTCACAGGAAGATCCACAAGAATTTCTAATGTACTTAATACAAGTACTGGAAAACAAAAACATACCTATAAATGAAATTTTTCAGATTTCATACATGTGGAAACATACATGCACCCTCTGCAACAATGTGACACAAGAAGAAATCCCCAATGAACGCTTCATATATATATCAATACCAAATTGTGAATCCATTCCATTTCAGCGACTTGTACAAAATGCAAACCATGGTAGATTATGCGCTACCTGCAATTCAGATAATCGCTCCACGTTAGTAATACAAACACATAGTAAATACATAATACTAATGCTTCTACGTTACAAAGCAGATGGTACCAAAAACAACTGCAAGCTGACTGGATGCACACATGGTCAAATATCACTAGGTAAGAAAACCTTCACAACAATAGGTATAATCTACCACGCAGGAGCCACAACCAATTCAGGGCACTACACTGCATATATAAAAAAGACATGTGGATGGTTTGAATGTAATGATAGTACCATTACTCTAAAGCAGAGATTACCAGGAAATCTTACAAACGCTTATTTGATGTTCTTAAAACCAAAATTTGATAATTAAACTGTATTTAAGCCCTAAGTAAACTTGTGTTAAAAAATATAAACTGTTAGAATACTTCAAAAGCTATCTAACAGCTCAAAGATTCTACAACAACTAATCAGATAAATGAATACCACTAAATTAGACCAAAAAATACACAGTTAGAATACGCCAATTGGTATCTAACTGTCCCAAAATTTAACAATATCCAAATAGATAAATCAATACCACTAAAATATATCAAGAAAATAGACAGTTAGAATACGCCAATTGGTATCTAACTGCTCCAAAATTTTATAATATCAAAACAAATAAATAATATGTTACTGCTCCAAAAAAATACAACAAGCCAAAATATAAAGCATTAGCCAGAAACAACAAGTGAACACTGAAAACAAACAAACAAATAAACTGTAGCATAACAGAAAAAGTTTTTTTTTAATCAAACATGGATTTTTTTTTCTCCCACAGACCCAATGATTTTAGCAACAAATACAGAAACTGAGCAAATTGCACAGTACTCTGATTTGTAATCTACTAAATATGAGGGTCCAAAAAAAAGTATATTGATTATACAATGTAATAAGTATCTAATACCTTTGTTCCTTATACATTTGTTTTTCACCCAAAGTTATAAGCAAATATGAATGTGATATGCTGCAGTGGTTGTTGCCAGGGCATAGAGTCTTGGGTGCATGGCCATTTCTTGGGTGCATGGCCAAATGGCCATGCACCCAAGACTCTATGCCCTGGCAACAACCACCGCAGCATATCACATCCATAGAGTCAAACATTTCAACTATTGTCTATGGAAACTTTTAATGTCCGCGGACAATATGAGTGTTCTTAGAACACTTTCAACTTGCCAGCGAACAATACGGACAGCGTTTTCAGGACACCCCTTATGAACATTTCACAACAACGCGATAGTTCTTAGAACACTTTCAACTTGACAACGAACAATACGGACAGTGTCCTGAGGACACCACCATTTTGTTTATTTGTGAACATTTCAGGACACTGCGAGTGTTCTTAGAACACATTCAACTTGCCAGCGAACAATACGGACTACGCTTTCAGGACACCCCCTACGAACATTCCAGGACACCGCAAGTGTTCTCAGAAACGTCTTCAGAACACCCCCATTTTGTTTATTTGCGAACATTTCAGGACACTGCAAGTGTTCTTAGAACACTTTCAACTTGACAGAGAACAATACGGACAGCGTCCTCAGGACAGCCCCTACGAACATTCCCCGGACACCGCGAGTGTTCTTAGAAGCGTCTTCAGAACACCACCATCTTGTTTATTTGCGAACATTTCAGGACACTCCGAGTGTTCTTAGAACACATTCAACTTGAAAGAGAACAATACGGACAGCGTCCTCAGGACACCCCCATTTTGTTTATTTGCGAACATTTCTGGACACCGCAAGTGTTCTTAGAACACATTCAACTTGTCAGCCACATCCCCCATTCATATTTGCGAACATTTCAGGACACAGTGAGTGTTCGACAACGTCTTCAGAACACCCCCATTTTGTGTATTTGCGAACATTTCAGGACACCACGAGTGTTCTTAGAACATATTCAACTTGACAACGAGCAATACGGACAGAGTCCTCAGGACACCCCCATTTTGTTTATTTGCAAACATTTCAGGACACTGCGAGTGTTCTTAGAACACATTCAACGTGCCAGCGAACAATATGGACTATGCCTTCAGGACACCCCCTATGAACATTCCAGGACACCGCGAGTGTTCTTAGAAACGTCTTCAGAACACCCCCATTTTGTTTATTTGCGAACATTTCAGGACACCGCAAGTGTTCTTAGAACACATTCAACTTGACAGAGAACTATACGGTTTATTTGCGAACATTTCAGGACACCGCGAGTATTCTTAGAACACATTCAACTTGTCAGCCACAACCCCCATTCATATTTGCGAACATTTCAGGACACCGCGAGTATTCTTAGAACACATTCAACTTGTCAGCCACAACCCCCATTCATATTTGCGAACAAACATTTCAGGACACAGCGAGTGTTCGACAACGTCTTCAGAACACCCCCATTTTGTGTATTTGCGAACATTTCAGGACACTGCAAGTGTTCTTAGAACATATTCAACTTGACAACGAACAATACGGACAGCGTCCTCAGGTCACTCCCATTTTGTTTATTTGCGAACATTTCAGGACACTGCGAGGGTTCTTAGAACAGTTTCAGTTTGCTTGTGAACAAAACGGACACATATTGAGTCCTCAGAACACCCCCCATTCAGTTTATTTAGAACATTTCAGAACACCCGTGATGTCCGCAGACAAATCGAACACAAAAAGAACGTCTAACACATAAAAAAACACAACTTTCATCCTATCTCACACACTCCCACCCTCCCCAAACACTCCTACACACCAACACACTCTACTAAATACAAATTTTGAACAAAGTTTCACCGCGCTGTCCGCGGACGACCGCGAATCCAAGATGGCGGGCGCTACCGAAAATCTGACGCGCTTCACGCTCCATGCCGTCCAATCAGCGAACACGTTGCATGTCCGTGAACATCACGCAAGCCGATTGGCCAATCAGGACACTGTCCGTGATGTCATCAATGTTATTTGTGATGTCATCTTTGATGTTCTGGGTGGTAGTCTTAGCAATGCACGTAGATGGTGCGAGTTATGGTTGTTTAGCTTACTATAAAGGGGGAATGTGCAGTGGTGTTTGGTTGAACTATGAAGTGTAACATTCCTTTAGTGAAATCTTTTTACTGAATGTACATATATATGCATGGCAGGGAAGGGAAAGAAAGGGGCTAAACAAGTGATGTTGTCATTGATGGCATCATTGACATGTGAGATGACATCTTTCATGGTCTGGGTGTCAGTGTTAGCAGTGCACAGGAGTGGTGGCAGGGTTGGGGGCTTAGTTGACCATAACTGTCGAATTTCAGGGGTTTTTCGGTTTTAATTTGAAACACAAAGGGGCGGTGGAAAGTTTTTTTTTTTAGTGAAGTGTACAGGTTTTTGTTAGGGCAACTTAACCATAACTTCCCCACAACAAAGTTTTTTTTTGTACGGAATTGTACAGGTTATTGGAAGGTGTAACCTAAGCATGAAATTGTGGCAATGAAGTTGTTGAGCAGAATATACACTGTAATCATGTGATTTTGAGAGATATGTAGTATAATCTATGTACTTGACATACATTTAACATAGAACATACAGAACCCCCTCCCTATTGATTTTAGAAAGGGACGGACTGAGCGCCTGTTTGCGGACGGGGGCGGACCGGATCAACATTGCCCAAAGAGGCGGGGGGTATCTGAAAATGTACTATTGTCTTACACAGAAAGTGTGAAATGGTGAAGAAGGGCATAAAGATACTGTAAGTAGTAATAAGTAAATTTGGAAACCTGAAGGTGGGAAAAGAAAACAACACATTTAATAACCATGTAGAATGAAGTGGATGGTACCAAAAAAAAAAGAAAGGATGCCTCCACTGTAATCACTTCACAGAAACTCGGCAGCTTGGAACGATAGTGGACGGACGCAGTAGGACAAAGGGAGATTACATCAAAAGAGTGAGTTCAGGCCATTTTTTTATGTGGGTGTGGTTTTTTTTTAGTATGTGGTGCAGAAATAATAATTTCTTTCTGTTGTTTTGACTCAGAAATGGCTAGTACTTAGGAGTGGCTGGAGGAGTATTTCCCGCACGGGGAAATGTATGAAGACAGCAACAACAATGGTACACATTGGTCTGCATATGGAGAATAGTGACTAGTACTTTATAGGCATTTAACTTATGTTTTTTTTTTCAACAGACCAGGAAAAAAAAGAGGAAAGGGCAATAAACGAGATAGAAGAAGACAGGATAAAAAGGATAGAGCAGAAAATGGACATTTTGAACGACAATTTTCAAAGTTTATGGGAGTTTGTAGAGTATGTTGTGAGAGGAAAAGTTCGGTACCATTGCCCCACCTGCACCGGCCCTACTTCTCCATTCCCTAGTGACCCATCCCCAAGCCTGCAAGAGGAAAATAGATGTTTCGACGAAGTATCCATCCCTTCTTCCCCTCACAAATTTTCCCCTCATAACCAGCCTGTTTTAAATCCAAGTTCCCCCATATTTGTTTCAGTGTCCGCTTCCCCCGCAGTTTCTTTAGATTGATGTGTGTGTGTGTAGTAAATGGTTTTGAACAGTACTTGTAGAGAAAGAGTTTGTGTGTAAATTTTTCTAAAAAAGACGTTAAATGTTCGCAAGCAATGGAATGTGGGTGCTGTCTAATGCGAAGTAAGACGGATGTGATGTGTGACTGCACCATCTTTTCAAAATGCGCGTACATAAACAGAAAGGGGTGTCCAAAGGATATACTACCTCGGCGTACCACTTGCAAACGAGATAATACATGGTCGTAGAACACACAAGATGTCCGGAATGGGTGTAAATGAGTAAAAAGGGAGTGTGTGAAGGACAGTATAGTGGTCCATATTGGGCGCAGTAAAAATGGTGCCGTCCGTAGAACAGGCACGGTGGCCAGCAAGTTCGTAGGCAAACAAAATGGAGTCGTCCTAAGGACACTGGAACTGTCCGTACAGTGAACATAGCATGCATGCACATGCGCAGTACAAACAAAAGGTTTGCCAACATTGCGCCAGTTCCTAACTGTCCGTCTCAGTTGTGTCGCACTTTGAAGTAGTTTGACAACCCGAACACTGTCTGTAGGACACTTGTCCTACACGTCCTATGTGCATGTTTGATTCTTTACATTTGCTATCCAGGGGACTTTCATTAAGGGGGCGGATGTGTTGAGGACGTCATCTTGTGACGCACCTACGCTGCGCGTGGGGACTAGTTTCTGTGGTTTGTGTGCTTCCGCAACACTAAAAACGAACTTGTAGACACAAGGCAAAGTATTGAGCCGTATAAAAATGTAATTTCACACATCCCAAAAAATAGGCCACCTCAGGAGTTGCTGTGTAAAATGTGTGTACCGCTTTGTAGGGATGAAGATGGTTGCAAGGCACACCCCTGCACCCCTTCAAAAGGCCACACCCCAGAGCACATCTTCATTGTCCTTCTAGCTATAGAAGATAGAGGTGCGAAAAGGAAACTAATCGGTAAGGCTTCCATGGCTGCTGTTGGGTTATTAGCCTCTGCACCACCCCCAAACCCGCCACCATCACCACCTCACCAAGGGCCTGCAGAGAGATATATGGGTGAGGATGTAGAGATTGAGGAAGAAGAGGAGGAAGAGAATGAAGTGGAGGAACTCCGCACTAGGAGCACTCGGCGGGAGTCGTGGGTGTGGCGGTTGTTTTCAGTTTATGGGAACGTACCAAAAGCACGTGCGAACCTGGTGAAGTGTAACCAGTGCAATGTGGTGTTGCGTCGGGGGAGATTTGGAGCATATAGTTTTGGTACGACAACCATGAAGTGACACCTCACTTTGTTCCACACTGCGGACATTCGCAAGGTGATGCCATGTGAAGAGCGTAGTCGTTTGAGTTCCTCCACAGCATCCTCGTAATCCGCTCTTCCCACCACAAGAGACACTCCTGTGGGGGAGCGCCTCCCTCCAGCTGCTTCAAAAGCCATTCACAATGCTGTGGACCCTTACGTTTCAAAGGTGACAGAAGTGTGCACGTATTGTGACGCAGTACTCTGCAGGGGGGAGAGTTTTCGAAATGCTTTTGAGGCTGCAGTCACCGAGCACCAGAAGATTTGCTCCTTACCTAAATAAAGATCACCCATAATATTTGTTTGTTGAGTTGCCCTTTCTTATCCCCGTGGCTGGTGTCCCTTCCTTACCCTCCTTTCGCCTCTTCTCCTAGTGTGTCGAGTGCTGTTAATTAATGAACGTAAAAATAACAAAAATGACAGAAAAGGCTCTTTTCAGAGCTGCCTTTCTCAGTGTAACAATGGAACTATGAAGAGAAGGCCGTAGACCCCTGCGGAGTTCAGCAAAAGTTCACAGACAGTCGTAGAGGGGAAAAAGGGAGGGTGCAAGCGGCGCAAACGCAATAGAGTGTACGTTGGGAGTAAGTGGCGGCTCTGAAAAGAGCCTTTTGGTGGTGTGTTGTGTGGGTCAAAAACAGTGGATTGGGGAAAACGGATTGTCAGATAGGTTAGTGTGATTGCAAACGAGGGCGCAATGCATTTTGTAAATTGTGAAGAAACATCTGATTACCAGCATATGTGAGGTGGACTCCATCTCTGCGGGAGGACATGCCAACATCTCTTAAAAAGGCACACACAGCCTTATTCACATTGAATCTCGCGTTCTCCATTTGTGGACCAAATGCAGAAGAACGCAACTATTTTTGTCTTTGGGCAATACAGGAAAAAAGTATTTGACAATTTGGAAACATGTCCATGAGCTTCGCGAGTCCTTCCTTCATGGCAAATTGTAAAGAAATGCCAGATACATGGCCTAAACTGTTTCCTCCACAATGAATCATGAGTATATCTGGAGGACGCTCTGTCTGTAAAGTAAAACAAAGAGGTAACAAGTCCACCCATCTCATGCCACACATGCCATGCCAGTGCATTTCCGCATGTGGAAAACCTGAGATGTGTAGATAAACTGCAGCTTTCTGCATGCACCTTCAACCAATGTATCCATGAGTCTCCCACAATCCAGATAATCTGTTTTCGAGCATGGAAAGCCATGGCTGTGTGGTGTCCTGTGAGGGAGAAGAAGGTCTTACTAAAGTACGTCGGTCAGAACACACCTACTGAACTTTATGGACCAATCCCTAGCTCCGCTCATTCTCATTTACATGCGGCTCCACCCTTCAATCCCCGGTGGTGATATGTGCTGGCTGCTAACTACAACCATGTTCGCGGACATGTACAGGATCAGAGCGTGACAACGGTACATTAAAGCGGTACATTAAAGTACTATTTCCCTTTTTCCCCTTTAAGGTAGGCTCTGAAAAGAGCATTTTTTTTGTTTTTTTATTTTTGGCCACATATCGTACAGACATGTGGTATTTTATGTATTTTTTTGTATTTTTTGTCCTTGCTTTACTCGTGCAAACATTACAGAACCTTCTCTAAAGCAAGTCTTATGTTCCAAAAAAACATCGCATTTCCCAAAGAGGATAGCGCAACACCATCTCCTTCAAAGTAATCTGCATTGCTTGGAGCAATGTTATCGTGGCTACAAAAAAACATACCAACTCGTAGCACGAATGCACACCTTCCGCGATTGATGATGCACCTCCCGATGCTTTGATCTGGACAGAAAACAGAAGTGTTGTTCCATTGCACTCTCGGGAGTAAAGCAGAAAAAAATGACTTTCGATGTTGGGAAGATGGTCATGAGGGCTTCAACCAACTGTGCCAAATCTGCCAACAAAGTATATGAAGTCAGGTATCCCAAGTGGCAAGCACCGTAGTGCACAATTACCACATGAGGAGTGGTCATTCGACGCATGTCTCTGCAAACTTGCAGAATTGCCGCAGCATTGACATCAGTGTCAGCGGTCCACACCAGCTCCACTCCTCGCACATCGAAATGGTGTGCCACATGCCTACTCTTGGCATAGTGTTGTAAGCCTTGCACAAAAATGTCTCCAAGCAGCAAAACCCTGACCCTCTGCACCTCTGCCATTTTCAGTGTGCGCACCGTCTTTCGACACAAAAGACTAATGTGAACATCTGATTGGCTGATGCCTACTGTCGTCTTTTCATGCAGGATTTGCTGTAGAAACCCGTGTGTGACACGCTCTACCAGCGGACAAGCGTTGCCTACATGCGACACGTAACTCTTACCCAGTCCTTCCACGCTTTCTACAGCGGTACCAAAGCGAGTCCCTTATTGGACACAGCTAAGCTGGCGCACAATCATCCACCAATCACATAGAACATTGCTAATTTTAACTCCGTCATCAACATTGCACACTTCAAAATTACTGTCAATGATTCTTAATGAAAATCGCATACCAATGCAAAGCACCTACTTCACAAGCGACTGTGCAAGGATTGCAAATTTCTACGTACAGCTCCATGCATGTGCACATGCTTCAGTATAGAGTACAGGTATGTACATTTTAATCAGAGTACATGTGGAACCCTTATGATTTAAAATAGACAAAATAATGGCGGTACATTTCCATAGGGAACACATAACAACACTCCCCCTTTTAAAGTGCAACAATGCCGATTTGTCATTAACAAATCGCACAATCGCTTACTGTCTTCTGCATAACCTGTACATACGTTGCAAGCACGCCTATTTAGGCATAGCTCTCAACCATTTTTGTCTTAAAGGCGGTTGAAATCAGACGATTTTGTTTTTGGCGGGTGAGACACCCATTGGATTGAATGGCCGTGCAGGAGGCTTGGCGGGTGAGTTTGCCCTTTACAAGGCGGGTAACACCCGCCAAAAGCATGTGAGTTGAGAAGTAGAATTTAGGGCAGACCTCAATTTTGTATGTGAAAATGTCGGAGTTCTGTACTCTGTACTGCCTACAGTAATGCTACTTGCAATGTGATCGTATGAGAATAGTAATCGCTCCCGATTGTGGTGCTCACATGTTCTTCAGAGGGTCTCCCGATTTTTGGACATTGTGCTTTTCATTAACAAGTACAAAATGTTTGTCCATCTAGTACTTTGCCCTATCGCTTACAAACTTCTCTCCTATGCATACTACACTTTGTAAAGAACAAGGCATTTCCAAACCCTTAAAAAATGTAGATATCTTGAAGCCTTTCAAGTACCATATTGAAAGTAGTATGGAAAGACTGCACAGAGAGAAGTGAAAAGTCTGCAGTTTCATGACCGCTGCAAACACACAAAGTAATTGATATTGTTTTTTAAATTGACAGTGAAGACTACTGTCCTGAGAATGAACAGCAACTACACTGCAGACGACATATCCGAAGAAACCTGGTCATCTTGTACAAAAAAGTAAGTACAGTACAACCTTCATAATGTAACTACTCCTTAAAGAGGCTGCGTGGGTTATTTGTTTATTTTGGGCACCAAAGCAAGCATTCATTTGTAAACCATTCTACCTACAAATATCCATTTATTGAACAAAGATTAACAGGTGGAATGGCTGACAAATCCCTGTGTGTTTGGTACTGAAATAACATAGGGAATCCTTAGAAGGTTAGATTGTGAAAGTAAGTTGTGGTAGCAAGTTTTTGGCATTTCGGTTATTAATAATGGTTCTCGTCACAAGTAGAGCACTTTGTACTCTCATCTAAAGCACATTGTACTAGTATACAAACAGTAAAGTAGCCTTACCAAATGATAGTTAGAGGTCACTGTGCGTTGACACACCATGCCAAAGGGCTTCCCCATCACACTTATGCACACAAGCACACAGCACACATACATTGGACAACAGACCAAAGTATACTTTTTTTTCTCAACAGACACCAAAAAATGCCTACCAAAAAGCAGCTCTGTAAAAAGGAACGCAGAATTAGAGCAAATAAAAATAAAGGTGCCCAATGTAAGCATCCACCTGTTGTAGGGTTAGTGGAGAATCGTGGTACAAACCACCTAATGCAGTTGGGTAACATAATAAAAGAAGTCTCAACTACCGAAACTGTACCTCCTCCATCAAAAAGTGTCACAAAACACAGAAATGTTGTCAAAAAAACGGCTGTACCTTTTAGCTGAAAGCAAATATGAAATAACTGAACGCCTAATATGTTGCAGTTACTGTACTGCAAAATTAGACAACAACCACACTCCTTCATGTTCAATTACAAATAATTTGGAATTGTTTCCATTACCAAAAATCCTGCAACAGCTCAATTTGTATGAGAGCATAATAATTGAAACAGTTCACCCATTTCAAGCAATTATACGCCTTCATCCAAAAACAGCAAATTTACCTTCCTCTGAATTGGTGAAAGGAATTTGTGGCAAAGTAGTTTACTTGCCATTAGATCTAATGGAAAATGTGCACACTCTAGGAGTGGAACGTTCAATAGACCATTCTTTAATAGTCTTGGTAAATGGAGTACCAACAAAGGATGAAACAAATTGGCAACAATTAGTAGACTTACACAAAGTTACACAAGCATTGCAATATCTAAAAGATAACAATGAGTTCTAGAAGGAAATACATATTGATGAAAGCTCAAGGCAAACAACTGAAATAATTCAAGAGCCATCAGAAACTGGGCAATTCGAATGTCTGGGTCCAGCTACAGTATCCACTCTTTTGGACCATTAGACAATTCATCCATTGCATTCCAATGAAAGCATAGATGATGCACTAGAAACTTACGAAATGGGACAAACCAAAGGGTCACCAATGAGTATTTGGGAAAAAAGTATAGAAGCATGTGCTTTTCCACTGCTATTTCCTACTGGCAAAGGTGGGAGATACGATGATAGACCCACTCAGATTGGGGCATCAGAATACCGCTCATTATGAATGTATTCGCAAGATCCCAGATTTAGGCAAAATGTGGAATACATATTTCACCTACTCTATGAAAGTGAATTAGCAACACTATGTTATGGAGTTGCACACATTCTTAAATCTGGAATGCACTTTCAAAATATGTCAGCTACGCAGTTAATACAAAAAGTACAAGAAAAAGATGAGGTTTTACAATCAAGTATAACAAATTTGTTTGCAACATGCGTGGTACAAAGGAATACTGGTTCAGACGGCACAGAGACGTACGTTGCATGATCAGAAACCTTGGACCACCAACCCGGTTTGTTACGCTAAGTTGTGCAGAATATGCATGGGAAGATTTACATGCGTTCCTACGCGTAGCAAACAGAAACAAAAACAACATAGATTTATTAACACCTGGAGAACTTTTCTCTCTAGATCCAGTTAATGTCTCAAGATATTTCCATCATTGTTTCATTGCAATGCTACACTTTATTTGCAATAAAACTGTTCCTCCCCTTCTTTTGGAGAAACGAATATCAAGCGAGAGGAGCACCACATATTCACATGTTGTTATGGATCAAAGGTGCTCCGAAATTTGGGCACGACAGTGATAGCACTGTTTTTCAGTTTATCCAAAAATATGTCACATGTGAAATCCCTTCACAACAGACACATAGTGAGCTGCATGGGCAGATTTTACAATTTCATAGACATAAATGTGGCAAATATTGTCGCTGTATATACAAAAACAAAGATAAATACTACACCAAATGCTGCTTTGGTTTCCCTAGACCAGTTACAGAAACAGGTGAAGTAAACAACTTCATGTCTTTAGTTCGACATAGTGTTAAAGGTAAACCACCTAAAAACACGTATTACATAAAAAGAAGGGAAGAATCAAAATATATCAATGATTACAAAGCAATTATTGCCCTATTGTAGAATGCAAACATAGATGTACAGTACATTGCAGACAATTCAACTGCTGTTGCATGATATGTTACAGCCTACTTAATAAAAGCAGAAAAAACAGAGCTTCAAGACCTCTGGGATGACCTAGCATCAGACAAAGCATTATCACAGAAATTGTACAGCCTAGGCATAAGAATGCTCTCTCATAGAGAATGTGGGGCCTATGAAGCAGCAGATTGTTTAACCGCACTGCTTTGTATGGAAAATCAGACAACATAGTATGGCTCAGTCTTGGTCCTGCAAAATCTAGAGTGCTAAAATCATATGAGGACATAGAAACAATTTCCAGAAATGATCACAGCAGCCAAGACATTCTAAAAAATAATTTACTGGACACATACTATCCGAACAGGAGTACCACTCTGGAAAGCATGCGTCTATACCACATAGCTCAAAACTTTGAATACAAAAATAATGTAAAACCTGATGAAAGCAAACGTAGATATAGAGTGACCGATTGTGAAGGGAGCTAAAGTGAAACGTAACAAACGAAACTTAATTAATCATGTAAAATTGTCATTAAAAACTCCTCAACAGAAAGAACTATATTACATGTTTCTGTTACAACTTTTCAAACCATGGAGCAAAGAGGAAGACATACTAGATAATTATGAGTACTATGAAGATGCTTTCAAAGAAAATGAAAGCACTATCACTGATGTTAACTTTACGCAGTACAAAACAATGTTACACAATGAGCAGCAACAGTAAGAAGAAATTCAGGCCCAACTAGATAAAGACTCTTCCGACAGTAGTCAACCTTCTGTAACAGGAAGTCAAGAACCATTAGGACAACCACTAATAGCAAATGAGGCTGAAGTTGCTATGGCAGAAGTAGAAAACACCATGTCTCAGTATCAAGAAGATACAGAGGACTTAACTGTACAGCAAGGAAAACTTAACAACGATCAGTGTACCATTTTTGAAGAGGCAACAAAACAAATTGTGCATGGCGTACAACACGAAAATAAAGAGTGTACCTGCCAAAATTACAAACCTATACTGCTGTACGTCAGTGATGAAGCTGGATCAGGGAAAACATTCTTAATCAAAATTATCAGCAAGTTGCTTCAACAATTGACAAACAACAAACTGTCAGCTGTTGTAACAGCCCCCACAGGTTTAGCTGCCTACAACATAGGCAGTGTAACTTTACACCGATTACTACTGCTTCCAGTAGAGCATCAAATTAAATTAGACCACTACAAACTTTCTGCAGAAGCTGCAATGGAATTACGTAGAGTTTTGAAACAAATGAAAATGCTACTAATATATGAAGTGAGCATGGTCTCCAATCTAATGTTGGCTTTGATTCATCTCAGATTGCAAGAAGTACTTAAGAGTAATAACAAAGAACTCTTTGCAGGGAAACACATTATCGTTTTCAGAGATCTTCTACAATTGACACCAGTAAAAGGTGAACCGATTTTTAAAACCTTGGCCACAAATTCTGCCGGAAAACTGTTGGTAGCATAGGTAATGTTAACCTTTGGCAACATTTCCAATACAGAGAATTAACTGAGAACATGCAGCAACCTGCAGATCTCACTTATGCCAACATCTTGAAGAGTTGGTGTATTATCGCAAGAAGCACAAGCTGTATTGAAAAAGCGGCATATACATGCACTTTATGGCGATAATGCATGTGCAACTAATGTTATGGAACAAATAGCGCACAAAAATGTCAATTGTATGGCCTTAATGCCAACTCTTGCAAGCTGTTTCAAATTCAATGAACAATGTTAAAGAAAGAAATGCAAGCAATAATAGAAATTAGCGCCACCGACAAACTAGACATACATGGTTTGACAGTACCCATGTGTGAGCAAGCCACAACAAGACTAAATAGTTTAGAAAATTCAATCTACAACACAGCTGGGTTGGAAAAAGTATTGAAATTATCATTAAATTGTAGAGTAATCCTTAAACGTAACCTTGACGTAGAGCAAGGGCTAGTTAATGGAGCACTGGGCACAGTTGTTGGCTTTCACTCATACCCACGTGATAGCAGCATTCAGTTTGTCAATATTTGCTTTGATAACGTTTCAGAAGTAAAAAGGGTGGGGCGCTCAATGACTCGATTCCTTCTCTTCAAAGACATGTATGTACGTAGAGAGCAATTTTCTCTAACTCTTGCATATGCAGTTACCATTCATAAATCCCAAGGTCTTACCCTAGAGAAAGCAATGATAGATATAGGAAAGACAGTGTTTAAGGAAGGCATGAGCTACGTAGCATTATCACGCTTACGTACACTTGACGGTCTATTGCGCATAAACTTTTATTCAAGTAAAGTCAAAGCTGATATTCCTTGCATTCTAGAATACAATAGATTGCGTTCACTGTACACCCCTCATCTGAAACAATACCCTGTTCCAGATAAAGTGAAATGTGGTAAAAGAAAAGTAAATGAAATAGAAATGCAACAGAATGCCACAGGAAATTCCGCAAAAAAAAGAAAAGAAGCTAAAGTTCATCAATTGACGCAAACATAGAAGATCCTATTAGGGAATGTAAACCAGGCACATCGGCAAAGAAGCAACAGAAAAACCAAAAAATGCACTCAGATACAGAACTTGCTGGCCCATTCAAATTTACAAATGAAAGTGGGTAAGTTGCTATACAAATGTAGCAATGAATTGCCACCAATTGTTAACAATATTTACCTGCACAGCACAGACCAATTGGGTTTGCAAATGTTAGTGCTGCATAGAAACGGAACAAGCAATCCTGACAACACATACAGTGTTCATGGAGTAAGGTAACAATTGGACGACTTTTCTGGATGGGTGAGATTCACTATGAACTCACAAGAAGATCCACAAGAATTTCTAATGTACATACTATTAGTATTGGAAAACAAAAGCATACCTGTAAATGAAATCTTCCAAATTTCGTACATGTGGAAACATACGTGCACTCTCTGCAACAAAGTGATACAGGAATAATCCCAAATGAGCAATTTGTGTATATTTCCATACCAAATTGTCACAGCATTCCATTTCAGCAACTTGTACAAAATGCAAACCATGGCAGATTATGTAGTATTTGCAATTCAGACAATTGCTCTACCTTACTGTTACAATCACATAGTGCCTACATAATAGTGATGCTTCTACGTTATAATGCAGATGTCACCAAAAACAACTGCAAACTAACTGGATTTACACACGGTCAAGTGTCACTTGGAAAGAAAACCTTTACAACAGTAGGAATAATCTACCATGCAGGAGCTACAACCAATGCAGGTCACTACACTGCATACATTAAAAAGAATTCTGGATGGTTTGAATGTAATGATAGCACCATTACTCTAGAGCAGAGGTTGCCAGCTAACCTAACAAATGCGTATTTAATGTTCTTGAAGCCAAAATTTACATAATAAGATGTACTTTAGAATTGTCAACAAAGTATGTGAAAGACTACAAACAGAATACGCCAACAGGTGTCTAACTACTCAACAGGATGGAAGAATGACACAAATAAATGATTATCACCAATCGTTGGAAACAAATGCACAGGTAGAATATGCCTATAGGTATCTAAGTGTTGGTAAAAATTGGCAGGAAGGCAACAAAGAAATCATTGATGGGAAAGATAAAGGAAACAGGATATGGCAACGACACAAATGAATGAGTAGCACAAATCTGTAGGAACAAATGCACAGTTAAAATACGCCCACAGGTATCTAACTACCCAACAGGATGGAAGAATGACAAAAATGAATGATAATCACAGATCGTTGGAAACAAATGCACAGGTAGAATATGCCTATAGGTATCTAAGTGTTGGTAAAAATCGGCAGGAAGGCAACAAAGAAAACATTAATGGGAAAGATGAAGGAAACAGGATGTAACAACTACACAAATGAATGAGTATCAAAAAGCTGTAGGAACAAATGCTCAGTTAGAATACGCCTAAAGGTAAACATTAACACACCTTTTTCTTTCATCACAGAAATGGAAAAAGTGATACTTTCGCCAAGTATGATAACCAATTTTAAAAAAAATTATGGATTCTGAACAAAGTAAGGAATAAGTATATTGGCAGGCATTTTCTACACATGGGAACCAACTCGTCTAATCTATGGTAGTAATATGCTGCAGTGCCTGTAGGCTGGCCTTTCGTCTGCGTAAGTAACCTACCACCTACACCTTACAACCAAGTTTCAAGGAGTACAGTTCCTATCCACAACCATCGCTGCATATGTAAAACATGGTCCTTGTAAATTAGCTGCTTATAAATGTACTTTGTGGACCATTGTCTGCAGCCATGAAGTGAAGAAACTAGGGCATCAACACAACGACCACAATCCACCACACCCATATTAACTTGTAACTCCACTGCTTATGACTTCAGTCTTGCGTGCATGGGCTTTAGCCATGCACCCAAGACTGCAGGGTCTCCCCACAACTACCTCAGTGATGTGTGGTAGTGGGTGTTATTCTATATGTGTGTTATCGTTAAGTACCTCTGCGCAGAGGCTTCCCTCCTAGGTGTGTGTCTGTAGCTCTTACATGGGATGGGTGTGCAGTGTCTTCCAACTCTAGTAATTACCACTTTGTTCTTGGTTGCATGGCCTTTGGCAAGGGGTGTATGCATGGATGCCACATGCAGCAGTGGTTGTGACCAGGGCCTAGAGTCTTGGAAGTAAGGCCTTCGGCCTTTGGCCGACGGTCATACATCCAAGACTCTAGGCCCTGGCCACAACCACTGTAGCATGTGCCAACCATGGGAGCGGACTAATGAATATAATAATAGCCATTGGAAACAGTAATGTATTCACAGTATGTAGGCAATTTCAATGTTCCCTAACACCACACATGCCCTTACAAATGTAACAACTCCCCCATGCAGTGCACGGGCTCAAATACTGCCCTTATTGGACCTCTCCTTTTCTGTTCATACAAGGAGGCCATAGAACATACGTCATTAAGTAGGTATAAGATTACTGTGCGTACAAGATGTCCATACACATTACATCATGATGACCGACCCCCAGAACCAGTGCATTAATTACCCATATGTTAAGACTGTAGTCCCTGGCCACTACCACCGTAGCATGTGCCACCCATGGTGGCGTGCTAATGAATATAAAAATAGCCATTGGGAGAAATGATACGTTCACAGCATGTTGTCAATTTCAATGTTGCCTACCTATACCCGTGTGCTTTCACGAGTTACAAATTTCCTGTCCACTACATGGACTGAAGTGTTACAAATTTCCTACCCACTACACGGACTGAAGTGCTATCGTTATTACCCCCCACATTTACTGTATGTACAAGGTGTCCATAGAAATTACATCATGACGGCCGAAGAACAAATGCATAGATCACCTATTTCTTACTGTCTGAACCTTTCCCAATGCTCTGTGACACAGCAAAATAGGTTAATGAAAAAAGCATGTGTACGCTGGTTGTTTCTCCGCTTTCCGCGGATCCAAGATGTCGGGCGCATCCAAACCATCTGACGCAGAACACGTCTCGCAGCAGCCAATGGGCAAAGACGTTGCATGTACGCGGTTATGACGGCAGCCCCTTAGCCAATCGGTTTCTTGTTCGTCGACCGAACAGGGAAATGTGACCGCGGAGCGAACATAGATATCACTAATTATTTCAGACCTACTTTTTCATAATTATAAATAAACGTACTGCATGTATGGTGACGAAATTTACAAAAGCACGCTTTCTGCACCAAGCCCCTGTACCTGCTGCAGATTTCGTCAAAATCCATCCAGCGGTTTCACCTGTAGCCGTGTGCAAAGTTTTTCCCCCATTCAGTCTATGGGAAAAAAAGATGTTTTGGGACCCCCCCTATAACTACGCTCCCCCTGGACGAATTCTCACCAAGGTTTACCAAAATATTCAGAGTGGCCCATATACTTTCTTTGTTTGGTGAGGATTCGTCCAGGGGGAGCAGAGTTATAAGCCGCCCAAAAAGTGATCTTCCTATGGAAACAGCAACTTAACCATGGCCATGTAATATATAGATATACAAATATGCAGCTTTGTGTAGAACCAGCTTTGTACACGGTTGATATATTTCGCTAGAGCCCCACATAGGGCACATCCTGATGTGGTAAGCAGCCCCCTTGTTCCACAATTACCCATGAAACATGGCCACTCCATTTTTGGGCTCCCCGAGGCCTCTCAAGAAGAAAATATGCACGTGCGTACAAGGAGAGTGAGGTTACCTAGTCTACCTCTGTGTCATCCTGGAGATCCTCCTGATCGCAAGAGCAGATGCCACGACTTGTCAGCGCACGGTAAGCGGATACTTGCCAATGTCAACCCCACGCAAGTCTCTGGGACTAGGTTCCCAATCCAACCATAGTACATTGTGTGGGTTTCTCAATTCATTCACGACAGCAACAAGCCACGAACCAGGCTCCACTGGATGTCACTCCCCACACAAACCGAGATGCATTGGGAGCAGATGGATGCACTGGAAGTCCCATGTGCTCCGGCAATGCTTACTGAGTCAGGTAATGACCTTACCTTTAGTTACCATGCAGAGCCTTGACAATCAATTTTAGCACATTATGTGTTCTCGCCTTTAGCCATCCAACTCATTTTGGCCTCCTTACTTCTGTTCTTTCTCATTCCTTGTCCCCTCCCCCCAGGACTCCTCCGTATGACTCGTGAAGCACACTCCAGATGTGGACCTCCTGACCAGTAGTGATATATGGGGAACACGCCTCACAACTAACCCTACACCGAACACTGGGGTGTTCAGCCAAGGTCACTGTTTTGCAGGCCAGTAGGAAGCCTGTTTTTTTACAAATCTAATAATTTTCTTACTTTCCCTTATTCTTTTAATCAGCTTGTCAATCATCATATACATATGTTGTACGCAAGCACTACAACTAACTCAGAGTGCACCGCTTTTACCGTAGGGGCACCCAATCTAGCCCAGAAGCAGGCAGTAGAAATGTATGTCCCCTGCCGAAACGGCTCAAGCTACGACTAAGTCTCCAGTCAATTGGCCCCACTTTTTTCATTTTCTGCTAAACGCTTGCGACGTCGACTATAGGATTGGTCTTGGTCTTTGAGAACAGCTTGAAGGGGCTAAACCAATTTTTTCCTCTTTAGTTTACCGGGTTTAGCAGAGGACATTGAGTACCCCAGCTCCAACACACAGACATTTGGTCTGCCAGTAAACTTAGACTCTGGCACCACAGACACTCTATAGATGTATATGCCAGAACCAATTAATTATTTGTTTCTTAACATTGTTTGATGACATGTCCATGAATTTTATTTTATGTTTCAGTTTGATTTTTGCACAGGTTAGTGCACATATATCTATTTATGTCTTGTTTTATATATGTGATCTGTATTATGTTTAAAGAAAAAAATGAAAGAAAGAAGATAACTTTGGCAGTTAAGGAGTCACAATAATTGGGCTCCTCAAGTTTGTAATGCTTCAGTTATGAAGAAAAACATATAATAGATATTACAGGGCAATGGGAAAGGCTCCCACAAAACAAAACAAACATGATTTATGCTTTGGATTTATAATGGTTTAATTATCATCTGAAAGGGGATTTAGATTAAGTACACCGCGCAAGGATGATGAAATGATGGATAATTTAAACATTATCTCTGAACTTATCTATTAGGAATCCCCCATGATATAACAGTATCACTAGGGCAGGATGCAGCAGCAGACTGGAGAATGGCTACGAGAACACTGCTGTTAAATCCACCCTGTAGGGGCACAACACCCGCACCCTTGTTCCGTGCGCTTTGCACAGCAGGAACTATGGTGTCCTTTTAAGTCGGGGCGTGGCCAAGGCAGGAAGCAGCAGCAGATTGGAAAATGGCTCAGAGAACACTGAGGTGATGGTAAGTCCACCCAGTGGGAGCACAACACCTGCGCTCTTGTGCCCACTTCTCAGGGTTAAATCTGAATTTGCTGCTGTCAGGAACTCTGCTCCTTGGTGGAGGATCCCATCTGTGGATACAGTGTTTCTGGTGCCTGCCCTCTGCAGCTCCCCACATCCTTCAGCCAAATCTGTCAAAGGCTTAGGCTTCATTATTGACCGTAAAATCTCCTTTGCTGCCCAAGTAAGTTAAGTTGTGAGCACATCATTTTTCCGACTTAAACTTACAAGTATAGTTCCCTTCCTAACCTTGCCAAACCGAGTCACTGCTATCAGCACCAAAGTTTCCTCCTGCATGATTATGGTGTTTATTTAGGCCTTCTAACCGTCCAGATCCATTGCCTCCAAAGGTATGATGCAATGGTCAGATTCCTTTTCCATCTAGGTCAGAAAGACCAGATTTCCCCAGGATTATTGACCCTCCATGGGCTACATGTCAGAACAATAGTCCATCTAATGCCATAAAACAGTTCTTGGACTTGGCCCAGACCCAAAATGTATCCCCCACACGGCACTGCAGAATTTCTCACTCCACTGATGCTATAGACTTCTATGGTTCGCAATAATCAAGAATAGAAAGGGTGGCAGAGCCATCTCGCATCTCAGTGCCAAGCTATGGCACTCACTCACCACCTGGCTCCACCTTGAACACAATCTCCTTACTTCATAAAAGACCTTAAAAGCTACCTTTTCTGACTCTCGACTTTCCTGGTCTGTTTTCTTGCAATTTCACTAAGAGGCTACACGTGACATGCAGTATCTAACAAGAATAGCAAAATACACAAATACGTACACACGCTGATTGCTATCACTAAGGGCACACAACAACATTGCTCGGAGATTAGATACAAAATAAAAAATGACTGTCAATAAAGTGCTCTGCAAGTACATTGTCCATTTGAGAACGTGCACGTAGAAAACAAGTGTATTCAGTAATTAAATATGAAAAATCAACGATAACATACACACACCGTACTAGTTGGTGAGCCTCTCGACTGCCTTTTCACTTTTGCAGGGCTTTATAAAGGCAAAGTACTGCTAAAAATGTACATTCAGTTCTAGTGTCACGTAATAGCCAGGACCTCAAATTGGTAGCATACCAATTTCTGAAAATGTGTTAGTGACATGATAATCCTTTGTGTTTGCCAGGAAAAGGAGGAGGTCAAGGCATTTGACCTTGTACTCTGAAGTGTTGCTGCCCGAGCACTTTCCTTCACACATCTGAAGGAGCTTATGATATTCTCATAATTGCAAAAATAGCTGTTGATGGATTTCACATCCACGAGCGCTCAGGAAAAGCACAGTTAATGTACACTCAAGCATGTTGGGTCAAGACGAACTGTGCACAGGTGAAGATTGAGCCTTATAAAGGTTTGGGTTGCATTTTAGATCTCTGAAAAATGAAATACTCCACTCCCTTTTACACACTTAATTAATTTGATCTGGCCCGATTATAGGAGTAATCTGAGGGGCCCTTTAAGATTTCAGTAATTCATTTATTGACAGGAATACCACCTTCATGTTATTAATAGATGCATGTTAAATGCAATACTGCCGGCAGTTTTTCAGTAAATTTGCAAGCAATATGGAACTAGCCTATACATATGCAATTTGGGATAGGAAGTTTTGCTCCAGTAGATTTAATCGATGCAGAAATCATCAAATTTATTAATCTAGATTCTACCGCGAATATATGTGGGCGGGGTGTTTAGGTGAATAATTAATGTAGGGTTGTTAAAAGGGGTTAAGGTGGTCTCACCCGCATATATTTGAGACTGTCAGTCTGATTCATGGAATTATTTGCATGAAAAACGCTGATTTGCGCGCCTTTCTGCCCGAAAATCCCTGTTTGAAGTATGGGGATTTTCGGGCAGAAAGGCGCGCAAATCTTCGTTTTCACGCAACTAATTCCATGTATCAGGCTACAAATCTTCCAGTAAAAATATACAATTTAATTATTTCTCAGACATAACCTGTAATTCTGGAAGATTGTCTTGGTATTTGGGACAGGGCATGTGCATTGCAATTCTTACCTGTGCCCCGTCTTTGGTGTCAGCAACTCAGCTTCAAAAATATCCTAATGCTGTCGACCCGAATGAAGGGCCACATTTTGCAGCCATTCTCACCTCACATCCAAACTCTGAGTCTGTGTAAACCTGACCATTTAAAAGTGCAATGTTTTTACCCCTGCTGAGGGAGAGAACATCTCAATGTTTTTTCTTCTGAAAACGTGCCTAAGATTATATGGGTTTCAAGAACATGGTTCCAGGAAGATGATTCAAAGAAGATTCAATAAAGAGGGGTCTCACCCGTGATATAGTCATTTTGCCAAATCAGATTGGACAATTCCAAGCCTTCTGTAGGGGGCCAATTCTTGATGTTGTAACAAGCGTTTTGCCTTCTGTTATCAGCTTCCAGAGTGCATTATCTGTAGGAACATAGGGGTGGTCTTAGAGAGCAAACGTGCTTGGGCATAGTCTAGATATGTGGAATTTAATTCAGGGAAATATTCTCTACTCAGCTACATTATAATGTGGTCTCCCCTCGTGTCTGCCTTTCATCAACAAAAATACTCCAATAATTATCCACCTGGTGTGAATTCTCAATTGGGTTGCAGAAATCCCTTTCAAGTACCCGCTCCTAACCTACCCCCTTGGAGTAAGTCCTGTCCTCTGTGGAAGCTGTCAAGTCCTCTCACAAGGAGGGAATGGGGCTCCTCGGACTGGGCCCAACATCGGTTGTGGATGGCACTCTGAGTCTCTGACAGCAATACACAAGGTACTCTTACACTTACATATTAATTGTCTTATCCAATCTGTAATTGAGCCCTCACATTTCATCCTTTTGCTAGACTCATTCTTTCATCCATGCTATTTCTCATGCTGTTTCCTTTCTTTCCATTTTCCATATTTTTGTTCAATCCTGTCCTGAGACTACACCTATTATATTGTTGTATTATTCACCTTATCATTCCTTTTATGCTTACACCGAAAGGGCATCTTCCCAATGCAATCCTTTCCCCTGCTCAATGTTCACTCCTTTTCTCCTCACAGCCTTAGGTGACTCTCCCCATTTTAACATGTGGCCTGAGAAATGATAGGAGAAATAATAGGCTTCAATGCCCTCTACCAGACTTTCCACAGCAGTTCAGTTTATCACAAAGAGAAGAAAGTCAAAAACGTCCTTATGCACGATTGTAGGCTTGTGGTGATCTTACTGAAGGCCTAACCCTATTAAAGGTGTTTGGGATACAGAAAAATCCAAGCACAAATTAAATCAAAACAATTAAGATTTAAGAGCGCAAAGATTCAGAAAAAGGGATTCATGAGCAATGCATCAACTACAGAAACACTACATATACAAGTAAGGCTTTATTGAAATAGGAACAAAACACTATAATGCAACACCAGGATAAACAGAATTGTGAGTGATGAATTGGGGTCTAGGGCTATAGTCTGGAAAGGAATGCTTATCCAAAGATATGTTAAAGTGGATCAAAGTGGGAGACTAATTATAGAAGTAGGTCGTTAATGGGTCATGCGCCTGGAATGTGTAAGGTCTGGAATGCACCTATGTATCTTGCAGCAAATGTAAAATTTGAGGTCAATATTTAACTTCACATTATGGCAATTTGAAGGGCAGAGCAACGTTCTCTCAAGCAGTTCTTCTATGAATGTTTTCTATAAGCACAAATTGGTCAAAAGGCTGATTGGCTGCCGGGCAGAAGGAATGTTTGGACTACCCAAGGGCGTGGTCCTAAAAATGAATTAATCTTGTTCTACAATATGGCCCAAATATGTAAACAGCTTAATGTGCATCCATGAGAACGATGTTTCAGAGCAATGGAAGTATTTTTGTGGGAGGAAATAACTGCAACATCACTGCCCGCCTTCCCAATATTCGAGGTTGCACTGCGGCTGGCATGGACATTTACTGGGTTTGCGGAGGATTGGCCTATATGCAACTGCCGCCATCCTCAGGCAGTGTCTGCTTGATGGCTACATTGCAAGCTCCCCTGCTTATGGTACCTGATGTCAACCGCCTCCCGCAAGCACCCCATGACCAAGCCTATATGCCTAGTGTACCTGCGGGTTTGCCGGCCTCAGGGCCTGCATCGTCAACACTGCAGTAACTCTTTGTTTTAAGAGTCAAGCGACAAGCTGAATGCGATACTGAAAGAATTCATGTCGTTGAAACAAGCTGAATTGCTTTTTGCCTTGATCCTCACTCCTGGGTTGCAAACAGAAGCAAACACCAAGTGGCTGCAAATAATGAGGTGGGAACTCATTCAATTGGCCAGAGAATGGGTTGAATGCCATCAATGAAGAACATAGAGCTATAAGGATAACAACATTGCAAAATAGGTACATCTTCAACCTAATGACTTCCATGGAGGGGGGACTATGCAAAGAATAGGCATTTCTTGCTGCACTTACTCTCCAATGATGTAGAAATTGGAAGTATTACAATAGCAATAAATGCTCTTCACACTCTGCGTACCACTATGGAAAAAGAAGGTGGGGTACAGAACAATGATTGGTTTACCTCATTGTTTTCATGGATGCCATAATGGATGAGTAACATTTTCAAAGTATAACTTCCTTTAATCATCTTGCTGTTGGTTCTTTTTTGCACTTGTCAATGGTTTTTAGGATTCCTCAAGAAAATGATGGCAAGGGGATGACAACCATTAAAACTCATTGATAACACTCCTCTTCTGAAAGATGCTCATGCCCAGACTGTGAAACAGACTTGTGAGGGCATGGTAAAAATATGTCACCCAATTGGTCCTCCAGGGACATGGTATGACTTCCCTGATGACCCTGAGAACTTTTTTAAAATTCTTTTATTTTTTTATTTGTTTGGCTGAAATATTCAACCTTTTCAAATTTGAATTCCAACAAATTTGCAATAAATATTTACATCAAGTAATAAACAGCATTACAAACTACAAAAGTTCCAAAGTAATGATCATAAAATGTTCACGAAATCAAGATTAAAATATTAATTAATAAACAGAGATCCACAATTATGACAATTCAAAATCCAAGAAACACAAGTAAAAGGAAAGTAGAGAAATTTCAAATTAAGAAAGAAATTTTGTACATAAAATATTAAAAACAATATTAAATCTTGTTAATGTACATTTCAAAATAAGCTCATAAGAGCTACATTCACTCTCCCTTAGAACCCAACTCACGAGGCAAAATAGTTTTTATGAATTGGGTTAATGCAATATGTATGACTGTTCTGGGACTCGTAATCAGAGTGTTCCACATTTCGTTTGTCGAACGAGCACAAGTAAATTGTAATAAGTTACAAAAATACTGTACTCATAGTTGGAGAAGAAAAGGACATTCAACTATTAAATGAGATAAGGTCTCCAGCTGTTTAGGGTTTTTACAAAATTGACAAAAATCTTGTCTTTTGTGAATTAAACCTCTTCTCACTAGAATTTGGTTAGTAGGATACAAATTTAGACACAGTCTTAACATTTCAGATGTAACAGACGCTAAGGGAAATTATTTGAGATAACTTTCCATTGTTCTAAGGTCCTTATGTGGAAATAGTTGCAAATCAAAATCCACATAATGTGCACAGGAGTGTTGTGTCAAGATCCAGTCATAACGATAGAGTTGAGTTTTTGCTTTTACAGGGTTAGTTATTAGTAAATCAATCGATATGCCAGAATCAGCAAGGGCATTCAAGATGCATTTAGCCCTGTTAATACTGAGTACCTGATTTTCAGCAGAAGGGATCTAACCCTGTGAATATTTGTCCATTTTGGGATGTGACCCAGCTACCTATTTTTTGCAACAGGTTTAATTGACCAGGACCGGGAGTGCGCGCCTCACCCACCTTCTTTTTTGTACTGAATGCTATGGGAGTCCCGGGCTCCAGAGGCAGCGCCACGGGGTGACTGTGCCCCACTTTGGAGAATCATAAATATGGTTCTCTCCCCTCCCCCAAATTTGGGAAGGACTTGTGCTTTGGAGGGGTGTCGGTTGCTGGCAACCTGAACAGAAAAAAACTTTTTTTACTACAGCTACCAGAATCCTTTGAGTCTAATTAGACACACCTGCTTAACAGCCTCCCTGATGATTATTTGAGATAAGAAAGCGCTAGGAGGAGAACAACCACAGACCACAGAACTGCAGCTGAGGGATCTAACCCTGTTAATACTGACTACCTGATTTGCAGCAAGGGATCTAACCCTGTTAATACTGACTACCTGATTTTCAGCAGAAGGGATCTAACCCTGTGAATATTTGTCCATTTTGGGATGTGACCCAGCTACCTATTTTTTGCAACAGGTTTAATTGACCAGGACCGGGAGTGCGCGCCTCACCCACCTTCTTTTTTGTACATTTTTTAGGAAACACAGCTCCCGCAGTCCGAATCTATCCTGCCACTAAGCCTAAAATGTTTGTTGCATTCATTCCCAACAAACATTTTTGGTACAGATTGCACGTCTTCCAAAGCACTTGACCAAACATAGAAATGAAACCCAATTCATATTGTAAAAGACTGACTGGAACACAGGCTGGTAAACAAAGAACCGACTTCCAGAATTTTCCCTCAAGTTGGTCCCAAAATGTTCTTGGTTTGGGTGGTATAGTGTCCACCCCATATGAAAGAATTGGAACTACTTTTTGCAAAAAATAAGTTAGTATATGAGACGTTGTATATTTACCATATCTGTGAAGTAGAATCTTTTCTTGTGAAATCAGTGTCATGGTTTTAGCATCCAAAGTTGTTTCATAAATCACATTAGTCACAGTGCCAACAAAGGGCAGACCCAGGTTTTTTTATTGAGGTACCACCACGAGTGCTTTGTTCTGAAGGGTCCATTGATAGTTTAACATTTTGGGATTTTTTCTTTTTTCACACAACAGAATTTGGGTTTTATCAACATTGATAGTCAGATTGTTATTAATGATAGATTCATCCAATTTATTTAATAACTCTTGCAGGCCCTTTGGAGTTTGGGAAAGTAACACAAGATCATCAGCATATAATAGCCAGGTGATCTTCTGCAAGCCTAATTTTGGTGAATCAGTCAAAACATCTTCACACGACACTCCTAGATCCGACAAAAAAAGATTAATTAACATTGATGCAAGTATACACCCTTGCTTGAGTCCCCGCTGGGTCTTGATATGGGTTGATAGAGAACCATCAAGTGACAATCTAACTTGAATGTTGGTATTTGTGTGGAGTTTCTTGATAGCAGTTAGAAGGGATGAGGGCAAACTGTATTTTTTCAATTTGCCAAATAAAAGTTCTCGATCAACTGAATCAAACGATATGCGGAAGTCCACGAATGCCACGTAGATTGGTTGATTTCACTCAAAATATTTGAATTTTAACATATTAAGAGTGATCACATTTATGGAGGTCCCTAGCCCAGAGACAAAGCCAGATTGAAAAGGGTCTCTTTTACACTCTCTTAAAGTCCACATGTTTAGTTCTTGTAGGATAATGTGACTATAGATCTTACCAGGGGCATCCAATAAGGCAATGGGCTTATAGCTTTCCGGCAAGCAACGATTACCTTTTTTGTGGACAGGGACAATTATGGAATGCTTCCATGAAGCTGGTATATTTTGAGTTGTATTCATTTGTTCAAATATTTGTTGTAAAATTGATGACCATATTTCAGGATGTTGTTTGAGCGTTTTGTTAGAAAGGTTGTCCGTGCCAGGAGCTCTTGATTGGCTTATTGTGTTAATGAAATATAATATGTCAGACTTAATGATGTTAATATAAAAGGGACTATCAAGAACGGATTTGGGTACTTGGCCAACACAAGAGGGGATGGTATACATTTTTGTGAAATGGTCGATACACACAGATTCAGGGACGCTATGTACCTGAGTCATAGGTTTAGGATTATAAGCTTATTTTGTTTGGAAGGTAATAGTGATTGTAACAGTGCAGCTACTTCAGCATCATGAGCAGAGCAAGGATGCTGGGAAACCACTTCTAAAGTACCATCACTCGGCTGAACTTTTACTGCAGATTTAATTGCAGGAACAAGGTTTGTCACAGGAGGAGGAACGTTGGTACATAACACTGGGGCTTGTAATATAGGAGTGGTGGAAAATCTACTCATATACGCATCAACTTCTTTCCTAATCTTCTGTCGCCTTGCATCTTGTATGGCTTGCTCGCTATCAGCGGGTAAGGAAGGTGTGATAGTCTGAGAAGCAAGTACTGGACATGGATTATTTAGTTTCTCAGCTGAGGCATTTGAGTAATTTGACGGTGTCTGACTCATGTCAACAGATATTAAAGCATTTACATTTTTAGATTCTGGCTTTGCTTGTAAGTTTTCATGATTTTGGACAGCAAGAACAAGATTATCCAATGGCGCATACAGCGTTATTGTGGAAGAAGTACAATTGACAGTTGCAAGCTTTAATTTACGAGCTTGGTTTAACTGAATATATTTTTTGGTGACAGCCAAAGAGGCTAAAGGGTTGTTCTTGGGTGGAACAGTTAGCGCTTTGATAAAATATCTTGCGCCAGCTGTTGAAGTAATTTTGCTTGTTTTTATGTTTTTTGTTTTTTTCTTTTCACACAGAATAGTTTTTTAATTTAATGAAGGTTTTTTTACAGAAAATGTTATAAGGTTCTGGTTCTGATAATTTGCTATTCACGCCTGAAGAAGCTGCAGCACATTTATCATTACAAGATACTTGTTCCGTAATGATTTGTTCAATGTATGGTAAAGAGGAAGTTATACCAGAGTTATCCACAATCGTTATATTCATTTGCGGAGGAGGACATTAAACAGCAGGAAGCTTAGCCACAGAAGCCTTTTCCAATGTTGCAGATGAGGTATTTATTGCAATTGCTGAGGTTAAAGATTTTATAGATGAACTTCTGTCAACTAATGAAATAGGGATGTTATTGTGCAAACTTGGTTCAGCTAAGTGAGATTGCTTTTGTGCTAGATATAGATCTTGTTTCGATTGCCAAGCAATAACAGAAATTAGTTGTGCACTTTCAGCATCTAATTTCATGTTTAACGTATTAAAGAGTTGGGTAATGGTTTTCATGGTAAGATTCATTGCTTTCACGGTAAGTTCAACCACTTTTGGAATGCTTTGAGTGTTTAGACGATTTTCCGTGTTGTTAAATTTTCGAGGGGTGGGAGCAAGGAAAGAAGAGGTTAAATTGGATTTCGTAAAATCAACATTGGGAAACATCTTAGGTGAGAAAGAGAGGTTTTCAATTGTCTCCTGCACAGTAAAATGTGATCCTGGAGAAGGTAAGTTGCTGACTGCGACGTCATCAGAAAGTGTGGAGGCAGCTGTGCTTTTATCCGGAGAGACCAGGACTATGGGGGCCATAGAGTCTCCTCTCAAGACAGTACTGTCAGATAGAGAAACATTTGGAGTGGTACACTGGATGGATTTGGTCTTGAGATCCATATTAGGGGTAGACTGGCCAGTCGCTACATCAATCTTTGAAGCTTGAAGTTTTAAGGCACAATCAGGATAAGAAAAACGAATATCACACGCAGTGTGATTTTTAGTGTCCGTTGAGCGTTGGATCATCCGCTTCTTTGTTTTGAGGCGAGCATTTGGGGTAGAACACACTTGCGGCTGGGTAGAAACACTGAGAGCAACTCTAGGTTGTTTACTAATTTGACTCGAGCTTTCATAATGGGGAGGCAGCATACCTTTTCGCAACGTATAAAGATTGCGTTTCATTGAAAAGCCTTTCACCCTCAAATATACGCTTACAGTACAAAAATAAATGTAATTCGAACCAACCAACCAACTACGTAATGTGCAAGGTAAAGCACAAACCTCAGACACACTGAATTATGCACAGCAAGAGTACTGAGCCGAAGAGAAACCCGCGCTGCCGGCGTCGCCGCAGCGAAGCGGCAAAGCGGTACTTCTCGGTACTTCGCTCTGGTGCCAGACCCTGAGAACTACTTTGAAGCATATGTTGAACCTACTGGGGATGGAGGTTGTTGCATTTTGCCTTGCAGCCCAGAGGAATACAGAGGAGACTTGAACAATTTGATGAAACTGTCGGTCCCAAAGACCACTTTTGATAAGATGAAAGACAAAGATAGTGTCGTTGAGAAATCAACTAGAGGGGGATGATAATATGCGGGTGCAACGTCCTAAATGTAAGAGCAATTATAGGCTAAGGGACTGCTATTAACATGAGTGTTTTTTCCAATATCACTGAATTAGGCCTTGTTTCTGCATCACTCCAGAGAGCCTATGGAATGCCAAGTATACAGCAGAGTGAGCAAGTAATCCAAACATTAACCATTACATTGAGAAGTGGGCTTCTGAGGGTTCTGCCATTTTATTTTAGTGTCTTTGCCATGTTGAATTAGGTTTTGTTTCTGCCACATCCAAGACTGCCGTGTTCATAACTGGATGCCCTGGCAGCACAGGAACTAGCAAGTATTCTAAGAGTTAGGCCTCTGTACACTTTCTCATGAAATCTTTCCCAAGGGAGGCAAGCACACGATACAATTATGGTTTTCATCCTTGTCATAGCCAGATGAGTATGCGGTAGTAACAAGGACAGGCTTTAATGTGGGAGAGCTGTAGGTGCAGCTAGAAGCATGAGATGCTACTATATATGGTCTCATGGAGGAGAACTGCCTTGTATTTCATTAATTGCTGGGGATTGCAGATTTTGCTCTTTTTGTACTTAGGCTTTATATAGGCAGTAGCTAATAGGATGTTTAGAATATAGTTACAAATAATGTTTAGAGTATATACAAATGTATTCATATTTTGTGGTGTTTGTCCATAAATACTACTGTCTGATGTCGGTGGGGTGAGTTCTCAGCTTTTTGGACAAAATTAACTGTCTCTCCCAGCCATTATTTTGCATTTGAAATAAAGTTGTGCTTTCTACATTTTGGGCCCACTCATCATTGTTTGAATTTTTTTGAGGGTCTACACTAGTAAAGGGAAATCCTAGCCAGAGTGAGATGTGAGTAGGTAGTAAAAGGGGCATACAGCATTCTGTGTAGAGTGAGATAAAGGGAATGTTGAGGGTTCATAGAGAGTGGTGAGGGGTATGAGACATACAAGGAAAATGGCGTCAGATTGCAGTGAGCAAATATAAAAGGGTGAAGGGTCAGAGACACGTGATGAGGAGGGGGAGTCAAGACTGTGGTGTGGTGCTAAAAACGATCATGCAACCAACCTCTGTGTAGAGGCCCGCCAAAAGTGGAACAAAGGGCTCAACCTTTGGTTTAGGAGTCACAGAGACGAACACAGACGCCATTTTAAAAACCAAGTTCTGGCAGAAAATACCACCCGATAGACTTATTTAAGATAAGTAAACCAGTGGTATGTTAGAGATTAATGAGGAAAAGTATTAATCTCCAACAATGGGACGAATCCCATAGGGTTATATTCGGGGTCGAATATAACAAGTAGTTTCCACTGCCACCAGCCAAAACTCGACGAGGGGGGACGGGACAGTGCCCCCTCGAAAAACAGACCCAGGAGTAATCGCATTAACCCTACTAGTACGTCCACAATAGGATCGTTTGTACTAGTTCTGTTAGTAAATTTAGGTCTAGTAAAGCCAATGGTGACTTTACATGCCCGGGGAGACAGTAGTCAGTCCCCGGGTATGGAGTCTATGATGGAGGTCCGCTAGGACGCCCCAGTGCTACGGCACGGAGGGTGCAGTGTAACACACATAGAAAGACCCTATGGAGTAAAAGACCCCATAGCCCATCGAACACATTGACATTCAAAGGAATTACACACATTCATGTCCAAGAGTGGGAGAAAAAGAGTCTCACTCTTGGCAGGATGTAAAAAAACAAACTCCAGAAATCCAGCAAAGCTGCTGGGGGACTCACTAGGTTAGGAAATTCAGCCTAAACAGAGAATTCTCCCTAACACCGCTCTGGTGGACAGCTACTATATGCACACCCAGTAGTGTGCAGTATCATTGTGGCAGCATGTGTCCTGCACAACATTGCAACATAGCATGGCTTACCGGTGGACATGGTGGTGCCCCCACATCTCCAACCACACGCACGGCTGCTGTGCATGGGAGGGGAAAGGGCATGTGGCGAGGCACCCTGTACCCAGCTTGTGGCCACATTTTTTACCTAAACTCCAACCCCTGCGGAGTGCACACAGGCCTGGCATATACCAGGTCACAATCGATGATGAGAAAGGGACAGTTAACTGTCACTACCTTACCACCCTGAGAATGTGTCTACGGAAGTGTCACATTTTGTGCATCCCTAGCTAATTAAACACAAACAATCCCATGTGACCAAAGGGAACACATGCAAGGCATTCGACCCCTCCCGCGCCCCCCACACCTGCTAAACAGGGCATGAAAGGACTGGTATGCCACCCAAACCCTCCCAACCCTCCTGAACCCTAACTGCCACACCATACCATGGTATGCAACGGCAAAACATCCAACCATATGCACAATATATGACACAATAGTCATGAAGTGCCATGTGAGAAATGTAAATAGGCACCAGACAATTATACCTGACATGGAATCGGAAGAAATGAGTGTCCAAAACCTCACACCCTGAAAATGTTGGTACAAATGCATGCCACCAGTGGTGCAACCAACAAAAGTCAGAATACCTGTTGCCATGCACATTGGACAATTGCAAATTGCCATATCAAACACAGCACACTGGACAACACAGTGAGTGTGCATTGCATTGGTGAAAACCCTTCTGCATCATTGTAAAAAATGGCATTCAACCAAATAGTACCCTGTCATGCATGTACACGGTCAATGACTTGGAAGTGAACATGGATTCTTGTGACACAGCATGCTTGAGAAGGCAATCTGGGTGCCTGCGTTTGCATGGTGGCAATGTAGCTGTGGGGGCGTTGCCTAATCGTATTTGTCCATAGGGACATGCCTAGAATACATGCATGTGAAATGAAGTGAGTGCCAGTTTCCCGTACACAGCACATGTGAACATATCACCAAGGGCCCCCTGTTTGTCAAACCACACCCATCCCCTGACACCTCAAAATAAAGCACAACATTGCATCAGTCATAGACCAGCAGAACATATCATGTACAGAGTACCCTACATCGGAAATGGCAGACAGTGACCCATTACTAAATCATAGAAATCCATAATACGACCTACACACAAAGTTCATCAAAGCGCATCAATGAGGAAGGGAACAATGGAGAAGAACAGTACATTCCAGCATGTCCTTCAAACAGTCCACAGTGTGATAATGCGTTTGGAAATGCAAGCTACATATTACAAGTGGCTGGAACAATAAGGGAGACTCTAGGGAGGGAATGTTGGATGACATAACTAGCATCAACATTCCTATGCCTCACAGCAATAGTCGCAGTGCAGGAGCTACATAAGGAGGTGAGTGAGGGAAGAGGAGGGAAGAGGTGAGGAGAGTAAAAAATCAAGTGACAAACTGTGGTAGGTCCAAAAAGAATCAAGATAGTGCTGGGGAGGGGGAGAAGAAAGACAGAAGGGAAAGGGGGAAGAGATGACCTGTAATTAGTGGTGTAGGGACTAATGATAAAAGTAACTGGCAAAATCATATTCAAAATGTTGAAGGTGGGGTATGGTAGGACGGAGGCAGAAGGGCAAATGTCTTTAAAGAACAAGAGCCTACGTATCACCATGCCCGATGGCAATTGGGGTAGTGGTTGAAAATGACAACCAGAGTACAAGGAGGAGGGTAAAAGGTGATGGAGATGGAGAGGGAGGAGAGAAGGGAGGAGGGGGCCAAGCTCAAAATGACTAATGGGGAAGATGGTGAAAGAAAGCTCACACAGGGGGCAGAGGGAAACCTGATGGTGTAGGAGAGTAGGGGATGTGATGTTGAAGGGGAGGGAGACAGAGGGACACTGACAGGGGCAGGGGAGACAGGGGGGCATTCAAGTGACTGAGAAGGCATGTGGACAGGGCTACACAGGGCCAACTTTGTGGGCTTTTGGTAGTGGTGGCAGCTCAATAATCCTGGTTGGCCGGATTGTCACAAGGGCCAAGTGCAAACAGTTGGAGGGGCGAGCAGGTCCGGGACACAAACAGTAAATTCAAATCATGAACAATGCAGTCATAACTCAGATGGCACATCCAAACACCAGCCAGGGCTGGAAAATGGCCAAAGTGGTGCTAGCAAGGAATGGGTGGTTGTTGAAATGCGTGTTGACAGGGGTAACTCAGCGTGCAGCCTTCATGTGGCATATCAAATCACTGGTGGGAAACTGTCCCAATTCAACATTCTCAGCACATGGACCCCTCCCACCATCAGTGTATTTTACGCAGCCAAAGGGTGCATGGTACCAGTTACATTAGGAAGTGCATCAACATAGATAGTCAATACATAACAAACATCTCAAGCAACATGATGAAATGCACAGTCAGCATAATACTTAACAAAGTGAAGTGCAGACCTGCATTGGAGAAACCATCTGGAATACCCACTAGGGGTGTACACACAAGTGGAACTGCAGGATGGCCATAGATATGACGGAAGCCCAATGCCCATGTGTGATGTGCTGTTACACCGAGCCATCCTTGCGAGCCCTGAAAAGGGAAGCAGGAGTAGCATATGTGTCAGGACCCCAAGCAAAACACATACACAAGACAAGCCTGAATGGGCCCAGATGGAACACACAGTGGATGCCTTCCGATGCCACAAAGCACCACACTGTCACATGTATGCACAATAGACAAAATAAAATTGAAAAACAAATAATTCCAAAGAAAATACAAATTAAATAAATAATTGAAATAAAAAACAGAAAAGAATAATGAAAGAAAGAAAAACAAAATCAATCAAATTTAAGAAAACCAGAAAAAAACCATAACTAATAAAAAGCAAAGTGAAATCATTGTAAAAGAACAACAAATTGAAGTTAGAAAAAATAAAATGAAAAATGAAAATAAAAACATAACATACTTACCAACACACTTACCAAAAACCATACAATTTTGATGAAAAATCAAAAATATTTGTATAAAACAAACTGCTGAAAAAAATGTTTACAGGAAAAAAAAAACATAAAAAATGGCCATATATGGCCCAGGGGTAGGGGGGGACCCATGAGGGGGGAGGTACAGGGTGCACCACAACAACCACATGTGCAGATGTTGAGGTAAAAAAAAAAAAACTCACTGGGCTCAGCGCCCTATGTGGGAGATAGGTTGTCATCCTCTGGATCTAAATCAGAAGGTGGATGTGGTGAAGTTGACTCACCATGCCTAGCCGCACCTTGCCCCTCAATGGCAGCAAGCATGTGGGTCTGGTAAGCCAGGTCCTGGCGGGCAATGCGACTGAGGTCAGCATGCATTACCTCACATGTCACACGTGCTTCCTCCTGCAGGGAGTGACGTGTGAGACAGAGTTCTGCTTGCATGGCCTCACATGACAAATGGAATGACTCCCGGCTTGTACAGAGTTCAGCCGAGGTGGTTCTTTCCAGCAGTACCATCCTGTCTTCTGTCCGCCTACTCTCATCCATCATGAGGTCAGCTAGAGTAGATTGAAGGGCTTGTTGTTCCACCCTCAGGGCCTCACGGTGTGCCTCTGCTTGAGCATTAAGTGTTTCACGCAGAGCCACCATTTCAGCCCAGCGCGCCCTGTCAGATGCCACAATGCCCAGCCTGAGTGAGCGGCACGTGGACTGCGCAGCCTGCTGATGGAGCACCATTTGCCTTACAGAGGGGAGGATGGAATGGGCCACACTTTCCATACCTTGAGCAATCATCTCAACTGCTCCCCCCTGTTGCTGTGCTATGGCAATCATGGAACGCTCCCACTCAGTTGACCCCGGTGGCACACAGCCACCGCGTTGCCGGACACCACACCTGCTGGGCCCAAGGAGCCGTGGTCCTTGATGGGTTGGTGCCCCCGCGGCTGCAGGACTGCATCCCTCCGTTGACCTGATGCCCCAGGAACATGGCCAACTGGTGTCGAGGGTGACCGTGCACTCGTAACCACCACAGGCGGACATTCCAACCCTGCCTGGCCCACTACTGCAGGTGTTCCAGACAGAAGACCATCCAACACAGGATCTCTTACCAGCGACGACACGTCATGATGCAGATCCGGCTCAACATAGTGGTCAGAGGATACATCAGAGCCTGACTCACAGTCAGCTCTGGACACAATGGCCTGGACCACCTGTGGGTTCTTGTGGGCTGCCACCCCACGACCACCACTGGTGCCTGGTTGGTCATGTTAACTGACCACCTTATCTGGGATGACATCTTCATCCTCTGCTGCCAGTGTGTCATCAACTGCAACATAAAGAAAAGAAACAAGGACACGCATGTCAGTAGCACATACCACACACATACAGTTCACAACATTGACAGCCAAATAATGAAACAGCCCTGTCACAGGCAACTCAAACCCCAACATACATCCAGTGGCATTGCAATGCAAGGCCATCCCAAAAGCAGAAAAGTATGTGTGTAAAATGTGAATGCAACACATGTATTGCATGTTGCACATCACCTGCATCACACACAACCTTTAGAAGGCATATATCCAATGCCAAAATGAGAGATGAGAATAAATAGTCGGCACCTAGCATAAGCATGTGTGAACACACAAATAGACACAGCTAGAAATCTAACCTAACAGCCCATGATACATGTAACATGCATGTTCATGTGCAGTACTCAACTACAATCAACTATGCACAGTACATGTGTCATAGGAGGCACCTACATTAGTGCCTTCCCATACTGTTAGAGGAGGGACATGGGTACATACATGTCAGGTCAACATCACAGAGCACCATCATGATTGCATGTTGAAGGGCTTAACATGGCACATGAGCGGGTGTGTGCGGTGCAGTACATGTGTAGCCCCTCAACTTACAACATCAAGACATACGTAGTGATGACAATATTCATACATCATGTGCAAATGGCATGCACCAGGTAGCATGGTTTCCATGAAACACCCACCCTCTGGCCAATAGCAGGGAGGCACTGCATGGCAATGACATGTTCCACGCAGAACTGTGCATTGCCAGACAGTGTAGGCGTGCGTCTTTTGTATTTCGTCATTCTAATGTCACTACAACCGATGAGAAGTGGACATGATGGAGGAGAGGTGAGGAACCATCCATCGTACATCCATGCATGTAGAAGACAACACCAGTTGAAAAGAGGCCGTGGGCCTGTAACAGGGGGAGCCATGGCCATGATACAGATGTGCACAGCCTAAAGTCATGCGTGATGACAGACCTACAGTGAGCATAACATGGCTGTCCAAATGAGATGACACTGTGGAGGCAGGTCGCAGGCAGCCCACACCACAGGGGTTTACCCAACACCCCTGGACATGCCCTGCAGGCAACCCACATGGCAGCATGCACTCGGAAGCACTGACTCATGTCCCCCACACCCCCACCCACCCCCATTGTTGGGCACCTGCCAGCAGGCCCGACTCATCTCCCCCCGCACTCCCACCCACCCCCATTGACGGGCACCTGCCAGCAGGCCCCGACACATGGCCCACCAAACAACATGTCCTAACAAAACAGACCCATGGCCCTAATGTCAACCCAAATCCCCCTTGCCCCCCAGTACAAGCATGCAACCATCCACAGCACCCACTTCCAAATTACCCATGCCATGACAATCTTGAAAGAACCACCATGCCCATGCATGAATACACAACAGAGCCACACAGTGGCAACACATGACTGAGGCAATGTTCATTGAGACATGCACAAAACCAATGATAGAACACAACACCAATCATGAAGTTAGAAAAAAGGTATTAAAAACATAATGAAGTAACATTGAGGAAATCAAACTACTTGAAAATCAATATACAATGACAGATATATCCATAGAAAATGGTAATCCAAGAAAAAAAAAATGAACGTCATGTTGAATAAAAAAGTGGTCCATTGCCAATGTCAATAAGAAATGAATAATCCAAATGAAAAAAAAAAGATTGATCCATGGGAAAATGGAAAAAGAAAGTATGTACAAGTCTGCAACTATGTACAATGGAAGTCCAAATGGTTCATGATCCACAAACAAAAGGAAATCTACAAAAAAAGTCCTATGAATAAAAAACTATATACATAAATTGGAGCAATGTCCATGAACTCCAAAATAAAAGAAAAAACAAAGAAAACCTAACACTAATGAACTATGTACAATGGAAGCGGGCAAGTCCAACAGCTCACTTGTTGGTTTTCAGGGCCAGGGCATCATCGAACTCCATGTCGATGTCCCAGAGGCGGGCCTCTTCCCTGGCCTCGAGGTCTTGCAGGGATGCAGTCATGGCCTGTTCCAACTCCCTGCACTCAGCCCGCCTCAATGCCCTGCGCACTGAGTTCTCTGCACTGACCATAGTGAGCCGTGCCTCCTCCGCCTGCTGCCGCTCCGCATCTATCTGCTGGCCTAACCACTGCCATACGGAAGACACTCTCAATCCAGGGTCCTCCTGCCCTCCGGCCGATGCCTGCCCCTGTGATGTTGAAGGCCCCGAGCCATGATGCCTCCCACGCTGAGCCTGCTGCTGCCTCCAACGCAACTGCCTCTGCCATCACAACGGCATGGGGGATGATGGAATCCACCGACACTGTCGTGCACGTGCCCTGCCCAATGATGCTGGCACATCCTCCATCCGCTGGGATCCAGTTGGTGGGGTGGCCACCCCTGCTGGACCTCTGACTCCTGACTGTGGCAGGGATGGGATCTCCACCAAGCTGGCTACGTTGGTTGGGGCAGATCTACAGGGGGCCCTGGTGGCATATAGGCCGGAAGACGGCACAGAGAACGACTGGCATATAGTGTGCAAAGAGGAGGAGTGTACCGCAATACTGGCCGACACATGGATGAAACCCCCGACCATGGTCCCTCCCAACTTGCCCACGTTGGCACACAGCTCTTCGTGGTGACGTGCGTAGTCTCCCCAGGAAGTACGCACGTCATCAAGAATGTCACGTGTGCGCAGCGTGACACCAATCAGGACGGACTCAATCCAGTCTCGGGTCCCCTCCTCCGCAGGTAGAGGAGGGCCGGATGACGTGGACCTCCCCCCTACCTGCGGACGGGCCTGGGACGGGGAATCCCTACTGGTGCATGGTGATGCAGTCACAGTGTCAGGGACAGAGACATGCACAGGCACCTCCGCGGTGACCTGTGCTGTCTCCTGTCCCTGCCCCTGGACTGCACCACTTGCACCAGTGGTACCACCCCCACCAGGCCCCATGTGCGGCTCTGTAGCAGCCTCCTCTTCCTCTATACACACCACCAACCTGGATGGCTCTGCATTGTCTTCCGCCGTTGCAAGCCCCTGTGGGGGCTCATTCTCCCCTTCGCTGCAGCCATAGTGGCAGATGCAGCACCATTCCCCTCACTCCCGGATGATGGAATTTCCTGGGAGGGTGACTGGACCTTGTGTTGGCGGCCGGTGGAGGCATCCCTGCCGCTTTCCTCCACAGCACCGTCTCTGCCCTCTTCTTCACTCACCACTCTGTAAAGGGAGACATTGAACACAAGCATCAGGGTATTGAAGTATAGTCCCCTAGACACAAAGCAATAGCACATGAGTGGCACTGTCAAACATCACTTCCATCATGTCCCTCCACAACACATGGGTCAGTGCAGGCAACACACATGCAGGAAGAGGCATGGCACATGCGACATACATTGGCATCCATGTCCAAGGCACCGTAGTGGCTTCCAATGGTGGGCTGATTCTCACATGCATCATGGGGCATGCTGGTCACATGCACACACATCACCGGAGGGTCATGCATCTAGCCCGGTATACCCCCAGACACAGTGGATACAAGGAAGACTAGGCTGTATCAGTGAATCAACACATCGTCATGGACATGTGTCATGCATCCATGGCGCACACACTACTCAGACACACAGACATGTACATCATGCATGTCCATGACAGCAACACACATCTCTGACAACCCAAACATGTCAAAGTACTGACACAGGCATGCATCCACTTGTGCGTTCCGCATGCTGCTCCGCTTTATGTATTGTGACACATACACCATCCATGTGGGCCACGCCTGACTGGACTCACATGCAGCACCATCATGTCCCTGCACACACACATCCAACCATGACCCATTTCACACATGCAGCCAAGTAGCTAACTACCAGCACACTGCAACATGCCCTTTTTGTAAACATGAATGCATGGTCACTTACCGCTCGACTCCAGACGGGCCTGCATCCTGAGGATCTGGTGGTGAAGCACTGGGCGAATGCGCTCCAGGACCCTCATCTGCTGGGTGGTAAACTGGCCCTGGCGCCCCACTGGATCCGCTGCTTCCAAGAGGTGCCTGGCCTTCTTGAGGGTCCTGGACTTGTAGTCCTCCCAGCGCTTCTGGATGTGTTTGATGTCATGGGGTGGAACCCGTTCCACGTTGATGGCACCCACTATGTCCTTCCAGATCCTCTTCCGTCATTCCTTGTCAGCGCGCAATGGTGTGAAGAGGGCATCATAATGCCCCAGACTTGCTCCACCAGGATACCAACTTCCTTTTCACTGAAGCTGGTAGCCCTCTGCCTCTCTGCTGGGGGGCTGCTACTGATGCCGGAAGGTGTTGTGTCGGACATGGCAACCCCCGAGGCAGGCGTGGGTGGGCAACTGGGTCCTGGGGCTGGGCTGTGGAGTGATGGAACTTCAGTCGGGAGTCTTCTGTTCCAGCAGAGGTGGTCACTGCAACTGGACCCCTGCAGATGGCAGATGTGCAGGCACCAAATGGCAGGGCACGGTGGCAGCAGGCATGCAGGCAGCAGCAGGCAGGCAGGCAGCAGCAGGCAGGCAGGCAGCAGCAGATGGCTCGTGGGAGGCTGCTCGGGGCTCTGGGGGGCAGTAATTCGGCCTTCTGGGCAGGAGCGTGGTCTTCTGTGTGTTGTCACGTGGCCAGCTTGATATGGAGTGATTTGGCACGTGAAAAAACAGCACGTCAGCGTGTAATTCGAGGAAAGGCCCTTAACGCATAAGCATGTCTGTGATGTAAGACACGCAGGTGTTTCCCTCACCACGGGTTGAAGGTCCCACATGGGTTTCCATCGCTCTGTACGTGCTCTTCGTGGGAAGCGGTACGTGTATTCCGGGGTGCATGTGGGCTTTTACACGCGTGTTCGCTAGCACGAGCGGGGTACACATATTCTGAGGAGTGCATGTGGACTTTTATACGTGTTTTCACTAGCGTGAGCAGGGTACACATAGTCCGAGGGGTGTGCGTGGACTTTTACACGTGTTTTCGCTAGCGCGAGCGTGGTATGCATATTCCAAGGAGTGCTCGTGGACATTTCCACGTGTTTTCGCTAGCGGGACCGGCATACACGTATTCCGAGGGGTGCGTGTGGACTTTTCCACGCATTTACGGTAGCGCGAGCAGGGTACGCATATTCCGAGGGGTGCATGTTGACTTTTACACGCGTTTTCGCTAGCGCGAGTGGGATACGCATATTCCGAGGGGTGCGCAGGGAGTTTTCAATGCATTTTCGTGGTTGGGGCCCTGTATGCTGGTCCACTGGCCTTTGCACCATGTAGGGGATTTGTGCAATGTTTTTGGCGCATGGGGCGGGGTTGGGGGCGTAACCGGCACTGCTGCAGGGTCGTTGCGCCACTCTGCACCACAGCAGGTTATGGATGTTGAAATCCATGAATACGCTGTGCGCTGAAATGGGTTTTGGCGCAGTCTGCCTGCCGCATGCGCACTCTGTGCACCAGCTGCGTGTGCCACTTGTGCGCCAAATTCTATGAATTACCGCCATGGTGTCAGCACAGGGAAGATTGAAAGGCTAACCTAACAGAAATATAACATGGAAAAGAAAAATATATTTTGAGAACATTTCTGTAAAAACAGCTCATTTCATCCTCCAAAATATTGAAATGTTAAAAATGTTTCTTTATGTAAAAATTGGTAATGTGCCAATTTGTAGCCCCAGGAGCAGTTTACTTTATCACAGGGGCTTATGGGGGGTATCTGGGAGCAGTTGCCTGCATATTTCCAAGGAAGTCCAGCTTTGCTATTTAGCTCTGTCTTCACGTTACTGAAGCAAGCCTTAAAAAATCAGAATTTGGAAAAATAATGAAAGTGCCAATTTTTATGATAGTAGACTAGAATTACAGTCTTAGCCTAGTCATTAAAGTTAGCTCTTAATTCCTTATCCAGGCAGGGTCAAGTCATGTGGGTCAGCATTTGTCCTCCAGTTCCTACCCCTCAGGATTCACAGTTTCGTGGAAGTGACATTTTAGAAACTCCTCCTGGAAAATCTGGTTAATAAAGGATAAGTCCTACCTGAAACAAGCATTGGCAAAGTGAGATGCTGGAATGGTACCTTACTTCAATTGCTTCAAAAATGTGTGATTGGAAAATGCAAGTTGTTATGCTCTCGTCTGAGGGGCAGCCCTAGATAAATGATGCTGACTTTCCCCACACAAACTTTAAATCATTACTAGAATTGCATAGGTGAAAACATGAGGGAGCCCAATGGGAGGGTTCAGCCAAAGTATGAATGTACAAAAAGAAATGCTTTTTAAATATAACTTTCTACTTTCATCAGAAAAATGCCTTAATACATTTCTACAGTGTACTGTGCAGCGCTCTACAAATAAGAAATGTGCAGTCTTCAAAATGCAAAGCAGTATTTCATCTAATAAATACTAGTAACATTCCCTAAAAAAACTGACAGCAGAGTATGCGAAAGTCAAAGAACTGGTGCCAGTTCTTACATTCCCCAGAAAACATTGTTCAGTTTCAAAGATAGATTAATATATTAACCTGTCATTTCATAAACCAAAGTGCAATGTGTTTTCAAATGAAGCATCATACTCTACAAGGCAAACCATCCTGCAGTGTATTTCATTCAGAGTATGTGAAATAATGGCAAATATAAAGGTCATGCACTTATAAATGCAAAAAGAAGCACATGTAATTGTATTCGGTGTTAGAAATATATGTGACATTTTAGGAGATAATACAATACTGTTTGAATCTACATGGCCAGAATGGTGTACTAATGTAGCTTTGCCAATGCCAGTTTTGTTGATTCTTCCAGATAACCTGATGCCAAGCGCCTTTCTAGTGTAGTCCTGCATATATTGCAGACATGTTGTTGATAGGGGGAAGGCTTAAAGTCCCAGGAGATTAGCATGGCCATCTGGAGATAAATAGCCTTATTTTTCTTGCACCAAAGAAACTCATTAAATTCTCTATCACAAAGACCCATCTGTTCAAGGCCTTTGGTGAATGGGATGCCCCATTAACATGGACTAGCTAATCTCAAGAGAAATATTCTTAGAAAAAGACTTTTAAATTAATTCCAACTAGGCCTCAAACACGGCCTAGTTGTTAGAATAAAAACATGATCTGCTCATTGGTAAAATTTCCTTTGGCCCATTTTTAACTGTAAAAAGTGGGTGGGGAACACCTGCACCCTCCTCACCTACCCTCCATGTCTCCTTTCTATATAAATAACCCCAACCCACCCAAACAACCTCTTTGTGGTTACAATAATAATTCAATAAAATCAGTAAAACAAAATTCTGTGTTTTTACCCACAACCAACATTGTGAGTAACTTAAACACAGTCCTCTCAAGAAATATATTTAACCGATCCCATGAAATAGGGCTCTTTGTCTGGCCCAAAGCTTTTACATGCAGCCAATTGCATTTAGACATCACCTTTGACATACAATTACCCATTCAAATTCACCAGAAATCCATTTTACGGAACACTATTTGGCAGATAACAATATTAATCATTTACTCAGAAATATGATCAATGTATGAAATAATGGGTGTATTGTGTAGGAGTCTCAGCCTGTTAAGCAAGTCAATGGAAACATTTGACAAATAAAAAAGTGTGAGGTCACCATGACATAATGTAAGTCTATTACACATTATATGAGCACAAACACCAAGGAAATTGATTGAAAACCTATGATGCAAAAGGGGATGACCCGATTCAAATATATGAATGCAGAGCTTAGATAAATATCTGGAATTGAAGTGGCATTGTCCATGAGGAAGCCTGAAACAGATTTGACCTGAAACAGACCTGGTTTCCTAGAAGGAGCAAGAGACCAGAAGTGGCCTACCTGACTGGAAGATTGCTTGAAAACTCCTGAGGTTCCTTGCTGGCACTTTGCCTTTAAGAATTATTCAACAGTGAATATAAAAATCACCTAATGAACTGGACTATCTGCTAAGACACAGTAGTAATTGGACTGGGAGCGATTGCCACCAAAGGAGAGGGGAGGGGGTAAAAATAGAATGCTTTAAACATAGCTCTCTCGGTCTATTTAAAGCAAAGTTAAATCTGATTTATTGAAGAATGTACAGCATTTCCTGTGCACATTGCACAGTGGCTGATAAACTATCAGCAAAAGAATGGGAGTAGGATATTGCATCTTGTTAGAGTGAATTATATCCTTTTGTACTGTATTTAAAGGCAAGTGAGATTTCATTTAAATAAGAATGCATAACATGTTTTTGTAGCTTGCTGTGTGTGCATTGTAGAACTGATTGAATCTCCTAATGAAGAGTGTGCAGCATGTTGTAAACCAAGGTTAAACAAAATCCAATCCTGTGGTTTTCACAGGTATAGTCTGACACTGGACTTATGAATGTGTGTACAACACCGACATTTCCATGATTGATACATTTGGACCAGTAAAAATCTTGTCATTTAAAAGATATATTGGGATGAAAGAGAGCGTAGTTGAGCCCCTTACATTTCCAAAGAGACTGATGCACTTTTCAATGAACAGTGAAACTTCACCAATGATATTGTGTTGAAGGGTGAAGTACTGGAATTAGACACAAACCAAATCATCAAACAGTGTAAGGAGAATAGTTGTTCTCATCTCAGAAAATGAGAACCTTGGAATAATACATATTGTAGATAATACTAAGGCTAATATTCCATTTACAAGAATTTGTTAGAAACCAAGCACACCACAATGCATGTGGGAACAAATTGCTAATGTGAAATTTTGAGCAAACATATTTTTCTGTGCACTTTTTCTCTGATACCATGACTTGTTTTTGAAATTGGAGAAAACAAAATCTTTTAAATTGTTAATTATAAAAGGTACACTAATGCTATGTAAATGTTAAGGAAAACATTTATACACACTGGCTGATTAGAGGGAATATAACTATGGACTAATATTTTGTTGTTTATAAATTATTGAAATTAGATATTCGGAAATATAATCATTAGATTGATGGAGTGACTGTCTGCATGCATTAGATCTAAATAAGATTATCATATGGGGCCAATTCTGATTTCTGTAAACCAGCTACCAGTGTAAATATATTTTACAGTGGTGACTTCAGGAGCATGAAGTTTGGGGACCATCTTTGGTTGTACTTTATTTCAATATATTTTAATTTTAACTCTAAATAGAGTCTGTTTCTTGTCCCAGAATTGCAGGATGGGAGTGTACACCAGGGGGTGTTAAATCAGTGAATTAACTATTGTGATATCTATAATTGAATCCACAATAGATCTTACATGTCATTATCGGTCATTTACGTATGACCTGGTGCGTTTGAACAAGATAGGCCTTTGCCAAATGCTGCAAGGCACCGGTACGTTATCCATAATATTTTAATCTATTAGCTTGTCCCAATTAACAGTTAGTCTGCTATTATATTTTCAAAACAATTTTCTTGTTCAGCAAATATTGTGTTTGTTTGGAAAATGTAGAACTCTCCATGACTATGGTTTACAAATAATGTAAGAATGTTTGTATTTGCTTATTATAACGAAGCAGAAAGATTATTTGTTTTGAAGAACAATTTGCAAATGGGACAAGTTAGAGGAGAGGCTTATTGCTTAGGCCTATTTTGTATTTTCCTTCTAGAAAGAAATGCATTTTTTAAATGCACTTATCTTTTTTGTGGCTTCAGTGAACACAGTTTTTATCATGCCGTCTGAACGATTTCAATGATGATCTGCATTCACAATTGTGCTTGGAAAGAGAAGGCTGTCAAAGTCAATAGTTGGAATGCACATTTGAGAAATGCATCACTGTCAAAATCAATAGGAATATTTTATTTGCGGCTTCACACCTATAATGCTTGACCTGAAGCTTTAAGCTGTTCAAATTATAGGTGTATTATGCACTTTATGAAACTTAATCTGATGGGATATTCCAGGCTATAACAATCAAACTTCTGTTTTGCTGATTCTAGGAGTCCCATATTCAGGTGAGAGTGTGCCCTTTCCACCACTGTTTCTTTTAATAGGGACTGGGAACCAACAACCGGTAAGTGATCCTATGGTCCCCTTTTACATTCTGTTAAGCCTTTTATGAAAGCCCTTTGTTTTAATGAATGAGGTCCTTTGTTTCTGCTCCAACTCAGCTTCTTTGATTTCTTAAGTGCAATTCCCCTCTAAAGAGAGATTGCTTCTTTCGGCAGTTTCCAAATGAGAACACTCATGGTCGACTTTTAGGGGACCTTGTGGAGAGCTCCCATGGTGAGACTAGGGGGTCAAGAGCCTGCTCTCCGCTACTTGTGGGGAGCAATGTTGGGACTTCCTCCACCTCAGAAGTTGAGATACTCTTTTAGATGAACTAGTCAATGGAGTTGCATAACTGTATCCATTGATTCCCTCGAATACAAAGCATTGAATACAAAAGCATTGAATGCAAAAACCTCAAAAAAATGAATTTTTTTTGTAGGTAAAGTTTTTTTTATTATAATGGGTTTTAAGGGGTAAAAAAAACAGTGGTTCGGGGGACCACCATTAAAAGAAATGGAAAAAAATGCTTTTTTCGATACATTCTTTTTTGAGGCTTTTGCATTCTATGGTTTTGCATTCGAGTCTATCACTATAAACCATACCTGATAGTGATGCCCGCTGTTTATTAATACAATCATGATGATCCCTCTATAATTCCCATCTAGGATGCCCACACCTAAGTATGGATAATGGTTGGCAGCAGCCCTGATTTGGAGTCAATTCTTCAATAGGTTCACAAAGGGAACTTGAATTAGTAATCCTTTTTTATAGGTACCTCTAAGGTGATTTTTAGTGTAGTAGCTTGGCTCTTGCTATTAACCTGTCTACCTTCAATATGGGAGGTTTTGTTGTGGGTGGAACTCATGTATGTGGCTCTGTTGATTTCACTTATACTTCTTGCATCATGTGGGAAATATGATCAAAAGAACTCACAGTTAAGAATGAATTGTTCAACAACTGTTTTTAGCTTTGTCAGTGTGGTTGAGAGAATTGCCTTTAGGGCCTACTGTATTCCAACTAAAACAAGATATGTATACCTATAACAAAGGTTTTCATTGTGGGATTCCTGAAAGTGGTGCAGGGACCTACCCAAATGACCATTCGTCCTTTCAGGATTTCCTAATATTAAATCCTGTCTCATGGAAATATAGTACCGGCTCACTTCTTACTCACATTTACTATCCCAGGGATGTCACGCTCAGCCTCCATTGTGTCTTCATATGACAAGGATTTTGCTATTGGACTGTGGTGCCCAGCTCACTTCTTGCTTTGCCAACAAGCACTCCTCCTCCCTTTGTTATAGAGTTTGTGTCAGGCTCTGAAAAGTTGACCCTGCTGCTGGGGGGTTGACTCTTGGGCTGAAGATAATACATTTTAGAATATCCTGCCATTGAGTATTTATTCCTCCTTTCTTAGGGGTTTTGTCAGGCTGTGTTATTTTGGCCACTAGTACAGGTTGCACTACTGAGACAAGGGCTCCTCTTGCATATCTCTGTATCTGGTTTATTCATTGTATCAGTTGCATAACCCTAAGAAGACTTTCTGGTTTCTCATTTTCTCGATTGGGCTGCTGTCATTCTCTGACATATAGACCCGAACACACTATTGGCTTTACCTTCTCCTTTGTGTTTGGAACCTCTCAGTCTCTGGAACATAGCTATCTGCTGTCTGTCGTCTTTCTCTCATCATCCGGATCTGGTGTCTGCCATTGCATAAGATATAGCCTTCTGCAGGCTTGAACTTTCTCTCTTGGTCAATCTCCCTCAGATCTCTCTCTACCTCATCTCTCTCTCTCTCTCTCTCTCTCTCTCTCTCTCTCGCTCGCTCGCTCTCTCTTTCTCTATCTCTCTGTCCCTCGCTCTCTCTCTTTCATTGTCTCTCTCCCTGTGACTCTTCCTCTCCTTCCTCTACCCCCAAGTCACTAGCCCAGTTGGTGTCCCTCTATGTGGTGAAATTGGGAATTTTATAGTAGTACAGGTTAGTGTAGTTAACTAATGATGCCTTTAATTGATGTTCTCTAGAATCTCTTCATGTGTCATAATTGGATGTGTCACATTTCTATGTATGCTTTCTCAGATATACCATCCCCACCTGAGGTTCATATTCCTTTTAAACGTAATTCCTCCCCCTTGGTAATTGGCTGTGACTAGCCCCTATCTGGTGGTAGCCAAGGGCTAAATAACTACACTTGGCATTTTGAAGTAAGGAAGAAGTGACTATTCAGCCATGCAGTCTGAAGAAAAGCATAGGATTTCAGTGCTGGATCTCTACTTGTCTGCACTGTGGTCTCATGCAGGTGAGCATCTTCATTCCCACCTCCAGCTTTCTATTCTGCATGGTGATCATTGGTAGAATTCTGATCATTCACAAGAGCACTAATCAGTCTGTCCTCTCTTTCCAGGAGATAAGTGTGTGCTAGCGTTGGAGTAACTGTTTTACTCCAATAGGCAAGAGGGGGGCTCCTGTCAAGTTTTTTCTGACTTGTGATGTAGAGCCACTGCATACTCTCAGCGGGAAGAAAGAAGGATTGAGTAAGGCAAGGTCAGGCACAATCCAATATAGCACTTGAGGGTCCAGACTTTTCCCTAAGAAATATCAAGGTTGTGCAGCATCTACCCCTGTTCATGGGAAGAATGGTCACCTGTGACCAGTAGCGGGGCTCTGTGCAATCCCCTGTCTCTCCCTTCTAGTAGCACTTCACACATCTGGTTGGTTATACCTGAACCCCAGAGTCCATTTAAACCAGTGGTCTTCAAACCTTTTTGGCCTGGGAACCCCCTGAGCAAAATTTGGGCAGGCCATTCCCCCCCCAAAAATGCCAAATGGACAGTATGTACAAATGGCTATGAACGATTGCGCACCATCACCACACCATACTCCCAGTATAGTGCCTGGGTTCCCCTACCTGCTCCAATCACAGTTGCTGGGCTCCAATCACAGTTGCTGGGCTCCCTCATCCCACTCCTACCCAGTCTCTGGGCTCTCTCCACCCCATCATAGACCCTGAGCTCTCTAGACCCTGCTCCCACCACTATCCCAGTGCTCCCGCCCATCCTGCTCCCACCACAGTCTCTGGGCTCCTCCCACTCCGTTCTCAACACAGTCTGAGGGCCAGTGAATTTTTTTTAAATAATGGGTTAAAATGTTGCATTTTAGAGCATGCTTAAAAAAATGGGTAAAAAGCCAAACAGTTTGCAATTGGCGCTGGGGTACAAGGGGGAACGCATGGTATTTTTGACTGGAAATCTATGATAGATTTCCAGTAAAGAAAATACCATCCCTGTCCCATGGGCTCCACAGCACCTCAGAAGGAGAGCTAATTTTGGCTGGTGAGTAAGGGAATTGTGTAACAAAGGCATTTTTAGAATGCCTTTGTAGTACAACCCTCCTTCACCCCCTCTATCCCTCACTTGCCAAAATCAGCTCAATGGACCAAAACAGACATACACACAGACACATTCACACAGCAATCACTCTATCATTCATACAAGCACCCATCACCATACACTCACTCATAACACAAGCATATACGCACCCATACACATATTTAAATGAAAAATAAATGAACATACCTTTTGCAGGGGCCTCTGTGTGGGTGCTAAAATGCCCCGATCCAGGTTGCTCTGTCCATATGTGCAAGGAGGCGTAGGAGCTCCCCCTTGCACATACAGACATGCAGTGCCCCAGCCAGCATTTCTAATGAGCTATGCAAGGCTATCAAAGCAAAACACCCCCAGTGTCTCCTTGTTTCACTGGGCTGACTCCTCGGCTCCTCCATAATGGGTGAGGGGGTCACTGGGTGGATGCCCCCTCGTCCATTATGGAGGAGCTGCCAGGCTCAGACTGGCCTACAGGGCTATAGGGCAATGCTATCCCGGGAAGGAGGATAGCTCAGTGGCAACGTGCTTGCCTTGGAAGCAAGATGACATGAAGCAACGCAGGTTCGATCCCCAGGTCTGTGCTAAGGAACCTCTGGGTATTTAATCGCATTATAAATATGCAACTAAGACAACAACAACAAAAACATTCTGTAACAGCACCTTGATTCCCCGGGCTGTGTGAGCATTTTGTGTAGGCCAGTCAAAATGGCCTGCTTTTTTGGCCAATATGGGCCAGTTTGATGAGTTACTTCACTATGCAGCTAGTAGCTTTGACCATTGTCATTGAATAAATATTTTTTAAATATGACAATTTGCTTACATTTTAACAAAAAACACCCCTTTGGGTACTATGTAAACAGTCTGTGACTAAAGGAATGATTATCCATTTGCAACTGTGGGCCACTTTTTCATTGGTGCCTGAGACAGTTTTATGGTCCAGTCTGACCATGTGAGCCACCCTGCCCGTATCCTACAATCTAAAAAAAAAAGAAAAAATGTTTTTTCTTTTTTGTTTTTACTTATCATGCAGGGCCATTGTGCACCCCTCCCCTGGGATGCGTCTGCACCCCCTGTGGGGGCGCGTCCTACAGTTTGAAGACCTGTGCTGTAAGCCCTAAATGAGGCTTACAAAAAGGGGTGAACTGTAAAGGATTTGTGTACAAAGTGACTCTGGCTTGAGGGTGAATGCTTCTATTTTGGAGGGGATTGGTATTAGACGTATTCATCTTTTGGTGGTGTTGGCATCTATTATTTTCTGGTACATCTTTACTGTAAGTATGTTGGCTTGCAATGGGCTAGTGTCTAATTTTTGTTGGCGACCACCAAATTCTGCTCCAATTATTGTTGGTTGCTCTCAGTCTACTGTCTAGCTATGTTGGTCACTACCATCCTACTATCTAGTTTATTTGCTCCCTGCCAGTCCGCTACTTATTTTTGGTCTCTACCGATATACATTACGATCAATGCCATCATCATCTGTTTTAGTCATCAGTATCTGAGTCCTGACCGATTCCTCTTACCTACACTTACAGCATTAAATCTCATCCATTACAACTCTCACTGAGTGATTGCAATCCATGGGCCTTCTCTGCAGAGCTACTTTTGCAATTCTCACTCCAGTCAATGTCTCCAATTAGCATGCACTTGCACACCCTCACTCGTACTAACCATTTCACATTTGGATTCAATGCTTCACCCAAAATTATTCCCTCCTCTACACATCTCTTCCTCCACTCACTCCTCCTATTCTATTCACATATTATGTATCACCAACAAAAGTCACAATGGTCATTGCTCTAACTCCAGCCTACCACACTCATATCAACTTTGGAACTTCTTTTTCAATACCTGCTTTCTGTCCTCCCTGCATACAATTCTTACTCTTGAGGTGTAGATTTCCCAATCTCATCATATTAAGATTATTGTCCTCAATGATCACTTTAACTTTCACAACCTCAAGATAGTGGTCATGCCATAACAATGCAGTTAATCAGCCCCAAGGAAAATCCATGCTTTCTGCCATTCATGCTACTACTAGGACCTGATCCCAGTTCCCTGGCCTGTGTGATATGTGTAAGAAGGGTTTGATCATGATCAACAAAGCTTAACCATCTGCCCTATGCCCCCATCAAATGTTTACCTTCTCTCTTTTCGACACTCTAGTACTTGAACCCCTTTGATCGCACCCATCATCTTCCTTATATGTAAGCCTCCAGGACCTCTCAGCCCATTCTGTGGCACTTGTACTTGACTTCCTTCACACTGAGATACCTATTGTCCTGTTGGGTGACTTCAATTGCCTACATATCTCTACCTGACAAAATCTTGATCTTCAATCCATGTTTCCTGACCATTCCTTGTCCATCATACACAGCCAACGGACACATGTTAATGGCAACTCCATGGATCTCATCTTCCTAGCACCCTCACACTGTATTGAACCTGCTCCATCTTGAAACTCATTTTTACTCCTCAATGTTCTGGTCAGTCTCCATTCTCTCCAATTCCACATTATCTAAACAGAAGTTTAAACCTGTTGCTCTGACTGCCTCCCTAGATGAAGTTGGGCTGGCCCTTCTCTCCATCCTCCACCCTGTATGTCAGCCTTTGACCTTTCCTCTATCCCACAGCAACTCGTGCAGTCCAGCACAGACACCCTCACCACCTAAATACCCCCTCGGGAGATAATGAAGTCTGTTGTGAAGGACTGGAATTTTCCTCAAGTGTGCCACATAGATGCAGGAAAAGCTGCGCAGTGAAACACAAGTTTGTTTGGAAGAGAGGTGAAGAGTAATAATTTGTTACAGCACCTACCTGGTGCCGTGCCGTGGGGGCCCAGGTGCACTGCTGGAGGCTTTACCCATGCTGGGTGAGGCCTCTGGCATGGGCGGTGCAGCCACTAGTGCTGATGGGCGCAGCCATTACTACGGGCCTGTGAATGTGTGGGAGACCGTGTTCAGCTCTTCGTGCATGCACATTCCGACATGCCCTTCAGGTTGCTGGGGCAACCATTGCTGGTGTCCCTCAGCCTCCAGCACTCACAGTTGCCTAGAAAGGCAGTGTCTAGATGCTTTTCTGCACGTCTCAATGCAGATTTAATCCTGTCCATGTTTTCGCTCCTGGAACCAGTATGTTGCCAGTTCTTGCTCATTCTCTTGATTTGCATAGGATTCCACCCTCTCACCTGTTCTGGTCCCTCTACACCTTCTCTAGCCCTTCTGTCCTTGCCTTGTTCCACTTGCCTAGACCATCTGCCTCTTTTAAGGTCCTCTCTCCCTAGCCTCCAGGGTAGGTTGTCCTCCTCTTGGTCTCTGCTCCCAGCTCTAGTCCCACTGCCTTGACCTTGCTGTCACCTGTGGCTTTGCCTCTTAGGAATCTTCACTGCATCCAGTCCGACCATCACTCTACACATTTTCCAGACAGCCTTCTGGACATCTGGATCAAGAGTGGCCTTCCCTGTTAGTGCATTGCACTGTGCTTGCACCACGTTAATCTGGGAAGGGCTGTCCCATGGTGTGGGGAACTGATTTTGTGTTCTCCTCTTAATTTGGGTAGCGTTGGGTTACTTTCCTGCCTCACACAGTCTTCTGGTGGCTTCCTCACAACATACTGGCTTCCTCAACTCAACAACATCAAAGGAAAGCAGGTATGCAGCGCCAGCGAGATGCTTTGCATGAGATCATTACCCAAACTTGCCCACAGCCCTCCCCACTGTCCAAGTGTTGAGGCTTTCTGTGAGACGCCCACACTCTCTGGATGTTCCAACAGTGATTGCAACTGTTGGAGTAAATCTGACATTGACCATGCAGGACTTAATGTATGATGTGCACATTTTGTTATAGATATCAAAAGGCACATATCATGGGTGGACAAGGTCTTTCACGGGAATCAGGGCAGGTAATGAGACACTGATGATAAATTATGTTGTGAGGTGAAGCACTTGATTTAGTAGTCAGTTGTTTGCTCAGGTGGACTGCACCTTCCAATGGGAGCTGGATATGTGCAGAGAAACTTGTTAATGTTCATGTTAAAGGACATTTGTACCGCACACTATAACCACCAGAGTGGTCCCCTGGCACTCTGGCGGCTCTGAAAGAGGGAGGGAGGGAGGGTGAGTTAGTGGGAAGAGGGTGGAAAAAGTGCAAGAGAGCAGTGATGTGCTGTTGGCGGCCTCAGCCCGGTGGGTCCGTTGGCTGGGCTTGGGGTGTTTGCGGCCGGTAGTCTTTGTGTACTGTTGTGCGAGTCTATGTTTGTTTTATGTTTTGTTGTTGCAGTGTAGTGAAGTTTGTGCGGTTTGTTGTGCTGTAGATTTTTGGTCGTGTTTGGTTTGGAGTTTGAGAAGCGTATGCAGAGGGAATTGTTAGTGGAATTGGTTAGTTGGCATCTCTATCCTAGATTTGAAGAGTTGGGATTGCGTGTTCTCTCAATACCACAGATGGGGTGCGTGTGCAGCTTGTAGGTCTGAGCCCGTTCTGAATTCGTGGCCTATATCACATCTCGCTGCCACCTCTACCAGCCTCCCCAACAACCCAACCTGTTCCTCACTCCCACTCACATCGCCGATGCACCTGCCAGTGTCTACACCTCAGTCTTGACAATTCCGCAGTCCAGTGGTATCTAGTTGCAAGCTAGGGATGATTGAAGATGTTGGTTTAGGGTTGGTTGGGGCTGTTGACTCCTTCTCCCTTTGTGTCATCTGTGTTGCCCTCTGCCCTGTGTCCCCGTCCAGGTGCTGTTGGTGCTTCTCAGTTGGTTCTGGGCGGTTCTCAGTGTCCTTTGCGGTTTAGTCGTTCCTTTCCTTTCTGCTGTTTTGGTTTTTTAGTCTGTGGTATTGAAGAGCCAAGTTTTAAGTAATTTCCTGAATTTTAGATGATCTTTGGTGTTTCTTATTTCTTTTGGGATGTTGTTCCAGGTTTTTGCGGCTAAGTTGTAGAAGGCGATGTCTCTGAATTTTTTTTGATGTATGGTTTTAGTTCCAGGCAGATTTCGTTGCTTGACCTGAGTGGTCTCGTTGGTTTGTAGATTGTTATTTTCTTTTGTAGGAATTCAGCTCCTTGTCCGCAGATTGCCCTGTGCGTTATGCACATTGTTTTGAAGGTGATACGATATTTTGAGTGGAGGAGGAAGAAGCATTTCTTGACTGTTGCATTTATTTGCGGTTCTAAGGTTAGGGTGTTGTCCATCAGGACCCCCAGGTTTTTTACTACCTTAGATGGTGACGGTGTAGTTCCCATTTCCGTTGGCCACGGGATAGTGGTTTCGTTCTCTTGGTCTTTGATATGATCATGATTTCTGTTTTTCCTGGGTTGATTTTTAGGTTGCTGGCATTCACCCAGTTGAAGACTTCTTTGAGAAAGTCGGTTACGTTTGAATGATCGGCTTGGGTGTCTTTGATTTGTAAACTTCCGAAAAGGTTTACTCTTTCAGTGTCTTTAATGAGAAATGTGGTCTGTAAAGTCAGTGATCTGCAAGGGTACATGAGCTGATTCGTGACATTGGGCCTCATCCCGAGGTTGGAGGTAACCATGCCGTAATTTGCGGCATGGTTACCTCCTTACCGCATACCGGGTCCGGGTTCCTCAAATGAGGACTTACCGGGTCATTCCAACCTTGGAGGACCCGGTAATTCTTCATTCGAGGAACCCGGACCGGGTACATCCCCATTCGAGCCCCCATAGGGCTCAATGGGAATGGCGAGGGAGCTAACAACGGGCCCGTTAATAATGGGCCCGTTGTTAGCTCGCTGGTCTGCTAGCGGGACCCGCTAAGGGCGCCTGGCTTTACCAGGCGCCCTTTGCGGGTCCCATGAGCAGACTCGTAATAGGGCAGTACAAGATCTCCCCCTTGGTTCTGTCTGGTGCTTTGGGGGAATGCAAAGTCCATTGACTTCACTGGCATTAGCTTCTCACGAGGATCTAACAAATGCAATCTTTGCACTATACTTCAGATCATGCTTGCCACGGTCTACTTTATACGTCTCTTCCCTTTATGTCTTATAATGAATTTGCCATATATGTCTCATGGTATCCGGTCATATTTTCGAATACATATTTTCGAAACACCATTATGTCAAAAACATTTTGCCAACATTTTTTTTAATATATATTTTTTATTTTATATGTTTGTTTGGTTTGGTAAGTAAAACAAAGTGTTAAAAAAACAGGGGTTTGGGGGAAAACCCCATTTTAAACATAAAATAAAAACAAAAACATTCGGAAAAAAAACTTTCGGCAAAATTGCGTCGACATAATGGCATTCAAAAATATGCCATTCGAAAATATCACTATAAACCATGTCTCATGCAAGATCGTCAGAATCTGTTGCACCCTAAGTGCTCTCAACTATTTACCACCTTGTAATTTTTTCTTCACTTACAGTAACACACTTATTTTGTCCTATCTTGGTTCTTTCTCACCTATCTCTAGTACCAAATGTTTGTACATTCTCTGCATATCCAGCCATCATGTGCCTCTGTGTATTATCATTTTTTTTCTTCAAACAATCAAGGGATTGGTACCTCTTACTTGTTCTTACTTATCTTCCATCTTGAAACTGTGATCTTCCATTTCAGCATGAAATTAGTCAATTGGACTGCCACAAGCTGCAAACAATCAGCCAACCGCCATCCTGTCTCCCTTCTTCCTCAGTAGTCCCTTAAGGCAGTATCAATGATATCACTGGTACAGCATATCACATATGCAAGTAAGAGGGATGCAACCTTTAAAGTGTGTGTGATCTGCCTTTAAGGGTGGATGCAAGTGCAAAGTTTGGTTGGAGTTTGCATTTAAAAATACTGACCATTTGCAACCAGGGTATTCTTACACACCAAAGTTATTCTGTATTGAATTAGCATTTACCATGATGAGATACTTCAGTACCCTTTTCATTCTGTTCTGAAAATATTCCCCTATGCAATTAAGATATTTGTGTTGTAGAATTATGACTTTGCACCTGACCACCAAACAATACAACATACATGAGAAGGAACAGTTTCCGAAATCATTGTGTCTTCATATCTCAGACTACTTACTGTCAATATGACAAATCCAAAGGTAGGAGTTGACCATGTTAAATGGTAAAGGTTATGGCAGATGGCCTGTAAGGGTCAACAATGTTAAAAAAACACTTTAATGATGTGAGGACACGTTTATCAGGACTAGATTAGCTAATGTACATGACAGCCGAAAGTTGTAATTGTTTTAGTGCCCGGGTTTGAAGCCAGCATTCTGCTACATGTTTTGAAGTATGACTCCATGATCCCTCCCCATTGCCTACGCAGGGTAAAGTTAGAGGAAGTTTCAATGTGTGAGCTTTTGACATCCAAAGGTTGCAGACTCTCACTGTATTGAATCTGAAATTGTATTTTGATCATTGCAATACCAACTTTCTGTAGTTCCCCAACCATTATTTACAAGGCTTGACAAATGTTTTCAGACCTTCATAAAAGACAAGGTATAGTGCATCTGTTGTTCATCATCACATACTGCCCAAAATGTTTCCCAATGGCTGATCTTACCAGTAAGGGCATTGAGGAAGTCATAGGTGGTGTACTGCTTGGTTTCTTATAATAATGTCATCATTGATGGCCTCGGATATGTCCCAAGCGATGCCAGATGTGATGTAATCAGTGATGTCATTTATGATGTCAACAGTGGGCTTAGGGGCTGTGCGATGTAGGCCTCATAGTTAAGGCGGCGTTGCTTCTAACACTTGTCAAGTTTCAGGGGTTTTGTGGCATTAAATTGGCCCCTTAAAGTCACTTCAACTAAGGTTTTTTTTTACTGAATTTAAGGGTTTGGTTGCATCAGATTGTTTCACCTTAACGGTGCATCAACTAAAGTTTTTTCACTGAATTTCATGGGGTTTGTTGCACTGAACTTAACTGTCCCTTAACTACATTTATATATATGCTTTCACACACACACACACACACACACACACACACACACACACACACACACACACACACCTGACAACTTAATATTTCTAAATATGGAGGGATCTGAAAAAAACACAAATATTGCAACTTAGTATCATCATCTTTAATGTATTTTCTTTTGGTAAACATACATATTCGTATTTTTGGTAATAATTAAAAACAATTGCACACATGTGTTCTGTTTAATTATTAGGTAATCATATTTTGAGGACAAAAGCAGAAGTTACAGAGTTTTTATGAAAAACCAGGAGATAAGCACCCTTCATGTGTGTGATTGAGCAGGGATTTGAGATCCGGCTGCAATTTAAGCACTTGTTCATAAGTGGTTATGGTTATGGTCTGATGCTAATTAAGTGCAAACATATCGCCTCTGAACGAGGCATCATGGCGCTGAAACAAGTGGTCCAAAGAGGACCTAAGCAGAACAAGATCAGAGAAAAAGTTGACAACCCTCAACACACGGGGGGACTAAAAACATCTTTATTTTGTAATGGAAAATACCATTACTACCCGAGGAAGCCCCGTAGAAGTCCCGCTTTGCCCGAAGACGCTTTCCCGTTTGCTGCTGGATTTTCTGCTTAAAGTTCTCTTTGATCTCCAATCAACTACATCTACCAGGAGCCTTTACATCTTCTTGGAGGCGGGCTATAAGTACAGGGACGCACGCGCACCGCACGCGCGCACCCGAGGAAGCCCCGTAGAGGTCCCGCTTTGCCGCTTCGCCGCATTCGTCGCGGCGTGTGGGGTATTTATTATTTTTTTTTTGCTTTTGCATTCCGGCCCGGCTGGTGTTTTGTGAAAATGAAACGAGTTATCTCATCCCTAAAAACAGGGATGCCTCCTATCAAAGCATCTCACTTTTCTAATGATGAAAATTCACCTGCTGCAAACAAAAAACCACGTTTAAGTTCCACACCTCGTGTAGGTAACGTGAAAACAAAAGCAAAAACAAGAGCTGAAATTCTCCTAGGAATGGACATTCGTCCCTTTTGCAGTGATCAAAGCGTGGTAAACATCCTGGGAACTGACAATGGAAACAACAAACTAACAGTATGTGGTCAGGTCGACCAAAAACCCACTGCTTCACAAAAGGACTCAGATCATGGTCATTCTGCCAGGAATTTCACGGTGGAGGATAAAGATGAAGATATGGTAAAATCTGGCTCTGAGGCCGTGGCAACTGTCACTTTTGCGAACGAAAATGTATCACTTACTGATAGTATTTTGCTAAAAAATGTCTTAACTGGTGCGGTGATACCCCCCATTGTAATACCAGACAAGCATGCTATTTCCATTAGCAACCCCTCAAATTCAAAAATTTCAAACTCCGGTGATATCCCGATCATAGATCTCGATTCAAATGATACTGCCTTTTCTATTCACATACTTTCAGAAAATTTGTCTAAATCTCCGATTTTATTCACCAACATCAGGGCTGCGAATTCCGTAGCTAATTTGTCATTCATTGCCCATACTCCGCGCAAAAAAAATTCTCATTGTTTCCCTGACCCGGGCCTGGCTGAATCGCATAGTGTTCAAACTGGAATAGCTCTGACCTCAATGAATACCGCCATACTGGCCTTAGCTAAATTGTTTGAGGTCTTAGCCACAAAGGCTGATTTACATTCTAACCAACTCAACCAAGTATTGGCAGAGCATCTTATGCTTGCCAATAAATTAGAAAGTTTGAGACAACCTCAAAGTCCACCAAAGATTAGCAGGTCTATAGCTTCTCAGACCTCCTTTCAGTCTGTAGCCCCCAGAAGAATACCAGTCTATTCCATTTTTTCCTAATCCTATTATAGATCTCATGAGTGTTGTACACAACTCTTCTCCAGATCAGCAAATAAAACCAATAAGACCAACCTATCCACTATTTGATGGCAAATCGAACCCGTTTGACATCGGTAAATGGGTTTTAAAAAGGCCATCCCTGTTAAAAATTCCCAAAATATCAAATCTGTGGTTAAACGCGGTAGTCAAACTAAAGCTTTTGTCAAAGATCTGTCTATACCTGCCGCCACCACTGTTGCTGCGGCAAAAGTAATTGCAAAAAAATACTCTACGCAGTCACTGAAACGGAAAGAGAGGGTTTTGCCAATGTCAGCGGACCACAGCCCTTTATATGATCTTATACGAGTGGCGACTGGTATGTCTAAAAATACACTCATTAATCAGACAACTGATGACTTTGCACATAATGCTGATTTGTTGATGGGCCCAGCAGATAAAGAAATACGACTATAAGAGCTAAGGAAAGCCATCGATGATTACATGGTATCCAAATCTGCTGCCACAAATTTGATCTTTGCCCCGTCCAATTCTCTGCCTACAAAAAAATATTTGGTTCTGCCGCCGCAGCATGTGCAAATACTTTCACAACCAATGGACAAGGCTGTGCCTTTTCAAGCTGTTCTTCAGGCGTTGCCTGCTCAGCCTTTGCAAACAGCGCTTCCAAACGTTGCTAAGGCTTTTCCATCTCAAATTATTTCTCAGGTGTCTGCTCAGACCAAGGCTACTGGCTCTGCGGCTGAGACTATTCCTATCACAGATATAGAAAGTCTGATTCAGTCTTCCTTGAACAAGTTCTTTGAGAACTCTGCCTTTGCCAAGTCCAATACAGCTACTGTTCCCCAGCAAATGACTAAAGCTCTACCTCTGTCAGTAAAACAAAAACATCTGACTGGAGGCTTTAAACGTCCAGCGATTCATGCATTCACTTTTAGTTGCATGCCTGCCCCAGTCAAACAGTACAATCTCAACCGTGGTTCCATTCTTGCAATATTTGGTGAAATTCCCGAATTAGATGACATTGGATCTATTGATATCGAGCTTGTGGAATTTGTTAGTAAATCAAATCGCTCATCTGTAAATCTCGGATAAACTCGAGAATTGTGGTAAACTCAATTTGGGCTGTTAAACCACAACTTTCTAAATTGGGTTTTAGCCTTCATATTATGTCAGAGACATCAAACTCGTTATTAAATCGTCCACAGGATTCTCTTCCTTTGCAACCAACAAACAAAACACAAGTATCGACCGCTCGCACATGCCTGTGTGATCCTAAAAGTAGCCAATGTTAGCTTGACAAATTTGCAAATTGCTCTTGGTCCTTCATTAGTTGGAATTCGAGAGGACATAGTCATTTGCTAAATAATAAGAATGCACAGCTTCTGGACCATGATGTCATTATGTTGCAAGAATCTTGGTTCATGAGCGTTCCATCTTGGAACAATTATGAGGTGCTTTTGTTACCAGCTGAGAAAGGTTGCTGGGGGCGACCCACATCTGGTTTGTTGACTGCTGTGAAACAATCATCGTTGCTAAAAATTGAATCATGGTTCTCCCCCAGCGCCTTTTTACAAATGACAAAAATGATGGGTGAAAGTTTATCATGTGCTGCGATAAATGTTTATTGGAATCCTTTGGGAATCTCTGATGATTGTTTTCTCGATTCTGTTACTAAGGCCTTGGATATTATCATGCTCGAGGTTCTTACTGATCTCATCCTATTAGCTGGTGATTTAAATTTGCATTGTTTGAGTCCTCCATGTAAATATGAAAAAATTTGCATTCAGAAGTGGATGAGTTTGGTTCTTTCTCGGAACCAGTTTATGTTAAATGGAGCGTTTCTTCAGGATATACCACCCAGAGCTACCTGGCATCGTGGTCGGAGTCAAGGAACCATTGATTTTATGTATGTAAATGCATGTATGTTAAACAATATCACAGCATTTAAAATATTTGAAACAGAACTCAGCGACCATAATGTCTTAAATATGACGTGGGCCTTAAAGTCGGTCATTCCCAATATAGAATCTATCCAAACTATGGGTTCCATTAAAGTCAACCCTGCGAGGAACAGATTGATATGGTCTGAAACATCACTTACAGCTTTTAGGGACTGCTATCACACAAAATTGAATAATCGAAAAGGGTTTTTTTTCCCGGGAGATGTGGTTTACCATGATTTAATGCAATTGTTTCAACCAAGCTCAACTCTGCAAAAACAGAAACAAACACCTCACTTACATATACCTGATCATGAAATTAGAGCCAAAAAGACCACATTGCGGGCAGATAGGAGGGCCGCCCTCAAACTACCACAAGATATGCGTTCTGCCTTCTTGTCCCAAATTAGAACTAAGTATAGAAACTGGGTGAGGGGCATGAGGGCAAAACTCTATCAAACCGATGGTAATTTTATGTTAAAGGCTTTAGCCACGAAGAATTCAGCTCAATCTTGGAATATTATAAATCATGTTACAGCGGGGCATCAGGTGGCTGTTCAAGCAAATGACGTGACGGAGGCAATGTGGATCCAGCATTACTCCACATTATTTGCTGACCCCCCGTCTACTCTAGGTTCATTTATGTCAGAGGCTTTACCTCCCTTCCATTTGAGCTTTGATAGAGATGACATATTGTACTTCATAAAACAGGCAAGCAACTCTAGAGCCCCTGGTCCGGATGGTTTAGCCAATACACACCTCAAACAATTCCCGGACATCTGGGCGGACATACTGTGCCTCCTGTTTGAGTCCATCAATGTTTCCCAGACCATCCCTATGTCTTGGAAGCAGTCAATTGTCATCTCTATTTACAAGAAGGGTGATCGGGCCAATCCTGCTAGTTATCAGCCCATCTCCCTTCTTGATGTGCCTGGGAAGATTTACTCTCGCTTAATTCTTAGAGAGTTGAAAAAGTGGTCGAAGGAATACTCGAAAATGGATCCTTTACAATCAGGCTTTGTCCCTGGTCTTGGTACATTACCCAATATGATATCATTGAATATGCTCAAATCACAATATGCAGCACGAAAACAATCTTTATATTTTGCTTTTAATGATTTTCGTTCTGCTTTTGATTCTGTTAATCGGAATTTGTTATTCCATAAATTGTATTCCCTTGGTTGTCCGTTTTCTTTGTTATCTTTAATTATTCAACTACATACAGAAACTTCTATGCGTGTCAGACTTTCTATGGAAGGTCTTTTATCTGCCTCCTTTGCCACATTTTTAGGACTCAAACAGGGGTGTATATTGGCCTCATTTCTTTTTAATCTGTTTATTTTTGATATGGGCTTTGCTTTTCATCGCATTTCATTGGATGAGCCTGAATTGGGTGGCCAACGCATACCGTGGTTACTCTATGCTGATGACCTCGTTTTGGTATCTCAGATGCCAAAGGGCCTACAGAATTTGTTATCAGCCTTATCAGAGTATGCCTTGAAGAACCAATTAATTGTAAATTTGGAAAAATTGCAGATCATGGTATGTAGACCAAAGTGAAGACCTAAGAATCAATCTAGTTTGGAATCTCCAACTTGAATCAATGCAAATAGTCTCAGAATATAAATATTTCGGCCTATTTATCCAAAATACTATTGGAGATACTCAATATTTGACCATGCTGCAGTCTAAACTCCTGTCTTTGTTGTCACAGGCCAAAATACTTGTTTATAGATCTGGCAAATTCACCTTAAAACATCTATTTATGTTCTATGAACAAAAAGTGATCACTAGTCTTCTGTATGTCATTGAATCAAAACTGTATTCTAATGATCAATTCTGGGATAAACTGGAAGCCGCTTTTTGGAAAAAGGTGCTACATTTACCAAACTGTGTGCCCATGCCCATACTGCGTTTCGAATTGGGTTTAAACTCATTATCGAGTAAGGTTAAATGGAGAATGTGCTCCTTTTTTCGCAAATGCTTGCTGGGTGTGACAAATAACAACATACTGAGTACAGTTGCCCGTTGCCTAATTTCCTCCACCTTAACTTTCCCTGTAAAATGGCCGAGTTTTGTTGTAAATACTCTTGTGGAGGCCAATATTTCTTTACAGTTCCTAATTGATAGCCCAATAAGTGCCAAAACAAAATTTTACCAATGGGCTTGGATTCAGAATTATGAGCGTTGTTCATATTACAGAGATTTTGATACTAGAATCTTTGGTAACAAGCGAATGGGGCAAGTGGCTACCTATCTCTTGAAATGTCCCTCAGCAAAAATTAGGAACCAATATTTGCGTCTAAGGTTGAACCTATGGCCCACGAGAGACTTGTGAGCGAGGCGCAAAATTGTTCCCTCTGACTTAAACAGTTGTCGATTTTGTGAATTACATTCTGTAAGAGAAACGTTGCAACATGTGGTAGTATCGTGTCCTAAATTGAAGGGTATTAGAAATAAATACTTTTTAAACTTGTTAAACTTCCATATAGAAAGGAATGAAATTGAGACTTGGAGCATTTTATTCAATAGTCTCAGATTTTCGGTGATAAAAGTCTTGGTACAATTTTTGGAAAATATTTTACCTACTGAAATCAATTTATAGTTAAGTAGAACTTAGCCAATTTGCAAACATTTTATGTTACCTAAGGATAAAATGTGTGTAGAATTAAAGTATCTCATGGACTGTATATATCTGTTTTCTATCCATTTGGCTGGGTTTCTGCTTTTATTTGTTTTTAATTGCTTTTACTTGCTTTGCTTTGTCTGCTTTGTTTTGTTTTCTTTTATATTTGCTCCTTCGTGTCTCGTTAAGTTCCAATTTGAAATTGTAATTGAAACTGATTTTCTATTTTTAAGTTTATGTATATGTAATTTTGAAAAGTTGATTGATTTCAGCTGTATCAAAATAATAATAATTTAAAAAATCCAGTTGCCGCTCAATTCTCCTCAGGTTTGGAGGTAGTGAGTTTGATAGCGATGCACGGTAAACAAGCAGCCTCCCATTTCACCCTTCTAAAGGTGGGAACCAAAAAGTTAAGTGGTGGAGGCAGAACACAGACATCAAGCATTAATGAAATTGGGCAATGTACAATGCACGTCTTGAACTTTATAAGGCTCTCCACTGGCAACCAGTTGTGGGCTCGCAAGATTGGCAATATGTGTTCTCTCTGACCGGCTTTCACCAGAACCCTTGCAGCAGCATTTTGAATTCTCTGGAGCCGGCCAATGGCAGTTATTGGAGCCCAAGGTATAAAGCATTGCAATAATCCAGCTGAACGGAAATAAAAGCGTTTGCAATTTGAACTTGTGTGCAAAAACAAAAAACTCCAACAGATATTTAAGCTACCTCAAGAGAAGAAAACATACTCTGGAAACATGCAATCGTTGACTCTTCAAGGATAACAAAGAGTCAAGCCAGAAGCCTAGATGCTTGGCTTTTTGCACAGGCAATGGACAGTGTCCAAAGAAGGCCATCAAAATTAGGATACTTAACTGCATGATTCCAGTTTCCTGATAGTCCTTAGTTGTGGGCTGGCTATGTGAGCAGAACACATGAACAGCTTTGTCTGCTGGATATTAAACTTAAGTTTGTTTTTGCACACCCAGATACTGACCTGCTCCAGCTATGATCTCAACCTAATTTCTGTGACCTCATCTTTATTTATGTATTTATTTTTGCGCTTGTATAGCACACTAAACGCTTAGGTATGAAGGTGCTGTTAGGTACATGTTACTCTTATTACAGAGGGTTACAGTTTCATACAGGTTACTCTCAGTGCTTAGGTTATTGTTACATGCATGTTACGTTCATTGCTTGATGTTACATTCCCGTACGTGTTACTCTTTTTGAATTATGGTTACGTGCTGCTTCATAGAGGTTACTCTTATTGCATAAGGTTATAATTACATTCATGTTACTCTTATTACTTCGGTTTCATTGCAGTTATGTGTTACTCTTTGCATATGTTAACGGTTGCTGCTTCCTACAAGTTACTCTCATTGCATAAGGTTATGGTTGCATACATGTTACTCTTAGTGCTTAATAGGTCGGCTTGCAAAGTCAGTGTCGAATGGGTTGCTGAAAAAATGTGGGGGGACAAGTGAATTTCAAGGGAGCAATGACACTTGGGCATAGAGATGCACGGATCAAAGAGAGAAAAAGTGGGCGCCATGGGAGAGGTGTGCATCGGTAGAAATAAAGTTAGCGTGACAGCGAGAATGCCGGTTGCATTACGGGGATAAGTAAGGAGGTAGGGATTCCTTGCAGCGGTGAAGGCGTCCAGATGATTGGGCCGGCAGAACAGTCCTCAGGAGTGTATTGGGTGGGTGATATTTAGTGGTGCCTCCTCTGTGAACTGACAGAGCCTGTCCCGTGGGTGGCCACTGCCCAATGTGCAATCCAACAGAGTCCTGCGTCTCGCTCTCTGCGGGCCTTTGCATCCACGCCTGTGGCTCACCAGGATCTAAACCCCCACCTTCACTGGTCCCTCGTGGATGAACTTCATCATCAAGCTGAATCATTAGCTGAGTATAGTCAGCATAATTGTAAATCTTTTCAAGTCTAGTTGGTCAGCATATGTGTTATGTTTGGCTTTCGAGAATACTCTGTTTCATAAAGATGTCTTTGCAGGAATCATAACAAAATATCCTGACAAACATATGAACCCTTATAGAACTATGTTAGGAAATAAAAACATAAATATAAACTTAGCTTGTGTCCTCTCCAACCACGTAGAATGGAGGAATACGAGGTCCTGAATGCAAAGTTACAAAAGCCTAAAAAGTGACGTTTAGGTTTTGTAGATGTGCTGTGATGAATCCTGTGGAGTCATCACGAAACCCCAGCCTAAAGCCTCCTCCCACGTGGCCAGGGGAAGGCTGACGCTTGCTGATCCTAACCCTGGGGGTGGGATTAGGAGGCAGGATCACATGGGAGGAGATGGCTGTCAGGGGAAAGTGGTGACTCCATAGAAGAGACATGGAATTCACCCTCTTCATCCTATCCAGCTGAGAGATCATTCTGAAGTCTGACACATCGGGTAGTCATTGCATATGCTGATTCCCAACATGAAAATGCACAATTCTGGATAAGAGAAAAACATGCACGCAAATGAATTCATACATCAATATTGGATCTGAGGTGCCCCGCCTCGGGCGTCGGGTGATGGACAAAATCAGGAAGTGTCCATTTGCCCTTCACCAACTACCTTTTTCCTATCCCTCACCCTGCAGAATTTGGGCTTCTTCCGTCCAACTGCTTGTCCAACTGCAGGCACAGATGATACAAATGGAGCTATTCAGCCATCAGGAGGAGTGGGTCTGGAACTACCATGTGACCCTGAAATCTTTAATGTTAAAAACTGGAGTGCAATGACTGCTGGCTTCATTCTACCAGCCCGTTCCACCATTGACCCTGAGCAGCCCAGAAGCCAATAGTGTTTCTCTGCAAGCTGGAGGTTTCAAGGCCTGTCTCACACAACACTCTGATATTTTCAGGCCAGGATCAACGGGGTTTTGTAAATGAAGGATATGTTGCTTGTAATGGGCAGACCAGCACATTGCATGTTGTGGAGTTTTATCTTAAATAACCTTCTAGGTTAAACTAATGTTAAAAATAGACGCGAAAGGGGGTTCAGGTTAACACCCAATACATATAAGCAGAAGAGGTGCAAGTTTCTAGGTCTGATACTGTTTTAAACAGCAATGAAAAAAATGTATTTACACTCACCTGTCTTGAGTCTGCTCGTTGAGCCCAGTTCCTCCTTGCAGAGTCTCATTTAGAAATGTGCATATTCTTCTTGGACGCAAGCACTGAGTTTGGCACTACAAAAACTTTTTTTTTTTCGGTGATTTCTTGGCATGAGGAAATCCCTCTGGATTTATCTGCCTAATTCATAGATGATCATGTAACCATGTTTGTGTACATGTGATTCTGGCATTTAGGAAAGGGCCCTGAAAGACGGCTGCACTAATGACCTCAGTGCTGTAGACCAGGTGGGAACGGGGGTGGGAGATTGGCCCCCACGCAGGCCCCCATGAATATCAGCGGCGCATTTGTGATGTGCAGAGCCTGGGCAGACAGATCCCCTTGTACTGCAAAGCACTTAACATTTCCCAGGAAAATCAGTTTGCTGCTATCTCTAGCCATGTATTTTTCTCATCTGAATAAGGCAGAAAAGTAAGCTGTGAGTCACCTCCCTGCCTGGCCCGCAACGTGGAACCGATAGACACATACAGCTGAGAATGTGTCACTGCATGAGGAATCTGCTGCCTCTTTCATATTACGAGTTTCTCTTTTTGGCAGTGGCGTGTGGTGAATTTTTGATTTGGGAGGGATGCAAATTTTTTCCACAAATATGTGAGAGCAACATTGCATAGGGAGCCATGACCAACCGGAAAAATGTTTTGAATAGTGGGTTAAAATTGTGTGTTATACATCACTCTTTCTGTGAAAAATGTGATAAAAAGTCTGGCCGTTCGTAATGATTTGTATAGGGTAACTCACGAAAAACATCCAATAGATGCATGTCAACAAACCCATTTTCATTATACATTTCCCCACAATATATGGCAGCATAAAAATTTCTCAAGATGGCTGTGCTCATACATTTTCATGTTAGCTGCACCAATATATGCCAGTATTTCAATATGAGAGCATTCTCACGTTTGTTTCATGCATAATGCCAGCAATTATACTATAAGAAAACATGTCCAAGCTGGCTCTGCCAGTATATACCAATGTCCTAATTTAAGAACATGCTCTTGTCGGCTTTGCCCTGAATAAGCCATGCCATAATAAGCAAACATGTCAAAATTGGCTGAACCAATTTTGGCCAGTCTAGACATGTGGTAGTAGTTATCATTTTTGTTTTATCCTTGATGTCTGTAAAAAGAATGTCATGACACAGTAAGAACTTATAGCTTGACGTGCTGCTAACTTGCAATACCCTTATCATGATTGCTTTATCATAGATGCTCTTTAAACATGTTATGCCCCATTAAGAATTATAGTTAGAGTCGCTGCACCGAAATATGCGCACTTAGCCACTTAATAATGCTTATCATGCTTCTTTTAAATAACAAATGCTCAGTAGAAAATGCAATGCCATAGTGAGAAATTATATCCAGACTAGTCAACGAATAACACTTATAATGTTTACTTTATCATAGATGCCAAGTTAAAATTGCCATGGCACATTAAGAAAATGTAGCTAGACTGGCAAAACTGAAATATGCCAGTCTAGCCATGTAACAACACTGATCATGGTTGCTTTATCATGGATGCACAGTAAAAGATGCCATGCTACTCTAAGAAATTATAGCTTAACTGGCTGCACAAAATATGCCAATCTAGCCATGTAATACACTTATCATGCTTGCCTTTTCATAGATGCCCAGTACAGAAATGCCATTCCACAGTAAGACATTACAGCTAGACTGGCTGCACCAGAATATGTCAGTGTAGCCAAGTAATGATACTTATCATTTTTATTATCATAGATTCACAGTACAAAATGTCATCCCATTAAATGACTATCCCTCACCTAATTCCCCACCAACTAGAGCTCCCCCGACCAGGCACAAATGCAAGTGCATATACATTCAAACAACATTTACTCATTCAAACACACATTGATACACCATACACTTGCTCATTTACATGCTTACCCAAACGCCCATATGTCGTGCAATTGCTCATTAACAAACACATGCATGCATACATACACACAAAACATAAATGAATTCATAGTTTCTTATCTTCAGCCCCAATCTGGACGCTGCTCCTTGTTGCTTCTCAAGAAGGCCCTCTGGCTCCCGTGCAGCAAGAACAGGGACCAGGAAGCATAGGGAGCTTCCTGGTTCCTGCACTTGCAAGGAGGAGCCGGAGTGCAGAAAGCACAATGCCAAAGGCCATCAGAATGTGCAGTGAGGTGCAGGAGTGATCCCTTGTGATGAATTGACTTCTGCCCTACAGGGGTACAAGGATGAGTAGAGGCTAAAGTGCCCACTCAGCCCTCACACCTCTACAAACCAAGCACCAACACAAAAATAAAGGTAAAACAGGCACAGTCAAGCGATATATCTCCTTCGACTTTTGTGGTAACGTGGGCTGGGAGAAGGCTACACTGTGCATGTGGTTCAGTAGCAACCCAAACAGCGAAGTATAACAGTCCAAATTAAAGGAATGTCCAATCAAGATTCTATAAAAATATATACTTTAATCAGACACACCATGTACAATACTAACTAACTAGAACAATACTACACAACACTGACCCAGAGGCAACAACAAAGAATAAGCAAAGATAGTAGATGGAGCACTCTTGAAAAAGGATATGTACTTGGGAGCAAAATGCATTCAAAGTGACCTAACCTGTTTCTAGGGCTCACCAATGGACCAAGTGGGCAGTTAGCAGGCATTAGTACCATCTTTAGAGTTGTTGGAGGTTCGGCAGTGCTGAACCAGACTTCTTAGCACTGTGCAAAGATTGCAAGAGAGCAAAAGGCAGCAAAGGAGGGATGTCCCAGGGAAGGTCGTTAAGGTCAGTGCACACTAGGGTCTTAAATAGATCCTCACAGCTTTTAACTTCTAGCACCATGCCCACTAGGGCCCTTTACCTTTTATTGTAATCCTAGTTTTAATAATGGCCCAACAATTGCCTACATCCAGTAATGCAGTATCTTGTTCTCCAACCTCTACAGGGACAGCCCACTCCATGGTCCAGATGAATGCAGCCGACATTACACCGTGCCAAAATGCATAGAAGGACAGGAGATTGTACACTCTGTCCCTGTCCTCCACATCAACTAATCATTAGAGACGTCGACCAAGGATTGGTCTCAGGATTAGCAATGAAAACATACAAAATCAAAAATCATTTTTGTACTAGATACTTTTGGAGCACCGAAAGAATATATCACAAAAATAAAAGATACAGCTATGATTGGATAAAAGAAACTACGTGTCTTCTATGCATATGGTCAACATAAGAACCTAATGGTCAGACTCTGCTATATAGGAATTAAAGGGTCTGCATAATATTGGTGAAAAAGCCCATGTTCTAGGGCAGAGAAGGAAGACCCAGGGTAATAGAAGGTATCGGCTATGGAAAGAGAGAATGGATTACACTAGGTTCAGTCTTATTTGTTTGTAAGAATGTTTGTTTTTCACATATATCATTACCTCTAGCATGACACATTAGGAAATGACCATCTTCGGTCTTTGAATATTAATTAAGCTTATATTTGTTTTTTCATTATGTCCACTTTTGTAAACGTGTCTACTTCTCATTGTTTTGTCTATAAGTGAAATACAGCATACCATACGAATACAGGATGCTCTTTTGTTATAACAGTCTTGTGCCAGCAGCAGATCACTTCTTAGGTTGCTGGGAGTCTCATTCCAGGGACTCAGGGACAGGATGGGTCATTGTACTTGGGCTGTCAGACAAGGGGGAGGCTGGCGGGGTCCTCCAACATGGTAAGGTCCTAGTCAGTGCTGTGGCTGGCAGAGAGGCAGGTCCTGTTCCAGCAATAGCTTGTCCCATTGGCGTACGCGCTTGCTTCTGCCTTTGAACCCTGCCTACAACTCACAACTGGAGAACTTTAGAAAGGACTGCTCACTCAGCCGTGTCCATTGAAATCATCACAAGTGATGATCCAAAGATGCTTCAAGATGATTCAAGATGAGTCCAATTGTGGCGTGGGACCCTTTCTTTTAAATATGAAATGCCACAGACGATTGGACTAAAACTAGACTGCTTTAGGGGTCCAATCCCTGCTCTTGAAATTAGTGGACTTTGCCCTTCTGACATCACACCCAAAGTGCTTCGTGCTGCAGGAAGTGGATGGCAGAGGAAAGAGAGAGAGAGAGCCAGAGAGAAGCAAAATGGAAGAATTCTCCCCAAACTGTACAGATCTATCCCAGGCTACTCTAACTCTGCCACCTTTCCTTCTTAATAGAAACAAAGGGTTTTAGAATTGCAGCCTCCTGTGAATGGGTGTTCCCTTTGATTCCTGTTCCCAGGCCAGTGTCCTGTGGAGTGGTTGTCCCTGGGAGAAGGGAATTACTTGCCCATACAAAGGAACACAGAGAGGCAATCCCACCAGGCTACATTCTGTCAGTTGGGCAGGGTCTGGCCTGTCTGGGGGAATGCACACAACCCTTCCACAGCTGAATTATGCCCACGGGACTGACACATGTGCAATATCAATTTAATATGGCTACGTAAGACCATACACCATGCCTTAACCCAGGCATCATTTTATTCTTATAGTTTATTCTGCCACCATCATGGCTACTTACGGTCATTATAGTTTTGGTACAAAGGCGCATATCTGAAATGCAGCCTATGCACTGCAGATACGTAGCTGTCACTGCACCTGTCAAATGGGCAGCTGTGACCACTGAACCTCTTTGCCACTGGTAGTGCAGGTGTTGTAAATCAGAATACTGGTGAAGCAGGTCACAGATAACACTATGCTTTTGGCATGGAGCCAATGAAAGGGGAATCAGAAAAGCATATTGTCCTTTCAGAGATGGAATTACCTGCATCATTTAATTATTTAATACAAATAAAAAAGGCCAGGGCTTTCACACCCTTGCCAGATGGCAATTCACCACATGTCCCCAATCAAAAAGGTTGGGATCCACCCTCCCAAAGGTCAGGCTCATCTTCATTCAAAGTGAGAAAATAACTGAATGCCATCTGCATTATCATGTTCATGTCCAGACTCAAGCAGCATGTACTTTTTAACTCTCTGTAGAGAGATGTCCCAATGTCCAAGCTCTGGACACTTCTCAACCCTGGTCCAGTTTCTCTCTAATCCCATCAGCCACCTGTGAAGACAGGTGATGGGCTGATCTGTGTCATCTAGGCTCAGCTGCACTGAGTCCACTCCATTTCCAGTGTTACAGGCGCCTGTCTGGCTTTTAGTTTCCTGCCCATAATCGGTGAGTTCTAGAACCAGGGCCCTGTTTAACACACCTTTCCAGCACTGGACAGAGGTTTGGCAGGCAGAGGCTTGCAGAGGTTTATTTGTTGTCTGCACAGCCACATAGATGACACGGGGTCCCCTGTCAATTATGACATCTTGGGGATCTCATATGAGAGAAGTTATCTTTCCTCTCAGACGACCACCCAACCACAGGTAGTAGTGGATTAAAAGAGGTCTGGTGTCTCTCTTCTGTCCGGTCTGTACTCCCGAGACCCCCGGCCAGCTCATAGAGCCGGGGTTTGCTCCAAAGTACTTTAAAACGAGATAGCTGCACCCTTGAGATGGATGGGGGTGCAGATTTATTACTCCAACACCAATCAATAAGGACAACTCAACGGTTTGGCAAAGGGAGTCCGTTTAATGACAAGTACAAAAAACAGGGAGTCATGGAAATCAGCATTGATGCAAACATCCTTCTCGCTTCAACTCCAATGAACTTCATAAAAATCATAGCATGTATATTGACAACTCGTCATAATTGACGTGCAACACTCAAAAGTTAATGTGCAATTCTATTGGTTAGGAAAAGGTAACTTTAATATAGGTACCATATCTGTATATGGTAACAGAGTGAGAGGATTGGGTAAACACTGTCAGGTGGGCATCTAAGCCCTTCCTTCAAAAATGACTACTGTAGACGTCACTAAAAGTCTGACGTCTCATTGGTTCTACTAACTGTAGGACCCTAGATTATTTGGTCCATTGTGATTGGGTTGGCACCAACCCCATGCATACATTTCCACTTTGCTTAGCAGCACGCAGAATAGTCAGCCAGGTGCAGGGTGCCCCCTAGTTACCCGGCCTTCCTCTAATTAAGGTTACAAACAATCATCACTTCAGCAACTATGTGTCAATTATTTTACTGTGGTTGGCCTCAAAACTGCATCTTCTGTCTGGAAAAGTTCTAATATCTCTGCGTGGGCGGATGCCAAGCGTAGGTGTGAACCCGTGCTTCTCCTCGCTTGGCTGGTCACGTGCTACCCACACCGTGAATTTGTCTAGTTTTTCTCAATTTGTGCTTTTAATTCTTATTCAGCTTGCCACCTCCCTATGCCTCCTTATCTCGACCTTTCAGAGACAGGATATTCTATTCTTAAATTTCAATTATATGTAGCCACTGTTCGTTCCTTCTATTGGTATGACCTTGGCTCTCCTGGCACGAGTTGCATCTGCTGAGTTTCGATTCAGCTGTCTCTTCTCGTTTTGCTAGAATATGACTATTGTCTTGGTTTGGCCTTTAGCAACCTGAGTTGATTCTGCTTTTTGTGCAAAGTGGAATCACACTTATAATACTATGCTTTGTTTTGAGGCAGATTATGTATAATGGCACTTGCTGCACTCTTCTTCTACTTAGCATAGCAAGCTGCACTGTTTTCTTAGCTTTCTTGCGGTTCCAAGCATACAGGTGCTAGCTGGTTGAATATCTTCTACCTGCTTACAGCTTAAGCCTCTTTGTATTTCAACATCGTTCTCCCCTTTTAGGTTCACAATATCTTTATTCATGGCATTTTGTCTCTGTGTGTCATTCTCGGGTCATTATTTCTTCTATCTGTGAGTCTGTCTGGACCCTCGTGACGTCACCATTCGTCTTCCATTAAGGGCTTTTTGGTCTCTTCCCCGGGACAGTACTGAGGCAATCTTAATTTCGTCTTATTTGCTGGTAGGGTTTTCTCAATGGATACTTTACTGTCCATGGTTTTCTGGGTATTGGGACTTCAATGGGTGTTGCTCTTCTGATAGGTACTGGGCAGAGCCCTACTGCGGCTCTCGGCTGATTTATTTGTTCATCATATGTCACATACCTTGGTGTGAACGTTCCTGGTACTTCAAAATGGGCGACTGGAGTGCAGGCTTTATTTGTGACCTCCTCTACAGGTCAATACCTAAGCAGGACTGGAATGAGGGCACAGTTTCAATCTCTGAATCCACATCAGAATTAAAGAAATGATCTGACAAGATATCAGATGTCCCAGCCACATCTAAGCAGCCAGCAGGTTTGTCAGGAACCACATCCAGTAAGAAACTCTTGGGACCTGGTTGAACAACCAACTCCTGGAAGTGCCCTGCCCCAGAATACTTGGGCTCCTTATCTTTGAAATGGCCAGGGCTTTTGCCTTGCACCAGTTCTTGGTTTTTGAATAGGGTGTCTGTTCTCCTTTAGGACTGTTTCAGGACATCAACCCTGCACCTGCTCTACCATCTGCCTCAGCTGACGCGCCAGAGTAGGACAATCCCTACGTTCCTGATGTGTGTTAGTGTGAAGGCATCATGACAGAGGACACAGTCAAGAGATTCTAGATTCAAAACAAGTAATTGTATTAACTTAAAGGTCAGGGTGGACAAAGGGTTAACTTGCCCTATGCTAAGGGAGGATTTTCCTACCTTAATCAAACTAAGGAAAGTCTGAGTAAAAGAATTCTAATCTGTCTGCATCCAAAACCTATGCATGCCATCACAACTCATCTATGCAATGTGGAGGGATGTCAGCAACCAAAAGAAAACAGTGTTTAACATAATGTTCCGAGCTTCTTCCAGCTCAAAACTTCCCTCTAGCTCCCTTCCCCAAGTATAAAACAGTTCCAAAAAATGTGCCCACATATAACCCACTAACCCAATGCTCAAATCTCTGCATACCTAAAGTCACACGAAAATCGACACAACCATCTTCTCGCTCAGCAACCGCTCTCACTTCTCCACACTGCAACAGCAAACAATCAACACATAAACCGCACCAACAGCACACAAGGTCTCACATTGATCTGATATTCACAACAAATCTCAGCGCACAGTGAAAACTGAACTGAAGCTGCCAACATCATACCACTTCTCTCACTTTCCTACTCCCTCTTCACCCTACTATCCCAACCCACATTTTTGTTTTACAGATCTGCCAGAGCACCTGGGGACCAATTCCGTTGGTGACGGAACGTGGTACAAATACCTTTAACATTAACATTAACATTGACATTAACAAAAAGAAGTCTCAAAGTTCCCTTTCCTAAATGTGGGATGCACTAGTCTTATGAAGGTTGCAGGGATTCCTTTCCCGAAATCAGGACTAAGGTTTCTCTTCCCCAAGTTCCAAGTCACACAGTTTAACCAACCTTGAAATGGAATGTTCCTGGTTAGGACTCAGGGTACCCTTCCTCAAGTTTCAGGTCATATAATTCAAACAACTTTGAAATTAAATGTTTCTGGTTATGACTCAGGATTCCCTTCCCTGAGTTTCAAGTGATATAGTTCATACAACCTTGAAATTAAATGTTCCTTGTTAGAACTCAAGGTTCCCTTCCCCAAGTTTCAAGTGATACAGTTCAAAAGAAACACATTCTTGTTTCTACAATTCAGTTAATGTTGGTTTAAATATTTGCTCAGATAACTTGCAGCTTGCATACATGTTGAGAATTCAACTGTTAATTAGGATTTCAGCATACTGTTGTTTGTTTTGAGTTATATTCCTTTTTGGCATTTCAACACATAATGGTTTGTTTGTAATGGTCCTTTGACGCTTCATTATGTCTTGGTTGGTTTGTAATAGTCCTTTAACATTTCAACATATAATGGTTTGTTGGTAATAGTATTTTGATACTTCAGCATGTAATGGTTTGCTTGGATTTAAAGCTTTCTCCCTCCTTCTGAGTTTCAAAGGTTCTCATTCTGTTTGGTAGCAAGGTTTTAAATTCTGTTCGGTATTCAATAATTGGCTTCTTGCTTTTGTTCCATTTCACTTTATTTATAGTTCAGTATTAGTTTGTTTCACTTTAACTTAAGTTCATTGTTCGGAGAACTTAGAAATAAAAGTGTTTTCCGTTACACGCGACCACTCCAAAACAAAGTATTCTCATCTGTGTGCTAATTGAAAATGAATGGGATCGGAGACTTTTACAAATGTGCTATTCCGAAGCATGCGACCACTCCAATACAAGCTATCCCCATCGGTTGGCTAATTGAAGATGAAAGACATCAGAGATTTTCGAAAATGTGCTGTTCCAAAGCATGCAACCACTCCAATACACAGTATTCAAGAAATAAAGAGTTTCCCCACATGTGCCTGGTTTCTCAAGTACTAGACACTCACTGGTCGCTATTAGAAGTTAGTGATGCAGCATGGATCACACAGCCGTCTTCCTTTAAAGTCAGGGCTCCAGTTCCTGCCGCTCAGACACTACTGGGATTTTCCTCCACCACAAGGGAACAAGCACATTGATTAGAAGGGAACAGGGCAGCCTTACTGCATGGCTCCCTTCACATTTCCCAGTCTACTCCAGGGAGTCACAACTCACACACCACACTGTATGTTCCTTCGCTGCATGCACCAGCCTCTTGGTCCTTATTCTGTCATTCCTTTCTGCCACTGGGTTGGGCTCAATTTATACACCTGCAGCCCTTTAAAAGGATATAGGTGTCGATGACCAAATGGCCTTGCATGACCACCATTAAAAGGGACATGCCTGACCTTCACTGCTCTTAGCAGGCATCTTCCTCGTCCCAATACTAGAGTGGTAAAAGAACTTAGTCTTCATTGCTTCGAGTTGCCTATTCTTCATCCCAGTAACTTCAAGTGTCAATTGTGGAGAAATGAGGGGAGCGGGCTTACAATAGCCCATAAAGGTTTGGGATGGGTTGGGTTGGGTGTCACTGGGAAAAGGGGGTACCATGTCTCGCACAAGTTCACCACACTCCCAGTTCCCAGGACCCTCTGCCTACGTCATCCTCTGTCACTTCTCTGCCCCCACGGTTGGGATCAAATATCGATGGCCTTTCCCTGGCCACCTGTGCAGAGGATCCAAGAGGTTTAGGAGTGAGAATACCCTCAGGTTTCTCACACACCCTGACCTAGGCTCCAGCTGAAGAAAATTCCTTGAGCTCCGGCAGGCCCTTCAGGTCTGGAACTTCCCTGTCCATCATCTCAGGTATATCCTCTATGCCTCTAGGCAACCCTGAGATCACTGAATCCGGAGCTAACTACATAGTCACTTCAGTGGTCGCTAAGACCTCACTCAAAAGGCCTGGACTGGGAGCTACCAATGAGACGGCCTCTTGCACTCTCCATTGGTGGAAACCTCATATTTTTGGAACAGACCAAGGCATTCACTATGCACCGGTTCCCTTTGTTGGAGTTGTTCAGTACCTCCACCCTGTATGTGCTCTGTGATTGAGGAAGCATCAGTACTGAATCCCTCAATCACTTCCTCCTGTGTTGCTCCAGAGACTGCAATGACTTTCACTGGATAAGGGAGCCTATTACTCAATGGAATGTTGTTTCTGACTGCAACACTGTGCAGTCAGGTTTCACTCCTCCAACTAATCCCTATGGTTTCCAAAGGACAGCACTTCAGATTAGTAAACCCTCTTACCTGCAGGTTTGGTCTTTGAGTGCACAGCAGTGCCATTCAAGGTGGGAGACTTTTCTCCATTTCTGGAGACACTGTCCAGAAATATCTGAGACTTGGCAGAAACTGTGACCCCCTCTAATGACCTGGTACCATTCCCACTCAGAGTGAGGGATCTTTTGGCCACTCCCTGGCTTAGTGGGACTTTATGTATTAAGATTCCCACCATGACTGTGGCCTCCTTAATTATTTCCCCAATGTCCACGATGAAGGGGTTGCCCATCTCTAAAGTTCAGTCTTTGTGCAACAGGTTTGTTGCATGGGTTTTTTGAAATTGGAAACTTTTTAGTTCAATTGACACTCTCACCTAATGACCATAGTGAGTTCTCTGTCTATTTAGCGGATGGCAGCTACTGATTGTGTCTCATTCATCGAAGAGCAGTTAGCAGAGATAATTAGAGTTCCCTCCTTTTTTGACAATTTAATCGGGATTAATGCTCCCAGCGATAATTCAAATATCAATAGTGACACTATCCTAAAGTTAAAGAAAAAGAAATTCAGGATGGAAATGCATGGCCACCTTTTGACGGAGTACTTGAAAAAAAACATTATTCCTTCGGGCCTCTTAGTTCGTAACAAACTTTGTATCTTTAATGATGATGAAGAGTATAAAACCTCCTTTTCAGGCATTGCTACAAAATGCAGCCGAAATTGGATGCTGTTAACTATAAATACTGCTCTGGGAAAGAGCGTACTTGTAGTTGAGGAGATAGAAAAAGCAGAAGCCTCCTTTGCTCTGGATACCACTATAATTAATATCAAAGCAAAATTAGAGTTAATTGAAAAGCAAACTAATGAAAAGATGGAAAACATTGTAAAAAGAAATCCAGACTTTTACTAAGGAGACAGCCTATCCCTACCTGAGTTCAGGTTATCGAGGCCCGGCATATTGGAATGATCCTAATGGCCAAAGTCAAAACCAGAATCCCTACAAGAAAAGGGTCAGCTTTTCGGACAATTCGTCTGATGAGAGTGGGACATATTCAAATAGAGGTATGCGTGGCCAAAGGGGTGGCAATTGGCACAGGGCCATTTGGCTAATTTATATAACATTTCTAAAAAAGTTCTGATCGAACAGGAAGTAGCTATAATGGAAAAAGGGTTTTTCTTTTTCCCTACGAAGAATCCCATTAAATTGGAAGCAGAAAACGAGTTAAGAAGTTTTTTCTGAAATATTTGTTTGAAGCACTTTTTTGGTGTAGAGTCTATAGATATGGCAGACACAGACAACAATAACTCTTTTAAAGAGAAATCTTCTTTTACTCCCACCCTTCAAATGGTCTCTAAGGAAACAGCAATTTTTGGAAAGGTTGTCTTAAGAGAATTCAATGATATTTATGACGCTCCAGATAAAGCCAATCACCAGACTAGCTATAACTTTTCAAAAAAGGAATGGGTCTGCCTTTTTCAATTATGAAATTACCAAACTATTTTATCAAACAGATAAAGGTGGCAGGTTGTTGTCTGGGATGCTGAGTAATATAACATCGAAATAATGAGGCAGTTGAATAATACTGATTGCTGTCGCCAATTTAGGGGTGACCGTACTGAAGGTATACTTAAATAAACTGTTCAGATCTTCATGCGAGCCTTAGATGCAGGAGTGATTACCAAAAAGGAATTCAATTATTTGACATCCAAAGAAAAGAGGACTCCTCTTTTCTACATATTGCCCAAAATACATAAGGACCCCACTCCAGGGAGGCCTATTGGGTCCCTCTGTGGCTCCATATTAGAAACTATTGGCCAATTTCTAGACTTCTTTTTGAAGCCTTTAGCTCTAAGATCAGACACATATTTGCCAGACACAACTGACATGATTAACCAAATGGAGGGCCTTACATTTATTACAGATACATACTTATTGATCACGTTGGATGTCGAATTTTTGTATTCTAATATTCCCCAATTGGAATCATTGAATATTATGAAAGAATGTTTGGACACTAGGGATGGACATCAGCAAATCCCCAGTGAATTACTTATAGAACTTTTGGAAGTGGCATTAACCAAAAATATTTTTAGATTCAAGGCGGACTACTATTTACAAATAAAGAGCACGGCCATGGGGGCAGCCTTAGCCCCTTATTGTGCCACTCTCTATATGTGGAGGTTCAAGCAAGTCTGTATACTCAATGAAACCAATCCATTCTTTCCAGCCCTTACATTTTATAAGCAATTTATTGATGGCATCATTATCGTTTGGGACAAGGAAAAGGGGAATCACAATGAATTTCTAACATGGATTAATTCTCCTTATCCTAACCTTAAGTTCACGATGCAAACTAACAACAACCACATTTCTTTTTTGGACCTTTTGATTAAAACTGAGAATGGTTGGATTATCGTTGACCTTTTTCAGAAGGAAACTGACAGGAATACTATCCTTAGGTATGATAGTTTCCACTCCCAGGCCTTAAGGAAGAGCATCCCCTATGGCTAATTTTTGAGGGCCAGGCGTAATTGCAGTAAAATTGAAGACTTTGTTAAACAGTCCAACATCATACAGGACAGATTGCCAGAGAGGGGTTATTCCCAATATCTTCTCAGGCAATCACGGAAAAGAGCCAAAAACCAACACAGAGATATATTATTGCCTAAAAATAATAAAGAAAACATCACCAATTCAAGATTAGTGTGTGCCATGACATTTAACACACATCCTATTGAAATTAAAAAGGCAATTTCTAAGCATTGGCACCTATTACAACTGAATAACCCTGTCCTAGAACATCCAATATATTCCTTCAAAAAAGGAAAGAATTTGAAGGATTGGTTTTTGCGAGCCGACAGAGGATCAACAGAGAAAAATCCAGCAACTATCACATCCCTTTGGGGGGCCAAACCGGTGGCCGACCATTTCCCATGTGGCTTTTGCTGTCAATGCAGATCTACAATGGCATGTACCACTGTTATGATTAATTTCAAATTATGGAATCTAAAGCATCATGCCACTTGTAATATGAAAAATGTGATTTATGCTATCACATGTCCATGTCTTAAAACTTATATAGGCAAAACATCAAGGCCTATCAAGCAAAGGATCACAGAGCACAAATCCAAGATTTATACTGGGAATTTTACTTCTCCATTGTTAGCCCATTTTTTGGAAAAAACAAACGGCCTTGACCAACCAAGGAATACTTTTACATCGTAGGTACGGTACATTTTCCCTGACGCCGATAACAACCTTCTACAAGCAAAAGGTGGTGGCCGTAATTACGTATGGAGCGGAGGCACTTCTAGCCCTAAGATGGGAAATCTGGAATCCATGTGAGTCCTATTTTTGGCGAAAGATCTTACGCCTCCTGAACTCGCTGCCGTTAGAGCTCATAAGAACAGAACTAAGGCTCCAATCCATTGTCTCAATCGCGCTATGGAAATCCTTATCCCTCTACAGAAAGTGTATCCTCGACAATCCATCCCAGCCGTTTGAAATCCTAGCACGGACAGGGGTACCAAATGGAGACATGATTTTCCACAATTGGAAAAAGAGATGTAAAGCAAGTTTAGAACAGGTAGATGTCTCGGAAGACACCTTGAAGTGTAATCCAGATAAGGCCAAAAGAACTACCCGGGAGAAGGACTGGGAGGAAACACAGGAGAATAGACTGACAAGAAACCAGTGTCATAATATCATCTGGGAACGAAAAGGTCTAAATATGCTCCCACCGTACCTGTTGAAATTTCCATCAAACCATTACAGAGACTTGTTGATGCGTTGCAGGCTTAACATATGGCATTCCAGAGAGGTAAAATGGAGAAGAAGGCTTATTGAAAAATCAACAGCATATTGCAGGTTCTGTAAAAACAAAGACCAACTAGAATCTGTCAGGCATGTGATGTTAGCCTGCCCGATCCTGGCATCGAAACGTCAGGTATACATGGGAAGTTACACTATTAACATCTCTGAGGAGACGGAAGAGGAATACTGGGAGCGGCTAATGACAGCTGAAAAGGTCGTCAGAACACTAGACGCACTAAAATTTGTTGAATCCCTAAATTTGGATCAGGAGGAAGATGGTCCCGAATTGTGAGCTAATTTCAGCAGGCCGGCTAGACTGAGCGAACTGGCTTCGGGAAAACTCAACCCATTTCCACAAATATTGGACTTGTATCTAATGATGATGAACTTGATAATGGAGGAATGTTAAAGGTTTAAATCTGATTAACCAATAAAAAATGTTTTTTAAAAAAATATACATTTTTAACATTTCAACATCTTTCCATGTTGTGCTTTTTGTATGTTTTGTATTTTCCTGTGATGTCATTGGGAATTATTATTTTCAAACTTGAAATATCCTACATCTTTTTGGTCACAGAATGTTGGCATGTATGACATGTTTTTCAAACACAACTCTTTCATCTAGCTCTGCTACCCTTTTTTTGCTCTTCATTTGCTTAATTTTGTTTAATGCGCTGCATTTCCAACTTTAGTTACACCATGGGGTGCTCTGCTAAGAGTAACCAGTCTACTTCTATGTGTGTAATGCTTTGCATTCTAAACCTGAATTTAGCAATACACTATTATCTTGTACTATGCATGTTTGGGCATACAGCACTGCACTTAAATATTGATCCTGCTGATTTACCAACCGGCATTCTTTTGTCTCTTTTCCCTTGATCCCAGGTATATGTAAAATCAAGTGTTGCAGTACCTTAAGGGTGTCCCCAGCACTGTTTGATGCTACGAGATTCGACTCTACTCTGGCTAGATGTTGCTTTTATGACACCTGCTACAAGATAGAGGTCAGAGAATGGCATTTTGGTGCACGATGTGGGTTGTTGTGTGTTTATTCCACATTTTAGAACTAGGGGGTGTTCTAATGCCAGTTCTTATTCTTTTATGTCTCCACAGATAAATTGCCTTTATCTGTTTTTTTCTCTTGGTTGGAGGATGACATTACCCCCCCCCCCCCCACATCTGTATTAAGAAGCAACAAGGGTGAATTGTTCTCCTATACTATATGGAACTCTAGTCGTTGTAGAAATGAGTTGTGTTCGGTCAGGCCCCAAATGGATTTTTAACTGTGTGTTGTTTTTTGTTTTTTATAGAACCCGTAGTATACACCTGATTCGGGGATGTTGCATAAAGCACTGAAAGAAATAACGACACATCCTACAGATATCTACCGTTTTTTTAATGTATACTCGTGTCATATGCCCAGCTGTCCTGAGGAAGACGAACATCAGTTTTTGATTCAAAAACTAGATGTGTTATTCGTCGAAACTAAATATTAAGGGATATTTGATTTTCGAGATTGATCTTATTTAGAGAATTGTTACACACTGTTGTGATAAGCAGAGAAGAGAATATATGCTTAACAATTTCAGGTATGTGGACTGTTTATCTTTGACAGACCACTACAGCACTTTTCACCTACAGCACTTTTTTGCACTTTTTGTGGATGTGTACTTTTTATCAAACTTTTTTGATAAATTGTTTTAACATTACTATGGTTTTTGATGAAATAATAAAGTAAACTTGTGGTATCCTTTTATGATGTTATGTGAACAAATACATTTGATATGAAATGATCGCAATGTTTCCTGACCTTACACACGTCTTTCTACGAGGATGAGTCCATTCATTGATTATGCTTAAAATTAAATGTACTGTGTGACATTATTCTTTGTTCTTGCCTTCTACACAAGAGGACCACCAGCCAGAAAAAACGGCTTGGGTTTCCCTGCTCAGCAAGGATCCCTATGTGTCAATTCTCTACACTGGAAATAACCGCTGGGTGTATAGGGTATGGGTGCCTCAGTGCTAGAGATGCCCCCACTCTGCTTTCCATTGGGAGTTGACTTACCATGTGTCTGTGATTTCCCTTTGAATTTTTGTGGACATTTCTTGTATGGAGGGTGAGAACCTGTGTCCTTTGCTTCTTGTGCTTTTTATAATCAATTGCCTCTGATTTGGGTGTGTATGCCTTGGCCTTTTTGTGGACTTGAGTGTTCACTTGCCTGCCTGCAGCCTTCCTGGGCTCTACAGGCTTGGTGTCACTCATGTCCCCTAAACACAGGCATAGCGCCATCTCCCACTTTATAAGGGTGTTCTGACATGCGTCCTGGTGGAGACTTTATGGAATACGCCTTCTCTGACAAAGCAAGTAGAAAGACCCAGGAACAGCAGGATAGGGTGTCTGGCTTCACCTGCCAACACTCCGCGGATGCTCCTTGTCCTAGTGGAGATTTTATGGAATACGCCTGCTCTGATGAAGCAAGTAGAAAGACTCAGGAACAGCAGGATAGGGTGTCTGGCTTCACCTGCCAACACTCAGCCAACACTCAGCGCTGGTATTCAAGTCGATACAAAGAACGTGAGAACTGAGGCAAGCTCCTGTTAAGGTGGGACGGAAAGACACCATGAATGCCAAGTTTTATTTATTTAATACCATTAAAAGTGAAGAAGGAGCTAAAACACTGTCTCCTGTCACATGGGGTAGATGAAAATAGAAAATGGGCAAGCTACACCGAGACTTGAAGATAAGCACGTGCTTGCACTCCCTTCAATTCACAGAAGCAGTGATACTTTGAAAGGCCGAGTTCAAAGACAATTTAAATGTCAGAAGGCATGAGTGATGATGGATGATGGGCTAATTGGGTGGGTATGCATGCTCAAGTCCACCCACCAGAACCTGGGGTACGAGCGTACGAGCTGCTAGCAAGTCGAATATTCCTGAAGGGTACAAGCGTGCCAACCAATTATCGAGGGCCATGTATTGAAGAGCCCTGTAGTTTGAGAGCCAATGATATGTTGTGTATCTAACAAATATTGAGGATGACTTGCACAGGGTGTGGGCACAAGTGGTCCAACTGACTCTAGAGACCCAATCACAATCCAATCCCATGCAGAAAGTATACCTAGATGTTCCCAGTAGACCAACCCCAATCCTAAATAAGTTTTATTAGTTTGCCACATAGTCTGACGTCACATATGACAAGTTTTTTGCTATACAATTGTTATTTTTTATGTGATGTGCTGAGATTATGCTGTGAGACGTCCGTTGATGTCCGTTGTACTCCCTGTTTCAGACAATTGAGATTAAAACAGATTACTTTTGCCAACTTCCTGAGTCAGCCTGATTATTGGTGTAAGAGTTATTCTGCATCCTCATCCGTCTAACAACACGTTACCTCATTTAAAAGGGCCTAACGGTTCATAAGCATGTTCAGAAATGCGCAGGATAAATCCAAAGCGAGACATGTTTAAGGTATATGCACACCTTAATTGTTCAGGTTGGAGAGACCTGCTGGCCCCTTGTGGGAGACCGTGGTATCCTATACTCTAGGATTGTTATCAATCAAAGTTTGTAGGCTATGATTTTACGTGAGATAACCCCTTGGTTGGTCCATTAGGAGGTCAATAATGTGCAACATGTCACACATTTGTTTGGTGGTACGTGCACCCTCGTTTTTTTAATTCCTATAAGATGCTTTTTAATGTTCACACAATGTTCACATACCAAGTGGCTCAACTTTTGTTGCCCTTCCACCTATGATGAAACACCATCGGAGTGGGGATATGTGGAGTGTTTATCACTGGTTGCACTAGATTGGTCTGGATTAATTCACACCAACTGCATTGCTGACTGTCCATGAATGACTTGCAGCCCCAATTACAGATCATATTCCCTTTTCCAACATACAGGGGTACACTTGATTTAGTCCCCGACTACCGTCTATGCCCATTTCCTGCCCTGAAGAAGGTCTTGTGTGACTTTGCCATTTTAGCGTACCGTTGGCCGGACCTCGAGTTGGCATGAACAAATAATGTATACAAAATTGTGCGTCATTATTACTTGAACTGTATAATGACTGCAACTATAACTTAAGTCGACATGTAGGTGTTAATTCACTTTCCTGCAACGTCCTACAGAGTAATGGCGCAGCCTGTTTACTAAGGCAGCCCCGCACTGGATGTGTACAGCAGTGCAGTGAGCTTTTAAAATTAGCAATTGTATGTTCTTATATTTGACTATGTTTTAATGGTATGAGCATGTCTGTTGTATAACTCTTGGTATGGGTGTTGATGCATGAATGGTGGTCGGAGTTTGCTTTTCCTGGCAAGGTTATTCTGCGCATCGACCGATGTTGGGTAGAGGGTTTTAAGTGTAGGTTTTTTTGATGGATGTATTCATGTGTATATAATTTTGCCAAATTGCATTGTTTATCTTTAACACATTTCAATGAATGTATACTTTGAGGATGTGATTGCATTGCATTGCATATCCTCTATTTCAGTTTTTGAATTATTTTGAAATATTACAGAGGTTCCCTTTCCTTGTTGTTGTTGATGTCTCCCATTGAGCCCCTGTGTGAAATTATAGTAGTGGGTGGACCTTTGTTTTGTGTTCTGTGCCATTGGTAGGGCAGGAGCTGTAAATCAGGATACTGATGCAGCAGGTCACATATACCACTATGCTTTCAGCATGGAGCCTATGAAAGGGGAATCTGAACAGCAGATTGACATTTCAGAGATGGCATTACCTGCATCATTTTATTATTTAATTAAAATAAAAAAGCAAGTGCTGTCACACCCTTGCCAGATGGCAAATTCATCACTTCCCTACTCACTGAGTTGTGAAGTTTCCCAACCTGCATCCCAAATGGGCCATGCAAGGCTGGGGAAGCAAAATGCCCCCAGCCTTGTCTGCTTCATAGGGTATACGCACTGAGAAACGCAAACTGTCAAAGGAAAACTACGTTTCACTTCGACAATTAAATCAAGCCCAGTAGTACTCATTCAGCAGGAGCAAGGCTGGCTCATCCAGAAAGGGTGCTAGCACTAGCAGATTGGTGCTCTAAAAAAATAATTTTGTCTCTTATGTCCAATCGATTATTGGGAAGTGATTTGTACCAGTGGAAATCAATACATGTATACCAATATTATCGATTCCATTCAGAGACTTTAACCTAGTTTTATCTTTGCATTCTGGTACTTGTAGTCCTGGATTGCCCTATTACAAACCGAGGACTATAAGTCCCAGCATGCACAGTTAAAACCAGTGCTGAACTGGCGTCTCCGGAATGGAATAGATAAGGGTGGCATGCATGTAAATGCACTGAAATAATATGACTTCACAATCAGATATCTTTGTTTAGTAGGGCTAGGAACATTACAGATGTACACAGGAGTAAATCAGTGTTTGCATCTTTCTTCTGTATAACATGGTAGCAAGGGTACACAGTGGGTCACTGATACTGTTGCGGGAACACATGTGCATCATATAAGTGCTCTGCGAATAACACTGCTTTGTCAATACTCAAAGATGAAATTGTGAATAAGCCCTGCCCGTACCTGACAGAGTTTAAGGCAAGCAGAGGGTGCTTTTTTGAGAAAATTGCATTGCACCCGGATTGGAGTGGCTGCCCTTCTCACTCCCTCCCCTCCTTCTGACGTACTTCCCCACGTGATGTCTCTCACGTGGCAGGGTTGCAGTCTCTTAAGGAGACACGAGCCCTGCAATAACATAGCCCCGTAACATCACCCCCGGACGAAATGTCCTTGCATCAAGTTCAACACTCTTCAACCAGGTGTGCTGGTTTCTTTATGGCGCGTTGGGGCCGGGTGCTGGTGCCTTCTTGAGGATCTTCTTCAGGTCTCTCTGTCCTCTTGATTCCTGGCCGGGGAGAGAACCTTGGAGGCGTCCACAATGTGTCTCGCCCATCCACTATCATCGTCTCAGGGTCTGGGGTTTGGAGTCTCTCGGCGTCTGTGGTTGTTACCAACTTGAACTTTGAGCTGTTCCTTGTTATTTCTCTTTCTTCGTTTTCGGCGGTCACCATTGTTCCTTTAACGGCCGTGACCTGTAGTGTCTGCGGGGAGAACCTTGAGTCGGTCTTCTTCACCGTTGGCTGTTGGACAAAGACCTCATCTCCTACTTGAAAGTCTTTCGGTTGTGCTCGCCGCTTTTCATCGGTTTGGGTGCGGGCTTGTTCTTTTCTCTGCGTGTCTCTTTCTAGGAGTTGTGGGTCTGTTTCCGGTTTGTTCAATGGGTGTTGAATGATCCTTGTGCGAACTTGGTACTTTACCATGAGTTCAGCCGGGGTCTTGTTTGTCGCTTCATGCGGCGTGTTTCTGTAGTCCCGAAGCATCCTGCACAGAGCTTGGTGGGGATCTACATTTTCTAACTTGACTCTTTGTAATGTTTTCTTGATAGATGACATGAACCTCTCCGCCATGCCGTGAGCTTGGGGCCAGAGTGGCGTTATTTTCTGGTGTTTGAATCCCAGGTGCTTTGCCAGTTTTGAGAAATCATGGCCGCAGAAAGGAGGGCCGTTGTCAGATTTGATTACGTCTGGTATGCCCCATTCGCTCACTACTTCATCGAAGATTGCCGCTACTTGTGCAAAGGCGGTGGATGATGACCTTTTGACAATGGGGAAACGTGATTGTTCATCAATGAACAGGAGTAAGTATTCTCCTGACTCTAGGGGCCCGTAGAAATCTACCGCCACCCTTTCCCACGGACGTTCCAGGATCTGTGTCAACTGTAGAGGTGCGGGTGCTTCCTCTCTGGCTGTGCATTGGCATGCCATGCAGTTTCTTACCCATCGATCAACTAGGGCATCGAGAAAAGGAAACCACACGTGGCGTCATAGTTGGCGCTTGGTGTTGTCTGCGCCTCTGTGACTTTCATGTGCTGTCTTAATTATTTCTGACCTCAGGGCCATTGGGATTATTATTCTGCACCCTCTGAGAAGTATGGTACTGTCTTGTATGGCCAGCTCTGAGTGAACTCTTGCAATCCTTTCCAATTCGTCTCGGTTTGCTCCTGGGTGTGTTGACAGTGCTCTCTTGTAGTCTTTACACTTGTTGTGTTCTGTGAGTTCAATCGCCAAGGCCATGGATGGGTCCGCTGCTGTTGTGAGCGCCACTGTTTCCAGTGACATTGCCGGAGGTAGTGCGTTGGTGGTGACATAGCTTATGTATTCTATGTCACCTTGTCTTGGTGTTGACTTTCCGGAGGGGTGTCTCGACAGATAGTCGGCTGGATTATGCTCACCCCCCAGTCGATGAATGATGTGATAGTCATATTCTTGCAGCCGGATGCCCCATCGTTCGATTCTGGGGGGCATTTTTGTCCGTGGGTTCCCAAACAGCAACAGGAGGGCCTGGTAATCCGTTATGAGGGTGAACCTTTTCCCGATGATAAAGTTGTGAAAATGTTTACATGCCCAGACTGCTGCTAGACTCTCTTTTTCCGCTTGGGAGTACGCGGACTCGGGGGACGCAAGTGATCTGCTGGCATACGCCACTACATGCCTCGGGTGAGTGTCAGCGCCGTTGGTCTGGGCGAGTATGGCACCTAGTCCCACCGGACTCGGGTCGACCACTATTTCAGTGTGCCATTCTGGGTCGAAGTAGGCCAGTTTCCGCGCTTCTGCTAGGGACTGTTTAATGGTGTCAAACGCATCTTGGCATTCAGCGGTCCAGGCGAAGAGCATGTCCTTCTGGAGTAGCTTCCGAAGAGGTTCCGTGATGGTGGCATAGTGGGGTATGTATCGGGCGCAATACCCTGCCATGCCCAGGAAAGAGCGGACATCGGCAATCTGTCTTGGAGCTTGCAGATTGAAAATAGTGGCCACTTTGTCGGGGACTGGTGTCATCCCATTGGCCGAGAAGATGTGACCGAAAAATTTCAGCTTGCTTTTGCTAAATCTACATTTGTCCATGTTTAGCGTGAGGCCTGCGTCCTGGATGGCTTTGCACGTGGCACGAAGTGCGGCATCATGTTCTTCACGGGTGCGCCCAAATACCAGAATATCGTCGCTATAGTTCAGTGTGCCTTTGATCGGACGTATGATTTGCCTGATGGCTTCATGAAAAATTTCCGCAGCTAACGAAATGCCAAAGTTCAGGCGTTTGTATCGAAACAACCCGTCGTGTGTGGCAAATGTGGTGATTCCCCTTGGATTCGGGGTGGAGTACCATCTGGTGGTAACCTTGGTTCAGGTCCAGTTTGGAGAAGAGGGTGGACTTATTCAATTGAAATATCATATCTTCAATTCGGGGACCAGGATGCCTTTTGCGCTGGATTGATGTATTGGCTATGCGCATGTCGACGCAGAGTCTGAGTCGTCCACCGTCCTTTGGTACTATTACCAATGGGGATACCCATGGGGTTGGACTCGTGGCTGGTTCAATTATCCCATCATTTAGGAGTTGATTGAGTTCTGCCGACACTGCGGCCTGAAGATGGAACCCGACTCTTCTCGGGTGTTGTGGTACGGGTTCGGATGGTGGGATCTATGTGGAGTTTCACAGGTGGTCCTTTCAGTTGACCTAGGCCTTTGCAGATGAGAGGGAACTCCTTCAGGATGTCATTGCGCAATGACATTTCAGTTTGAGTGAGCGCTGGTGAGAGGAAGAGCACTTTCTCTCTCGTCTCCGGTGTTGGGTCTGTCGAACGGATTTTGTCCCCTTCACAGACATGTATGTCGATGAGTCCCAGGCACGACGCTGTTCTGTAGCTGAGCAGGCATCTGCCTTTGGTAGGGCTGCGAATGACGTGGATGTCCGTCGTGGTGGATTGGTTATCATGGATGAGCCGTCGACTGAAGAATCCAATCGAATGCAGAGGAGTTGTGGCACCCCATTGGTAGATCTTAGAGTCTGAGGGTCTCAGGGGCGGCCGGTTGGTGATCTGATTGAATTCCTTCTCACCCATTATGTTGACGGTGGCTCCTGAGTCTACAAGGAAACAGAATTGTTGCCCTGCTATGTCAACGGGTATCTTGGGTGCCTCACGGGCTTCGCCTTCATCCATGATGAGATTCACATATTCATCGTGTGCATACTGATCGTATTGATCGAATTCATGTTGGCTCCCTTGTGAGCCTCCCTCATAGTGGGAAAATTGTGTTGGGGGCCCGTCATATTCGTCTCTGATGTGGGACACTTGCTCCTCGCCTTCGGTTCCTTGACTGTCATCCATGGGGTACACATCTTCGACCACTCTGACGTACCTCTTTGGATTTTAGGCGTATGGACGTGGTTGGTAGGCCTGGGTTTGGGGGTTCTTGATAGGCGTTTTGAATTGAGGGGCAATTGGGAATTTTTGTGTCGGGAATGGTCTGCCTTCTCTGCAGACTGATTGGAAGTGTCCCTCTCTGCCGCAGTTGCCGCATCTCTGTGATATAGCGGGGCAGGTCCCTGCGTGGGGGAAAGACATTCCACAGTGGTAGCATTGGCGTTGGGTCCTCGGCGACGTAGAATAGCTGGGGTTGGCGCCTTTGTCCCCTTGTCTTGCGTGGCTGGCCTGTGGTGCTGCCACGGTTTCAGCTTTCTCTTGTCTCGTCGAGGCGGTGCTCGAAATTTGGGACACTTGTTTTTTGACTCTCTCTAGAATTCTGGCCATCTGGCTCACTTCCTCTATGGTGATGGGTTTTTTGAGGAGTTGTTTCTTTAAGGTTTGAGACAAACAGACTTCAATGATCCTCAACCGTATGGTTTCGTCGAGTGAGAAGGCTTCAAATTGACAGTTGGCCCCTTTTATTCGTAGGCGGGTTATGAACTCATCAATAGTTTCATCGACTCTCTGCGTGCATAGGTTGAATGTGTATCTTTCATAGTCTCTGTTAGGTTCAATAACTAATCTTCTGTTTATGGCCGCTATTAGTGTTGGAAAGTCAGCTTGTTCTGCGGGGGGAATGGTCTTGGTAAGGACTTTGATGTCATTGCCCGCCAGATTTAGGAACATGCTTCGTAGTCGAGGGGACTTGTCTTCCCCTGCTGCGTCAATGAAAGTGTTAAAGTCTTCTAGCCAATCAGTCCATCTTGGGCCTTCGTCTGCTTGTGGCATTATTGAAAATGTGGGAGGCGTGCGCCATGCTGTCGTCGCTGTGTTCCCTGCAGGGGTTGGTGTATTCAGTGGTTGTTGGGCCTGAGGTGAGCTCATGCTGGGGGTTTATGCAGCGGGCAGGGTGTGCTTGAGTAGATGTGGTGGCTGTGTTGTCTCACCCACCTTCTTTGGATGACTTCCGGGCTTTCGTTGCAACTGTTGGTGGGTTGCCGTGCAGTCGGCGTGGGGCTCTGACAAGGCACTCCTGGGCGAGCAGCTCCAGCTGGGCCGCGTAGAGCGCCTGGCACGTGAGTTCGCTGTAGTAGTCTGGAGCCTGGTGGTGTAGATGCTGTGTCTCAGAAGCGGGTGTGGGGTCACACGCTCTTTATTTATTATTTTTTTTTTTCTCCAGGAAACAGGCCTGGGATCAGGCAAGGTCGCTGGGACCACACGGGTGGAGGAAGCGAGCCTGGGATAAGCTTGGCGCCGGGCTCGGAAATGCCCGCAGTGCGGATGCGCTGTCTGCGCGGTGGAGAGGAGGCGGGCCTGGGATCAGGCTCGGCGCCGGGCTCGGAAATGCCCGCGGCGCGGATGCGCTGTCTGCGCGGTGGGGAGGAGGCAGGCCTGGGATCAGGCTCGTGCGTCGGGCTGGGAGGTGCCCGCGGCGCTGACTGGAGCGGGATCGCTGCTCGCAAAGGAGGAGGACTCAGTGGTCTGGTAGGTCAACTCGTCGCCAGATGTTAAGCCCGGGCTGGGCCCTTGAAAGGAGGACAGACGCACCGATGGAGAATGTACGTATTGCTTTATTCGGGTACATTCATGAACTGCCCTTCTCACTCCCTCCCCTCCTTCTAACGTACTTCCCCACATGATGTCTCTCACGTGGCAGGGTTGCAGTCTCTTAAGGAGACACGAGCCCTGCAATAACATAGTCCCGTAACAGATTGCTTTGTTACTAAGACTGAACAAATGACCTGCGGCTTGCCATTAAGGGGGCGTGGATAGGTATTTCCCAAAGGAAAGCGTTGCAGTTGTGTGGCGATCCTTACGCATTGGAACCAAACCAGATATGTGCTCGCTTCATGTAAGGCAATGATTAAGCACCATTCTAGGCACTACGTGAAATCTGACGGCCTGCATGATATCCAGAATGAGTTTTGGTTTAACTGTGTTTCTGGTGGGAGCTTATCTAGGTCGATCGCAATATGGCGACAGTGTGGCAAGGGTTTGATTGGCACCTTGCACTAAAAGATCGCTAGTGAGATCTCCCTGTGCTCTGTACCAGTGATTAAAAATATAAATTATTTAGCACTGTTAGACGCCCGTGTTATGAGACTCGCCGATTATGTCACATGTGAAAAGTTCGATCAGAACTAAAATACATCAATAATAAAAATCAAATATAGGCCAGTTTCAAATCACACTAATTTATTTCTCTACCTACTGCAGACATATTTTTGTTTGCTGTAGGTTATAGGTCACAATTCAGGTAAGATAGCTCAGTGGTTAAATATACCTGCTCAACAGATGTGCTTGTTATTTGCTCTTTACAATAACGTCTGAATTCCTAAAAACTCAGGCAGTGTAAGTTGCCAGGATCGTTTTCGCACTTTATGCCTATAACATAGTTAAATATGTTATGGTTTTGGAAAAATACATTTAGTTTGCTAGCGCACTCAAACATGATTTATTTGAAAGATGGATTTGTTTTATGTGGATCAACGAGGTTGTCATGCTGTTTATCTTTGCAATTTCATTTATGTTACTGTTTCTGCTGCAATTGGTTCATAGCGTTTCTTGAAAACAGTGTGAAATCATTAAAATGCGTTTGTTCGCACCATCACCCCATCTCCCAGTCTCGTTCCCAGTGGCCTTTGGAAGTCATCATTTGCCACGAATCTTTCCAAAATAACTTTGTGGGGTTCTCCTGTGATTCAGGTTTTAATAATTCCTACCTAAGTTTGACAAGTGTTTTTGCGGTGATCACCCAAACGCCTCCTGTAAAGACACTTTGAGATGCTGAAACCACCTTGATTAAACATTTTGTTGTCAAACTCCTTCCTTCAGTAAACACACCCGGAGATGCCATATCTGCTTACAACACACGGTAACCAATATTGCCAGTTTAAAAGGTTTCAAAATATACCAACAGTTACCATTCCCTCAAATATAAAAATATAAGTGTATTGCCCTGAGTGATAAGTATCTACTGTATGTGGTCATTACCGACAAGCAACAGATTAAGATAGGCAGAATCACAAAATATCCAGTCAACAGGGACATGCAGTGCACAAGATCAATCCCCTGATCTCTCCATAGATTGATGGGCTACAGATGACGTGACTTTCCACAGAAACGTCTGAGCAAGTCCCCCATACTACAGACATATGGATATTCTGTGATGTATGGTGGTATCATGTAAGCCAGGCACAATGCTGCTCTTTGTTGGCATAATGCCTACGTAACTGTAACCAATGAGCACAACGTATGCAGCCACAGTGAATAGCCAATCATCGGCTGATCAAATAATTAACTGTTTAGTTTCTGGGGCCAGGTGTGCCATGCAGTATCCCTGCATACGCACAGAAAGGACATATAGAGCAAGCTCACTAATTAGGTACTTATTGTCTGAGACGATAATAGCCCTCATGCATAAGGTGACAAGCTGCCAATGGGCAGTGATTGTTGGATGTTAGGGGCGTGGGTGGAGGCTGACAGCAGCCTGTCTACGATGGACACACGGATATGATGCAGTCATAGCTACTGAGAATGGAGGGGTTGAGCTGGCAGTACGAAGGGGATGGGGGTATGATTTAATGGCCCACTCACAAGCATTTATTTACATCATGGATGAGCTGATTAACAGCAGAATACTTTTTCTATAGTTCTTAAATGGCTCTAGTAGCGCCTTAAAGATCTCTATAGTAAGACCTAAAAAACGGTGCCATGGAGACACAAGATACTCAGTCGGACCAGGTGTCTAGTTCTAGTTGAGGAGTAGTCAAGTACTGATTTCTTTATAATTTCCTCCCAACTTCCTTATATAAAATCAGCAAAATGTAACCACCAAGACAGCTCAAAAACAAGGTATGTGAGGAGAAAAGAAAAGAAACTAATTGAAACAAGAACCGATAGAGTACACATTCATTGAAGATATTTCTTTTTAAAGACACTCCCCAAAGTGTGCAAGGCCTGGCCCTTCGAGCTGAAATTGGCCAGTGTGCCCTACTCTTCCCATAGTCCGCATCCAGCCCGTAAACACTGATTACCTCCCATTTCTGTCATGGGAAGAAAGCCTGCAAACCCTTGCTTTTCAAACATCTTTTCTTAAATGTCTTTCAAATATTTTTCATTACCTCAAATATGCAATCAACTATTTGTGTCCTTTTTATGAGCAAAATGCAGTTGACTAAATGCTCGCTCAGTAAGAATCTTGTAGAATCTTATGGACGCCTGTGATTTAAACATAGAATCTGACACGTGTGAGACAAGAAAGTGCTGCACATGGTCATTTGTGAATACCATATCCATCAGGGCGTAGGCACACCATAGGGCTTCCCTAAATTACAAATACAAGAAAACGAATAGCAGCGTTCATGCTGTACTTGAGAGTTTCAGTTCCAGGATTAGCAAAGCAGGCACTGGTCTTGTGGCTAATATTTTTTTATTATTATTATTATTATTATTATTATTATTATTATTATTATTATTGTTATTTATTATTATTATTATTATTTTTATTATTATTATTCCGCCTAACTTGAGTCAAGACAGACCAGATGGGGAAGCGCTGCAGATGGATCCCTTTGTGTTGTGGTGAGACATGGTGATGGTGCAGAATTGGCTTGCCACTCCCCTGGCATGCCCCGTACACACATATTTAACGTGAGAGCCACTGGAATTTGTGCATCTAGTTAATTTCTTAGAATCTGCCTTAGGAGGGACTGAGTGTGCTTTTCCCTGTTTCATGAAATCACTTTGTGGGAAAACCTTTCAGAAATCGGGCCTTTAGTGGTTAGACAACCAACTAAGTTTTGCAAAGACTACCATAGCCCAGGCATGCTGCCAACTTCCTAGAGGTGACACATAAGGCCAACCTCAGCTCCTCTCTTGCATACTCTCCATGGGACCACTTACTGACATTCTTGAATGAATGCCCACTTCTTGGACATGTCTAAGTCCCTAGGAGTGTATAGGGAAACCTTTTCTCAAAAGTGACAGGTGGTCACCTGGGAGTTGACCCTAGGTCATGAGGCCCGACGCTTTTTAGTTTCTTTTTATAACCACTTTTTAATAATCTTTTTAGGAACGTCTTTTGGATTTCTTATTATATTAAAACTCTAATTTGTTATATTTCATTTGTATTTTGCGCATTTATTTTTAATTTCTTGCATATTTGATTAACGTTGTGGTTTTCACCCAAAGAAGTACAATTTTACAGTCTTTCGCCACCAGGGCAGGGTCCGGAATGTGGGCCAAAGGTGAGCTGGTGGTCCCTGCTGGTCCAATAAGCTGCCATGCCGTTGGGCATTCCAGGGCACCGACAAATAGCAGTTGGTGGTTTCTAAGGGAATTCAGACCTGGGCTATGTTCAGAGGTCTATGAGCAGTGTGTGCGAGGGATACATTTGTGGTATGCATGGTAAGGTGTTGTGGGGTTTGTGTTGCATATAGAAATAACACAGATGGTTTATCTTTTCATTGCATGCATTCTTTTCTAAAGTGATGCAAGGTGTATGTGGACCAACCCGAAACAACTTGTAAAAGAATGAAGAGACCCCTAAAGAAAATGGTGGTGTGTGTTTGCTATAAACCGCAAGGCCCCTCTGTTAGGCAAGATTGTATGTAGTACCCTTTGGGTGCACTAGAACAACCCTGACCTCCTGGCAATAGCAACCCAACCTTTGGTATAAGTCTGTACTACACAGGTTGGTAGTGTGGACGAGTAGCCATGCTTATCTCAAGAGGGGTCAATGTGAGCTGTAGGGGAGTTGAACAGAGGCTCACAGTGACAAGTATTCAAGCAAACACATACACAGGGTTTCTTGATAAAACAATTATTAATTTATTTACCAGTCAGTTAATGTAAGTCTTCTTCAGAAGGGAGCACTGTAAAACACCACACAAATATACTTCAAAACTATACACTCTCTTAATTTCCAAATCAGTAAATACCCATTTGGGATGGCATACAGCAGGGCCAACACCCACACGTGACTTCAATAGCTAAGGTGCTGTTGACATTAATGTATTACTGTTGGCATTCAGAATCATTTAAGAGTAAGTCAAAGGGAAAGGTTATTAGAACATACAAGAGGCCACAAATATTCTTAAGCAGGCAAATACTTTCAGATCCCCCCAATAAGAGTCATTCAGCAACACAGGCTAAGCCAAAGTCAATGGGCAAAAGTCTATAGGCTGAAGCACTTCTTTGCAGTAATTAAAAAAAGTCTTTGCACAATGTTTTAGAAGTTTGAAGAAAAAGATGAATCAATGTAGGGCCACAAGCTGTTGTGAGTAGAAGAAGATGCAAGCAACTCTACAGCAAGAGGTAAATTCTCTCAGACTGTGTACAGTACCTTTGAATTGAGGAAAAGGTGCAGCAGATGACTTCTGTTCCTGTGCAGCTCTGCAGATCTCACTGTTCCTGGGCCTCAGTCATGGGGACAAGAGGGAGGACGTCGGGGGACTCTTGCACTGCAATGGGGCAGTCAAAATTGCAACCGGCAAACTTCAAATTCAGTGGCTGTTCAGTGTTTCAGCTCCCCAAGTCTACTGCAAATAGCACCATCGCGGTTCCTGGCTGTCGAGATGGACCTTCCTTGCTTCTGGGGTCCCGCACTCTGTTGAGGGGGCTCAGGCTTGGTCAGTCCTGCTTCCTGGGAGTCTGGAGGATCTTCCTGGAGCTCTTGGCCAACTTAAAAGCAATGCACACAAACTGGTGTTCCTCTCCCTGACGTTTCAGTTTCCAGCAGCAACTCTGAGGAAAGGCAACCAGCTTCGAGAGAATGTCCAGGTGGCTTTTGGAGTTGATTGGTCCCACCAACTCAAGGGGAGAAGTCGTCCTTGCAGGGGCTTCCCTGTCAATGCGAACTTGGAGTTTCAGCACAGAAGACCGGCTTCACTGGGCAAACCAACTGTTCATGAGTTGCAGCAGGCGTCACTTCAAGTTCCTCTTTGGTTCCTTCGTCCAGTGGTGGTCGCTGCCTTTCAAGCCAAAATACTTGCCTTTTATTCAGTTCTCTCCCTTTCATTCCAGCCTCGCTGTCAGTCACCCAGCAGGGTGGCTGTCCTTGCCGGACAGTCAGCCGGCCAATCACCACAGAGTGCATTTGGGTCTCCTAGGAGACAAAGCACAGGGAGTTTTGGGCACCTCCCTCGCTTCCTGCCTACCCCAGACACCCTGGAGCCAGAGGCGGGCTTCACTCGTGAATCCCGCCAAAGACAAAATGAACAAAGGGACCAAACCTGGTTTGGCACACAGGGTAAATCTCAAGAAGGACCTTGCCAAAAAGACATGGTGAAAAAAGACCAGTGCCATTTTGACAGAAATGGCACCCATGGGTGCTTTAACGTGGCTTCCATTGCATCCCGCGGTAAAATCCCATAATGGTAGTAAAAAGTAAACCACTGCCACCAGCCATTCAGTGAGGAAAGGGTAACATAAAATTGTTACCTGAGAAGGTAGACAAAGGGGATACTAGGTAACCTAAGATAGTGTGGGCTGGGTCTAGAAAGTTACAAAAGGTAAGTAAAGTCAATTTCACTTCACTGCTCTGGGAAACAGTAGTTTATCCCAGAGAAGGTATTTAAACCTTTGGGAAATCTGAGAGACTTCCCTGTGTCACTACACTGAAGGTGCTGTGTGACACAATGTAAAAGATGATGCCTATGGAGTTTGTCAGACTCCATAACCAAAAGAAACAGAGTTAAAATCACAGTAACAAAATACATGAGAGAGTGGGAAAAAGGGTCTCACTCTCTCCAGGTAAAAAAAAAAATCAAGTCCTCAAAATCCAGCAAAGTTGCTGGGGGTTTCTAAGGTAGAGGGAATTGGCACATTTCTACGAATTCTCTCTAAAACCCTCAATCATGTACGATGGACGACTATGCTTGAAATGGGGCTATAGATGTTGTTAAACAATATCAACCACTAACCACAGATAATTCTGCCAAAATGTGCTATTGGGAAGAGGCCACCACAAAGTAGTGGTAGATAGCGATGCTGTGGAGGGAGAGATTCAGTGAGGGACTCTTAAAGTTCTGTTGCATGTGGGCATTATGAAAGAGGAGAAGAATGATAGCTCTTTTATGAGGATCTGGAGGGCATTGAAGACATTGTCACAATTTCTAGTAATGCCCCTGCAGGGTAGAAACCCCTTGGCAACAGACACGCGACACGTAAGTATCACATTTGCATTGAACTGTACAAGTGAACAGTGTTTTTTTTTTTTGTCACCAGCACAAAAGTCACACAAACAGAACCGGATGTCTTGACTCTGGTGGGTGTGAGCTTTCATTGTCTCTGCTGCTCAAATCCTAGAGAACATGCCTATGTAGAAAGCCATGGTTTGTGTAAGGACTGTCGATGTACATGCATTCCTCTTGCCTATACCGGGCCTGTAATAACCTCAATCCTTTTCTCCATGCATAGTGACCAGGCCAACGTCCCCCGGTTTCGGCGTTTTCCCTTTGCAGATGCATTAGATATCTAGTAAAGTGACCGTTTCCCATACAGCCCCTTTGGCCTATGCTGACTGAGAGACAGAGGTCCCTTCTTGCTTTCTAGAATCCGCTAAAAGCAGTGGCTCTGCTAGGAACTGATATAATGATGGCCGCCATTATTGATCTTTGCCTCAGGAGCATCTCTGCATATTGGAGAAAGACATTGATTCATGGCGTGTTGCAATGCCAGCCGTCCACTGAATCACCAGAGTCCTCTAGACACTGTGGAGGAGGTGACGCTCAGTGTGCTTAGGCAGCTTCCATGCCTCATATAAGGCGGGGCTGCCCGCGCTGTGCAGAGAGCGGAGGAGCAGCAAACACGACGTGCATCATTGTGAACATTGACAACAAAACATTTCTAAATGGGATCCTTCTCTGCGAGAAGATTCAAAAAAGAAAAACAATCCGTTATAGAGAGTCGCCATTTTTTAAAATGCTGTGCTTTTGTAAATTCATCTCAACACTCGCATGCTAGCTAACTATCCTAGTCCTAACAATGTCTGGTTCTAATTGGTGAATCAGAGTGTAGTGATGTCTCTTACTAGTCACACCGGACACACAGACCAGCTGTGGAGACTTAAGTTATTTCCAGGCAAGGCTTTATTTTACATATGTACAATCTGTACATTGCTCCAGTTACTCTTGTTATAGTTACAGCACGCATGGACATTGACAGGGACATGGGAAGGTATAAACATCGCTCACAAAGGAGCAGACCCACCGGCCATCCATTCAACCCAGCTCAGGCCCCCAACTGACACTCACAGAACATTCACACACAGATCCACCCAACATTCTCCTGAGCTGCATTCATGCACCAACATTCTACAGCAAGCATCCAGGCCAGTGGCAAAACAATATAACATTACAACATCTCCCTTTCATACCAGACTCATCACACTCAACATCTCCCTTCCATAACAGACTCACCACAGACTCACCACAACATCTCCCCATCACCAAAACATCTAACCAAACAATCACCTTCCATTTGGACCTGCCACATCCAAACACAGAGCCTGCCACACTCTGGCACCAACCATACACAGCCAGGATAACAATCATACGTTCAGGTGGGGAAAAACAGGGGGGGATCACGCATTTGCCCCACCACGGACCCGGTGTCACCACAAACATGACACCCTGGGGAGGCATAGTCCAAGTCCAACCAACTAACGCACAACAAGAGGTGTTGCCATGACAGGTCAACAATTGCAGAGGGCTACTTAGATCACTCCTCTTCCTCTTACACCCTCACATCACATCCAAATACAAATCGCTCCCACTTGACTCCCTCATACATCCCACAGAATCCCCAACACGCAGAAAGAAGTCACTTATCACCAATATCATCCAAACAAGACACTACCAGAATCACACACACAAACAACATGTAACATATGATGTGCTCCTGGTAGCACTATTGCATTGAACAACTTAACTTTGACTTGTAGGGAAACAATAGTTAACATTCTAATAACTTAAACCTATTAACTAGAGTGCACTCTATATACATTGTAATTACAACCGCTGGCCAGTTCAACCCCAATTGGTTGATATAACTTTACTTTTAAATTTCCACTAAATATTCCACTGTACTCGAACCATAGCAACCTTAATGATGGTTGACCATTAACTTTGACAAATACTACCCCAATAAATATTATTATAACTGTCAGGCGCAACCCTTACCCGGTTGGCCACCACTGTACCTCATACTTGAGTGTACATATCACATATGTACCTCATAAGTGAGTGTGAATTTCATCACATATACTGGCAAATACCTACAACTTTGAACCCATCACATAAATATATGACACTTTAGATTACCCTGTACTTCGGCCATGAACAGCAACACATGAGTCATGGTCGGGATGAGACACTTCACAATTAGGGCCACAACACCAGACAAACGTCACAAGACAATGGCCCAGTACTATTACAGGATATCCTTACCGTTCACTTAGCAATACCTTACATACATAGGTCATCACTAAACCCACTAACTTTTTCCAAGATCCTTAACATTAAACTCCAAACTACAAACATAAAATGATGCATGTGTTTAAAACACCTGAAATAACTTCTTGCATATGCACAAAAACGTTTCTTTTTGATTAAACTTTGCCTAATTATCTTTAAATAAATCCTTTCTCAATTAAGTTCTTATACCAAAGAAAATTTTTTTTACATTCACCATAAAAGTTCTAACTATCAGCATGTGTTGGCTTGATCAGGGCCACACCATTATAAAACTAAATTCAAAAACGCAAAAAGAAGCAAAAAATTAAGTAACCCATAATATAGCATTCCTGTAGCATTATCATCATCACAAATCATCAATGTCTTGTATTCATCAAGATGTGCGTTGCATTCCTTTACCAAAAGTTCCTGATGTCCGTTTGTTTCCTTTTTTTTAAAAAATATTAGATGCATCTTCCTTTAAAAACACTTACGATTCCAGTGAAACATAATACATTTTCAAGTGTCATTTTATGTGGTCGCACAACATGGAGAAATCTTTAAAATCCAGAAACAGGGATACTTCATTACACGTTCCTTGTTACACGTGGGCTGACTACTTTCAAATGCTCCGTGAGCAACACAAACCTTTTTCCTGGTCCTTTATATAAAACATGCGCTGTGGCAGCAATGTACTACTATCAGCACAGTACCTCTTTGTACATCCATTGAAAGATAATAAACATCCCCACTGATGCTGCATCGGACGATTTCATCCTATAACAGTTGATCACACGCAAGACAGACCAAAATCCTTCCGTGTGTGTCATCACGCTGGCCGACGTTCCTGCGGCCTCTCATCTAATGTTTCTCTCTCTTTCTGTGCGCTTTGACAGGAACGCATCAACATTATTGGAATGTTTGAAAGCACCAGTCAAACGTTCCAGGCTTCGCCATACTCCCTCGCATTCGGAGCCACGTCATCATTCTTTGTTTTGATCTGAACGAGCAAGACCTCGCTGGGCCTCCGCAGCGCAACCGCCACTCACGCACCACGTTATTCAAATGGCAAGTTCATGCTGTATGGTACTGGATGCCAACTTGTTCGCCTAACATCACGATTTTAAAACTGCACAGGAAACTGAATATATTAATAGATCTCCCTTATCCGAATTCCAGACATCACTGATCGAAGTTGATCGCAAACACACGGCACTTTTCCTCCATATACGCACGGGCCATGTTCATTCCCAATTTTGTTATGCACGTTTCTTGCAAAGTACATGGAGCTCTGGCGCCACCCACTGGATAATTACGGCATTTTCGGCACCCAGTCATTACAACCTATTTGTATCTCCAGCTTTTAATCGTATATGGTTCAGTCGGCTTGATAATCACAGCCACTCCATGTTTCTCTTTGATGGTAATTCCTGGGCATATCTGTCGGATGGGGGCCTCCCTCCCAGGGAATCCTATGAGCTTATTTCTTTATCCATTATGCTTGCTGGGCAGGACGGTTATACAAGATGTTGGGGGAACGGTGGGTCACTCTAATGCTGCTTCCCCCCCACAGCACTCCTTACTGTACTTTATGGTAGCTGCAGCTCCTCTGTAAGCACACTCCAGTCCATTTCTCCATGTCCTCTTAATTTTCTGGTTTTCCTCGTCGCCATTTGTAGTGATGTCTCTTACTAGTCACACCGGACACACAGACCAGCTGTGGAGACTTAAGTTATTTCCAGGCAAGGCTTTATTTTACATATGTACAATCTGTACATTGCTCCAGTTACTCTTGTTATAGTTACAGCACGCATGGACATTGACAGGGACATGGGAAGGTATAAACATCGCTCACAAAGGAGCAGACCCACCGGCCATCCATTCAACCCAGCTCAGGCCCCCAACTGACACTCACAGAACATTCACACACAGATCCACCCAACATTCTCCTGAGCTGCATTCATGCACCAACATTCTACAGCAAGCATCCAGGCCAGTGGCAAAACAATATAACATTACAACACAGAGATGTAGCTGTTTCGCCCCACAGCACTTTATTGGAGAATTATTTGTTGAACTTCCCATAGACCCTTGGGCACTCAGCAAGCCATCCTTAGGCTTCTTAGAGATGAGCACTGAGACCTTAATAGGATTGCCACAGGGTGGGCCGAAGGCACTTTTTTACATTTAACAAAACGAAATCGATAGACAGGATAGCTTAGGGGCAACACGTTTGCCAAGACAGCACAGAGCAACACAGGGTCCAATCCAATCCAGGTCTCAGAAACACACTCGTTGTGATTTAGCGCGTTATAAAACAACAATTATAATTTGACGTATGGTTATATTTTTTTGCAGGAGAATCACTTTGCAGAAGTGCTGTATTCCTAGTATGACGCCATTTTACAGCACAGCTATACGGTGGACCATGGGTGGAAACGAGCATGCCAATAAAGTCAATTATGCCGCCTTTTTAGACACAAAATGAGTTTGCGGTGGGATGGAATCCGGCTGCTGTCTGGAGTAATCATAGAGCAATATTGCTCTGTCACATACACAATTATGAAGCACATCGATCGCGTGAAGCACAGAGTACGCCCACACGTGGCATCCCAGAGGCTTCAGCTCGGTGATGTATTAAATGTGCCTTTGGCATGTAAGATGGATGACATCATTCCGCTCCAGTCCCAGTGTCTGCGGGAAACCCCTGCATAGCTCTCAATGCTTCAGGTCGGGAAGATGTGGCCGGTGTGTTTCCGCGTTGTTTGTTAGCCATCCGTTAAGCTAGTTTGTGGCAGGTAGCCTGCTATGACGCATCTATTCATTAACCTTCCGAAATGATACAGTACCTTTGGCTCTGGCAATTTGCTCCCTTGCTGTCTCAGAAGAGTATCATTAAATCCTGCCCCTGACGATTCGTTGCACATAAGCGAATATTTCTTAACACAGATTAAATGTATTGCTTACTCTTGGGAAATGTTTTGACCCAGCACAGCTGGAGTCATGAGCCTGCGTGGTGTTTACCAGGGGCCAGGAAAAGCCGCGCACATCATCGGTGAACGTCTTTTCAATCTTTGGGAAACATTGCAGTCTACAATATTTTATTTATCACACACCTTACCACATTTCAGTCAAACCGGCGTGGTCACTAATAATGGCTTCATAGTAAAGCCTTTACGTGTTTGTTTGAGGGCCACTTTGGTGTTTAATAAGCATGAACATACATGGCTCTTTCGTTCACACATTGGGAACCTTTGTGGGAGTCTTATTCTAGCCAGCAGACTCACGTGAGGGGACCGGTTCCCAGCTTCCAGGGCACTTTCTAAGGTATCGCTTATCACCATGGCTGAAGCTACCAAATGCATGCAGACCACAGATTGAGGAATTAGGCAAAACTAGCTTAGCCTCTTGGGAAGGCACAGTCGAGCATGAGTACTTATTTTGAAGCACAGACCGACTGCCCTTGAATATAGATTACAAATTAGGTGTGCATGGTTTTCTGAACTTTAAATCTAAATGAGGCTGGTAAAGCACCAAAAAGAGAATATATAAATACTAGCAAAAGTTCTCTTTCTCCGAATGGGTTCTGTAGACAGACATGATAACACTCTCATTAATTATTGAAAATGAATGATCCTGTAGGACGCTGTTCCGCCTTAACCTGGTGTGGTGCAGTTGGTTGCAGTGCAAATATCTCAGAAAACGTGCATCCTAGGGCCTTGAAACATAGTTTAGTTTTTAACGGCCCATGGGGACCTCGAGTTTTGTCCATCGTGTTGTGACCGGTTGAGAAGCAACATTTTCCATCCCTTACAAGTGAACATGGTTTACAGCTTTGTCGGCAGGCACCATCTCACAAAAATCCTCTGGAAAAAATAATTTTACCTGCTGCAGCAAAAATGTTTGTTTCCCTTCCCGGTGAACATGGTTTACAGCACTGTAAAGTTTGTTTAGAAACAACATTTTTTGTTTCCCTTCCAGGTAAACATGGTTTATGGCACTGTAAAGCTTGTTTAGAAACAACATTTTTTGTTTCCCTTCCATGCGAACATGGTTTATGGCTTCGTCCGCAGGCACCATCTTGCAAAAATCCTCTGGATAAGTAATTTCACCTGATGTGGCAAAAATGTGGAAACTTTGAATGCTACCTGCCTTCACCTTTGACTCTCAGGTCCATTCGACTCTCATACATCTTTTGTTTCCGTTCCCAGTGAACATGGTATACAGCTTTGCCGGCAGGCCACAAACCACAACAAATTTAACTTTTTGCTGAAATCCAGGGCAAGGGGTGGGGTGTGTTAGGGAGAATTCTCCAGAATGGCTAATTTCCTATAGCTACCGAATCCCTCAGCAGCTTTGCTGGATTTCTAGAATTAATTATTTTCACCTGGTAAGAGTGTGAGCCTTTTTTCCCACTCTTACATGTGTTGTGCTGTGTGTGTTTACCATTTTCTTGTGTTCATAGAGTGTGGAGCCTCACATACTCCATTGGCATCATCATTTTACTGTGTGTTACACAGCACCTTCAGTGCAGTGACACAGGGTTGTCTTTTTTGCTTCCCAACTCCGACTCCATTTTCTGGGACTGACTACTGTCTCCGAGAACATGTAAAGTTGCCATTGACTTGATTAGTCTCATTTTAAACGCACAGATCCAGTACAAACTATCTTAAATAGAGTTCTGGAAAAGGGTCTTACTTATCCCTTTTTGTCTGGTTCTCTTGGAGCATTGTTTCGCTCACTTTTCATTAAGACTTGGCTGGTGGCAGTGGTAACTACCCTATTTTTCCTACCGCGGTTATCTTAAATATCCCTGGTATTGTTTAGGTTATCTTGGTAGCCTCGAACTTAAACCTGCTAGACCATATACGTTTTTATACGGTTACGGCTGGGTTTAGTCACCATTTCTTTTTGGAAAAGTCTTTCTCGTGTTTTTCTCTGCACGCCAAACCAGGTTTGATTAATTTGTTCATCGTCCTTTCGCGGGATTCTACACAGAAGCTCTCCTAGGCGCCTGTATGTCTGGGGGGGGACAGAATATGAGGGAGGGGTTTAGGACTCCCTGCAGAGGGTCTGCTTGGAGACCCATGTCGCACTCTGATCTGATTGGTTGTGGTGACTGTCCCGGTGGGACAGCCACCCTGCTGTATGATTGACAGCCAGGCTGTGTGAATGGAGGAAAACTGCATAAAAAGCAGGTCTCTGGGGGTGGAAAGGCAGAGTCGCCACTGGAACGAAAGAACCAAAGAGGAGCTGACAGAAGAGGACCCCTACAACAAATAAACCGCCCAGTGAAGCCCTGCTGCAGGTCCGAATCTTCATACTCCAACGACAGGGAAGATCTTCAAGGAATCTTCTCCCCTTGAGCTGGTGAGAACAACCAGTTTACCAAACTGCTCGCCAGGTCTCCCTTCTATGGTCGAATTTGCTGTACAGAGCTACAGTGAACCGGATAGCCAGGAGGAATTGACCCTGCTTGTGTGTTTTAAGGAGCACACTTTTATTCGTTGCTTTGCTCTGCTGTGGTTTCTTCCCTGGACAGTGCAGGACCCTCCAGTCTTCCTACTTCGTGTCAGTCCGACAGCCGCTTCAGGAACTGTGAGCCTGCAGGACCTGCAGAAACGTCCGTCTCAGCTACAGCCTTCTTCTCCATTTAAGATGCCATTCAAATCCGGTTGTCCGTTTCGTTCAGCCGCGGTGAAAGTGTGTGAAACTTTTTGCAAATCCGAGGGCTTGTCCTTCTCCGTTCTTTAAACTAATATTTCTGCCGACCAACTTCGTCCTGAACTCTTGCCAAAGACTTAACCACGAACTACCCTGAACTGTATGATCTTGAGCAACATACTGTGACCCATTAACATTGGCCCAGGCCTATTGAATTGATTTCCTCACTGCAGTTCATTTTTCTAGATTGCCCTGCCTATTACTTGTTGGTGCAGCTACTGTTCTATTGATACATTTGTCTTTAATTCCCTTTTAAATTGCTGGAGTGCCATTATGCTCACACTTCATTTTGAGCCTAACTTGTCCAGAATCTATTGGGTGTGGTGTAGTAAGTTAAGAGTGTGAATTTTCAACTGCTTTACTTTAGTGAAATGTTTTAAAACTGATGTGTAAATAAATGTACATTCTTTTACTCAGAAACCTTGAATCCGTATTTGTTTGAATAATAGTAATTGCTGCCCTTTGTGCAAATATTGATACTGGTCACTCACTCTTAAGATAAGTCTGGCTGCTCAGCCATCGCTATCACTTTACTGTGTAGTACAGGCTTGTACCAAAGGGGAATTTGTACTGTCACTTGTAGTCTTAATTGTGTGTGGTGTTCCAAAAGGGTACTGCATATAATTCTGCCTAACAGGGTGTCCAAATGAAATGCAGCCAATAATGTTCAAAGGGTCCTAACATATATCTATGCACCATTTGGTGCAGATTGTTGAAACGGTGTGGAATTGTATAAGGAACAACGCTTCCTGCCACACACCCACAAACCCACACACAACCTTTGACTTATACATTATGTATTTATTAAATTTATTTTTTCATTTATAAAGCGCACTGCCCCTGGAGGCATCAAGGCGCTGTTACAACCAGTTACGCAGAAACTTAAAAAGAGAGGAAGTTGATCGGGGGTGAGGCTCTCAGTGAAAGTTTGTTGAAAAGTCAGGTTATCAGTGTTCTTTTGAACACCCAATATGATTGTTCTGCTCATACATATATTCAATGAAAAAACTTTGTTAAAGGGATGTTATGGTTAAGTTGCACTACTAAAAATCTATCAAATTCAGTGAAAAACTTTGTTAAAAGGATGATAAGCTAAACAACCATCAATTACATTTGTGATGTCATCTTTGATGTCATGGGTGTTAGTCTTAGCAGTGCACAGTGGTGGCACGAGTTATGGTTGTTTAGCTTACCATAACTGGCGAATTTCAGGGGTTTTTCGGTTTTACTTGTAACCATAACGTCCCTTTAACAAAGTTTTTTTCACTGAATTTGATAGGTTTTTAGTAGCGCAACGTAACCATAACGTCCCTTTAACAAAGTTTTTTCATTGAATTTCATAGGTTTTTATTAGTGCAACTTAACCCTAACACCCCTTTAACAAGGTTTTTTGTGTGAATTTCATAGTTTTTTACCCGTGCATGCTATTTTCCTACAACTTACTAATATCATACTTACCCAATATAGCAATATTTGTGTCCAGTTTATAAAGTGTCACCTTAAAACTCTGCCATTTCCCACCTTCTAGAATCATTTTTAACACTTCTATACACTTTTTGCAACTATTTCAACTAGTTTTGCATTCATAGACATCTATGAACATCTGACTTCATTGCGGACCTTCCGGACAGTGCCACATGACAATATGCTGGTGCGCGGCATGATGATGTGTCCGAAAACCTGTCCGCACTTCACGATAAGGTCTGTGCTTCGCGGACAGTTTGTAACTGTATTTTCTACTGATCTAGGAACTTTCAACTTCAAAATTTCCCTTGCACAGCTCCAACACCTATCCTACTCATTATCCATTAACAATCTAGTACACAGTACATACTTTTAGCAAAACTGCTATTTTTCTTAAAATGGCATCAGCTAATGCCATCCCTCCTCCCCAAGAGCCACCACCACTGCTGTAATCAAGGAGCATGAGAAACACTGCCCCTACCTTAGAAATAAAACACGCGCAACATTTTCCCTTGTCCACCTACCCCTCTATATTATTGTTTGGTTCCTCTTCCCTCATTTCCCTCCCCACCTTTCGTTCTCAGATCTCCTGCCAAAAAAAATACAGCCAAAAACAGCAAAAGACATATTCCTTTAGGAACCACCTTTCACAGTTAAAAAATAGAACTAAAAAAAATGTATAGACTCCATCTACTTTATATTTCTCAGTAAAGTACATAGACTCAATAAGATTTTCTAATATTTCCATTTGCATTTTGTGTTATGCTAATGGGAATATGGTGGCATTCATCCTCCGTCCCAGGGACTGGAGCGGTGGATACCAGCCCAACAACCCAAGTTATGAGCCCGAGCTAAGCGAGGATGGATAACAAGGTCTCTGGACCATTATCCCCCCATTCCGGCCCCTGAAATGGGGGATGAAGGCCATTAGCAACCTTGGTTCCCAAAGCGGGAACCCAGGGTGCTAAAAAAGAGGATTTTTCATCCTACACGGGGACGCCTGTGGCACCCAACAGTCTAGGCCTAGGGCACACTCACCACAACATAACAGAGCCATGCAGGCGACCAGGTACGCATGTGCCAAATATCACAAAGCCAACATACGCACCAGCACTTCAACCCAACCGTCACACCATAAATCAGAGATGCAAAGACATGTGTTCCATTTACCATAATGCAGCAACATACCACTGTGTTTGGCACTGCTACCCACTTACAATCAGAAACTATTATAAGCATGCCAACCAAACAAAACAATCTTTACAACATTCAGTCTGCTTCCACACCTCTAGTACATGCATAGAAACAATGGTGCATACTGCGCTGTAACACTTACTAATCTGCGCAATCGACACTACGCAAGCACATACAAGAAACATTTGCACCGGGACCTCTTCCATATGTACACTATTCCGTTAATACTCCCAGTGCACACTGCACAACTGCTCACTGCACCATCTTTACCAATACACTGACAACTGTAGGTTGTTCTACCAATCACCACACACATGCAACCAACATTCTGTGCACTGCAGCCAAATCTGACACAATAAGCAACAATGTGGCACCTCCTTTCAACCAGTGGACAAACCTTTTCAACCAGTGGACATCATTTTCTGTGGTAGGGCTACAGGCATGCAGCCAAGGGGCTACAGACTTACCTCACACAGCACACCATAGTACACGCTATGTTTACATCGTCATGTGTCGTAAAATGCACTCCCCTTCTGCAAATATGCCTGCCACCGGATACTGCTGTCAGACCAAAGTCTTCTTGTATTTTGATATATGTCATGTGAAGTTCTTCTCACTCCTGCACCCTTTCCATCCCTTCTTCCCACCACCAGATGCTGGACACTATTATTTTCAGATCCTTTTGCCACCGCATTGTCTTCCGATACAACATATCGCCGGCATGGAACACTTTTCACACATCCCGTTTAGTTTAGTTTATTACTTGTATAGCGCACCTAACGCAACGGTAACTGAGCGCTGCAGTGCAATCAAAGTTTTGACCACACTGCAAACAGGGAAATAGGATGGCGGAGCGGTTCCAGATATGACTATTTTCAGTATGCACACTGCTACGTACAAAAGCCCCAGCCATGCACACAGTAGTGTAGACCCTTGCCACACACACCGCTACACTGTCCTCTGATACACTATGGCAGCATTTCCCAAAAACTTTGATGCACAGCACACTTCCCTCCATCCAACCACCGGCCGTGTCCACTGTTCGGTGACAGCACGGCATACCGCAGGCCAAAGATACATCGGACACATTTGTGATTTCATCTTTGATGTCCTGGGTGTTAGTCTTAGCAGTGCATAGTGGTGGCGTGAGTTATGGTTGCTTAGCTTACCATAACTGGCGAATTTCTGAGGATTTTCAGTTTTACTTGTAACCATAACATCCCTTTAACAAAGATTTTTCATTGAATTTCTTAGGTTTTTATTAGTGTAACTTAACCATAACATCCCCTTAACAAAGATTTTTCATTGAATTTCATAGGTTTTTATTAGTGCAACTTAACCATTTAACACTGAATGCTATTTTCCTACAACTGACTAATATCATACTTACCCAATATAACAATATTTGTGTCCAGTTTACAAAGTGTCACCTTAAAACTCTGCCATTTCCCACCTTCTAGAATCATTTTTAACACTTCTATACACGTTTTGCAACTATTTCAGCTAGTTTTGCATTCATAGACATCTATGAACATCTGACTTCATTGCGGACCTTCCGGACAGTGCCACATGACAATACGCTGGCGCGCGGCATGATGATGTGTCCGAAAACCTGTCCGCACTTCACGATAAGGTCCGTGCTTCGCGGACAGTTTGTAACTGTATTTCCTACTGATCTAGGAACTTTCAACTTCAAAATTTCCCTTGCACAGCTCCAACACCATTCCTACTCATTATCCATTAACAATCTAGTACACAGTACATACCTTTAGCAAAACTGCTATTTATCTCAAAATGGCATCAGCTAATGCCATCCCTCCTCCCCAAGAGCCACCACCACTACTGTAATCAAGGAGCATGAGAAACACTGCCCCCTACCTTAGAAATAACACACGTACAACATTTTCCCCTGTCCACCCTCCCCTCCATATTAGTGTTTGGTGCCTCTTCCCTCATTTCCCTCCCCACCTTTCGTTCTTAGCTCTCTTGCAAAAAAAAAATAATACATCCAAAAATAACAAAACAAATGTTCCTTTAGGAATCACCTTTCACAGTTAAAAAATGGCGGACATGTTTAAATGGACAAATAAGTAAGGCAGAATGCATCCACCACTGATTATACAGTAATGTAAACACATTAATCACAGTGATAAAGACATAGAGTGAAACCCATAGTGGGTTACAAATGGCAATGATCTTTAAGCAAAAGCTGATTAACACGAATTGATACCATAATATATAGTCAAGCCATGAGAACAACAAATGGAACACGTCAGGATGAACAGCAGAATAGATGTAAAGACACATACAGCAGTAGAAGTTAGAAAGCTTGATATTAAGGTGCAAATGCAAATCAGAGCAAGATATCACTGATAGGAAGGTGACAAGAGCTATAAACTGTCAGTGCACAAATGGCGAAATAAAATGCAAGTGCAGTATTATTAATAGCATATAACATATGCGCCTTGAAACACTTGTGTATAGGCGTGTTATAAATGCCATATCCTATCATATAGGGCCCCCCTCTCATGATTCCCTATAAATGCAGGAAACAACTGATCAATCTAGAGGGGAATTAACCCATCATACTAAAGTGCTGTAGGACAAAGTGCAAGTGCAATAGGCCATGAATAGTGGCATAGTGAGCCGCCATCGACTAGCGCAAATTAGGATCATTAATCAGAGGTAGACAAAGGCAAAAATTACAAATGGGAAGTACAATAGAATAAAATGCAAATGCGGTAAACCAAGAACCTGTTAAATGCAGGGAAACACTAACGAATCTAGACGGGATCATCCACGTCATAATAAGGTACTACAAGATAAAGTGTACATGCAATAGACCAAGGATAGTGGCAAAGAAAGCCACCATCAACTAGTCCCTGGTGAATATAAATAAATCACCAGTAAGTCTACGCAGGATTAACTACATCATGATCAAACACTGCAACATGGCAGAATATCAAAACCATAAAATAAACATGCATATCTGCAAAATAAGCAAAGTAAAGTGCTATTGTCTAAAACCACAAGAGACCCACTAGCGCTCTAAAATAGTCATCAATGAACAACCTCAGGATAAAGTGCAGCATATCCATGAAGTACAAATGCAAAAAGTATTAATAAATCTAGGTATAAGTAACATCTAACAGCCTAGTGATGAACATCTAATACAAAGCATACAAATGGACTCAACAGATATTGCTGGGCAATAAAAGCCCCCATGAAGTCCCCCATTATCCTGGATATTAAGACATCCAGCATCAATAATGAGATCTGAATAAAAATCTGCAGACTAAGAAAAGAATAGGAAAAAACCTAAAATCAATAAAGTAGTGAGCAGCAACAAATAAAAACCACATACATCAGGAAAAAAATCAGTATAACCAGATAACACACATGAACAAGGAGAACACTCAGCATATTTAAACTCCAAGAAAGGTGTAAAGGGGTCCATTGGGAAGCTTGGTATCAAAATCAAGAATACATTTTGTTTCAAGTTGTTGTAGCCTCAACGTCTGATAACCCCCTCTGGAATGTTTAGGGACACGGCTACAGCAAAAAAGTAAGTAAGTGACAATCATTGTTAGGGGTTTCCCCTAAATGTTTGGCCATAGGATACGCAGGATCTGAATTTTTGATGGCTCTCAAATGCTGTAAGGTTCATAGTTTCAGTTTGCAGGTAGTACTGCCAACATGCCATTTCTGGCATGGACATGAAAGAACATACACTACGAAAGCAGTGTCACAGTTAATCAAATGTTTGATGTCAAATTTGAGTTCGGTAATAAGATGTATGAATGATTTTGTACAGTATACTTTACATTTCGAACATTTAGAGAAACCTGTGCAAATACCAGAAAGCCAATTGATCGGCCCCCAGTTCTTATTGAGGGGGGGTAGAAAGCTTGATACCAATCTGTCCTTGAGAGATGGTGCTCATTTATAGGTCAGTACTGGACGTGTAGACAATAGAGTATGCAAATCCTTGTCCAAAGTGAGAACACGCCAATGTTTTTCAATGATCTTACAGACACTCAGGGAAGCAATGTCAAAGATAACTGAGACGTGGATCTTCATTAGTGCTAGGTTGATCTAGCTGGGTACCATGCACAAGTCTTTCTCTGGACAGTGAACATGTCTTGATATAGGCTGTTTGGATAACTTTTTTACCATACCCTTGTGTTAAGAAATCTGAGACAGCCATTGCACAGCATCGATCAAATTGTAAGATGTCAGTACAATTACGGCCAAAGTGGATAAATTCACCATAAGGTATGTTGTTTTTGCAGGAGGGTGGATGGCAGCTACTGGCATGCAAAGGCGAGCCAGTATTCATAGATTTTTTTGTACAGGGAGGTATGAATGCTCAATGGACCAATATAACAGTAACATCAAGGTACCCAATTTTGGTGTAACTATGGCATTCAGTAAAGCTTAAATTGACCAGATTCAGATTAATACCCTTGATAAATGATAACCGGTCACCCTCTGTGCCCTTCTAAATTATAAAAACATCATCGATGCATCGCCACCAAGAAACACCCTGTGTTGGAAATCTCAAAGAAAGTAAGTCAGACAGAAAATAGCTTCCCACCTCCCCATTGTTAAATTGACATTGCAGGGGGCAAAAGTGCTACCCATTGCAGTCCCCCTAACTTGATGAAAAAAAGAGCCTTCGACTAAAAACACATTATTAGTATGACAAAACGCCAGCAAGTTTAGTGATCATGTATTAAAAAAATACTTGAAAGCTGTCATTTCCACATTGTGGTCAATAGATGTATATAGTGAGACCACATCAAGAGTGGCCAGAATAAGGCCTTCTTCCCACGGTATTTCATCAATGTGTTGCAAGAAGTCCTTGGTATCACGTAACTAAGATGTTAAAACAGACACAAATAAAAATAAGGTTTCATCAATAAATTGTTCCAGATGCTCTAATAGAGATCCATATATGGTGACTGTGGGCCACAATATATGGGTTTTAGGCAAAAAAAAAGGGTGGGGGTAGTGTAGCTGGGCGGAACAAGAAATTTAACAAGGTCATCCTCAAGTAAATCCTTCTCAAACCATTAGGCGCATAGAGATGTAAGTTTGGATAGTATTTCAGGGAAGGGATTAGTTGACAAGGCACAATAACATGTGCAGTCCCGTAGTTGTCGATTCGCCTTAGCAACTTACTTAGCCCGGTCTTGCACAACAATGTTGGAGCACTTGTCGGCCGGCTTAATAACAATACCCGATACACATTGTAGCTCGATGACGGCTTGATTCTGCAGAGCAGTAAAATTCTGTTTTGCATTGGTGTTAAGGTGTTTACGCACCTTCCTTAGATCACTCATACACAGATCGTGGAAAGCCTCAATTCACCCACCGACATGAATTGGAGGGTTAAATCTGGATCTGTTTTTCAATTTAGTACACCCATCCCAGTTGGGATCAATATCAAAGTCAAGGAGGTTGAGTTTAGAGGCATCAAACAAGTCATCGTCAAGACAAGCTAAATCTACTAATGATGGAACGTCGAGAATGCGCAAATCAGTCTGACCAGTTTGTAGTATAGTTGGTACAGTTGATTTGGTCGTAACTGGAGTCATGGCAAAAAACATTTTTAATTTCATTTTGCGAAAAATCTTGTCAAAATCAAGGTGCCACTGTACATAATTGAATGACATGGTAGGACAAAAATTAAGGCCCAAGGAAAGGAGAGATTGTTGAGAGGTAGTGAGGACATCGGAAGAAAGGTTAATGATCTGACGAGCCTTCAGGGTGTTGTTCTTCAATGTTTGGCCCCAGAGCGCATTTGTCTCCTCTGAGTATCCACCTTTGAGCCGTTTCCCACGTCAGCCTCGGCAGGTTTTCTCCCTGACACCGCCTTCTGTCCTCTTCCTCTGCCGCGACCCCTGCCTCTTTTTTGATTCTTTCCATCCCTGCACAGCAGTTGCATCTCCTCTAAAAAATTGAGCTTAGCTGTGGGCTCATCGTTTTCTGAGTTGGAGACATCTGATTCTGAAGAGACAGTCCATATTTCAGGAGATTGTGTTGCCTACAAGTTGGGAAGCTTACGCAGAGTGTTAAAGTGCTTGGCAAAGGTAAAGACTCGGCCTGATTCAAAATCAAGTTTGTCCCCGATAAACTTCTGATGCTTGCGTTGTTTGATATCATTCTCGTAAACAATTAAGCCATCCTCAATTTTGGTGCGTAATCTTTTACCCTCTTCTGTACTTGGTATGATTCGTAATTCAGAATCTGCCTTTTCTAATTGTTGGAGTGCTGTGGCCCAATCCAGTTTGGCACATTTGACCAAAATAGTCAAAAAGCGATCCGAACAATCTTTACTTGCTCCACCCCACTACTCGAGCATCTACAGATCTTGGTCCTCAAAGGAGGGTGTAGTCATTATGCACGAGCCCCTGGGCCCAATATCCAGATAGTTTTGTAGGCTATGTTCTTCCCACCATTCTGAGATCTTTTTTTTGTGGAATTGTTCATTCTCCTTTAACACGGTCGATTCTTTACTGATATTGGCATCACTTTTTATCATGGCACTAATGGAAATGGCAGTAGGTGCATCTTGCTGCTCACTAAAAAGATCCTTGGCCTGCAGCAAACATCCTGCATGTTGTATGTTGTGTGTGTATATATATATATATATATATATATATATATTTATTATGTGTATATATGTATATATTGAGTGAAAAAGCTGTGTTAAAGGGACATCACGGTTGCCATGTGTGATGTCATCTTCAATGTCCTGGGTGTCAGTCTTAAAGCATGGTGCTGGCGTGAGTTATGGCTGCCTAGCTTACCATAACTCAGTGGTATTCAAACTGTGGGGTCCGCAGGGGGCCGCGGCCGCATCCCTGGCGGGCCGTGAGAGCCTGGCATGAAATGTAAAAGAAAAAAAATTGTTCTTTTTATTTTCTTTTTAGATTGGAAGAAATTGGCAGGGGCAGCTCACATGGTCGGGCTGAAGCATGAAACTGTCTCAGGCACCAATGAAAAAGTGGCCCGCACTTGTAAATGGATATCCATTCCTTTATTCACAGACTGTTTGAATAGTACCCAAGGGGGCGCTTTGTGTTAAAATGTAAGTAAATTGTGATATTTAAAGAATATATATATATGTTATATATATATTTCTTTAATTAAAGTTTTTATTGGTTTTCCACAAACAAAAAACAGTGCACCTCAACATGGTGCATAATAAACTTCAACCCTTCCCTCCCACGCCCAATTCCATATTCAACAACCACAGTATGTTAGTCCATTGCTGTCTCTCCTGTATCCTCATCCGTTGAATTGTCTGTGTCTAGTGTTTCAGGGTCTGTGCTCATCAAAGATTCCATCAGATGCTGCCACTCTGATAATGTTCCTGTTTCCTCTCCCCCCCTCTGCAAGCCGCCTCCCTCGAAACCGCTGTTTCTGCATCCGCCCACTTTAGGAGGTCCCTCCACCAGGTTTCTATGTTGGGTCTTTCCTGTGCCTTCTATCCCATGGTGATCCTATGCTTAGCCAAAATGTAAGCTAGGTCTTTAAGCTTGCTCACATGCTTAAGATTTATGCGGTCTTGGGAAGCCCCCCACCATACATGCCACAAAGAGTCTACCACGAGTCTAATCCCTTTGTCCGCCAGTCGGCCTGCTATCTCCTCCCAGTATCTTGTGATTTCAGGGCAGGCCCAAAACATGTGTACCATCCCTGCATTTTCCGCCCCACATTTTGGGCAGTGTTGCTTAGCCCACTTCACAAACTTGGCAATTTTCTTTGGGGTCATATATGCTCTGTGCTGCCGGGGATTCCTTGAGACTCTCTTATGGTATCCTTGCATACTTTCCCAAAGTCTATCGTCTATGGTCTCCCCACTTTCCTCTTCCCATCCCTGCCTGACCTTGACCACCTCTTTACCCACCTTGGACATCAGTATCTCATAAATTCTGAGACTTCATGACCTCCCTCTGACACCGCTTGGAAAGTTTCTATAGCTGTGTCTGGCTGTTGGGTGAGTTCTGCTTCTGACCACATCTTCAACAATAGTTTCATCAGCCTAGCGTATGTGATGTACTGTCCACTATTTAAGCCCGTATCTTCTATCAATATGCCAAACTCCATCTTTTCCCCTTCCCGCCACACTTCTCCCACTGTTGTCACACCCACTGGTTCCCAGTATTCCCGAATGGCATGCCTCAATTGATCGTCTATACCCCTTAGGCCCTCATTACAAGTCAGGCGTTAAGGGTTTAACGGCGCCGTCGGAGCCGTTAACCCTTAACGCCTGATTCACACTTTAACGCCTGCTTTTTGCAGGCGTTAAAGTCCAAGGCGCTAAGCGACCTTGGTGCTAATTACGGCGCCGTAATTTACGTTGCCGTAATTAGCGCCTTCCCCATCCCCATTATGCCCTATGGGGCAAAAATGAGAATGGGGAAGGGCAAATGGTGAATGGGGAATTACCGCCCCACTCACCTTGAAATGGGGCGGTAATTCTGCCATCCACCATGGCGGAATCCGGCATGGACCATGGTGCTAATAGCACCATGGTCCACCACCTGACTTGTAATGAGGGCCTTAGTGTTACAAGAGGGATATGTGGGGAGCACAGCTGTGGGTACCCCATTACCGCACAGACTCTGTGCCAGATTTTTCTGCCCAGGGCCAGCAATGCCAATCTGTTTTTTCTTTTGGTGGGTCTGTCACCCACATCCACTCGTTTAGGAAGTATGGTGCACTTTCCGTCCTTAATAGCCTTAACTCAGGATTAGTATCATCAGATAACCATCTAGCTACATACTGTAGCTGGCCCGCTAAGTAATACACCTCGAAGTTGGGCAGCTTTATCCCTGCCTGTTCATGTGGGTTCTGCAATTTCCAGAGGGCTATCCGGTTTCTGGTATTGTGCCAAATGAACCCTCTGCATATACTATGTTGGTTGGTGAAAAATCGTTTGGGTATTAAGTATGGGACATTTGCAAAGTTGTGTAGCAACCTAGGTAGTACTTTCATCTTGAGCAAAGCTGGCCGCCCAATCGTTCTGTAACACAGGTAACGTGCGTTTTCGCACACCTATATATCTGCCCAGGGGAAATATGCTAGATTTCCGTGGGTTTATTGTTATGTCTGACAACTGTGCAAACCTTTTGAGTACCTCCAATATATATTGCAGATTTTCTTCCGGGCATGTCGTCTGCATATAACGATATCAGGTTCTGCTCTCCGTACGTCTTAATGCCCACCTTCCCATAATAATACCTGAGGTATGCTGCTATTGGTTCTTTCGCCAAGATAAATAGCATCGGGGACCAAGGGCATCCCTGTCTGGTGCCTCTGCTCAAAGTCCACCGCTCTGAAAGCACAGGTCCCGTCCGGACTCTGGCCATTGGTTCATTATAAACTAGCTTCACCCATTGTAAGTACCCAGGTCCTATTCCAAATTTCTCTAAGACTGCCAGCAGCCATGGCCACTTGACTGAGTCGAAAGCCTTGACTGCGTCTAGTGAGACTATTGCCAATTCCTGCGTGCTCTCCGTGGTCTGGTCTATGATGTGGTGCAATCTTCGGAAATTATTGGAGATGCACCACTGGGGGACCTATCCCGTCTGATCATGGTGTATTAGGGAATCGATCAGTCATCTCAGCCTATTCGCCATCACCGCAGTGAGGATCTTGCTATCCTGATTCACCATCGATAGTGGTCTATAGGATCCACAGATTTGCTTTTGCACAGCCAGTCCAGCAATCTGCCTGGTTTATCACCTTCTGCGTGTTGCCATTCCACGTATTTCCTGTAGTTTAGGTTGCACAGTGGGCCTTGCACTTCTCAGTTAGACGTTGCACGGTCTCCGCCCTCCCAGGGGCCCCCGCCCTGCATGCATTATCTCTTCGATCTCTCTTTCTGTAGTTTGCAAGTCTGCCACTATTCCCCCTTGTAAACTGGCCACTTTGGAGATCACCTCCCCCTCACTACCACCTTAAATGCTTCCCACAGTGTTCCGGCCGAACCAACACTTCCCACATTTATCTCAAAATATTTCTGTATGGTTTTCCTTAAGTTTTCCCTGAAGAAGGTGTCCTTGAGCGCCTCCGCTCGAAGTTTCCATGATGGAATCCTCGGTCTGGGCGACGAGATCTGCCATGTCATGACCAAAGATGCATGGTCCGACAGGACTGCTGCTTTGTACTCTGCTTCTCTAATCTCCTCTACTAAGGAATCCACCACAAATGTATAATCCAACCTGGTATGCAGGTCATGTGGAGTTGCGGTTGTAGCTCCTTCCATATCTCGGTCATCTGAAAATCTAGTTTGAAGGAAGCAAGGGCCTTCGCCGCTGGATTCAGTCTGGTCATTTTATCATCAGACCTATCCATCACAGGTAGCATGCAATTAAAATCCCCGCCGACTATGACTGTTCCGCCCATGTATGGGCTAACAGTGGCGTATATATTTCTGAAATATTGCGCAGTGTCATGTTCGGGCATAAAAGTTCATCATGTTCACTATTTTGTTGCCCAACACCCCCTTGATTAGGGCTATTCTCCCGTCCGCTCCCACCTCCTGCTGTAGCAGTTTAAAGGGAACATGGGGTGCTATCCATATGAGGATTCCCCTAGCATACACCGAGTATGTGGCTCCAATAGTGGTCCCCTTCCATTTCCTCTTCATCAGCTCTAGTTTCTCTTTTGTCAAGTGGGTTTCCTGTAAAATCGCTATGTCTATCTGTTGCCCCCTCAGGTACATCATGATTTTGTTATGCTTGATATAGGTATTTAATCCCCGCACATTCCAGGTCACAATTCTCAAGTCCCCCATTTCAACCATATCCCTCACCACCCTCCCTTCTCTGTTCCCTTTTCCTGTACAGTTTTAGTTGTGTTCGTGGACGTACTGGTCTGTTACCGTGCATTGTCTTCAATACTCCCACCCTCCTCCCTTGCCCTCCCCAAACCACACTCTACTCACGCTCCCCCAACTTCCTTTGTCCTTCCCTCCTTCCCCTTACTCAACTGTACCCAGCCCTAGTGGGGGGTGAAGTCGTGTTCTACAGTGTTACTCCCAAATATAATAGCTAGTGTGCTTATATCAATACTGCTTGCAGTGCCCCATATGTGACATGCTCTAATCCAATGAGACGTTAGTCAAACCCAGCCCACCAGTTCTACCCCTGCACGGAGAGAGAAACGGTAGTTCACTTATCCTTCGCCATGGACTCCTGGTCACCAGGTCCTACTGGGCAGTTCATCCCATCCATCCAACTTGCTGCATATTCCGGGGTCTCAAAGAAGAACGCTTTGCCGTTGTGCTGAACCCTAAGCCTTGCGGGGTAAAGCAGTACGTACTTCAGGCCAGAGTCTTGCATCTTCCTCTTGATCGTTACACAGCTCAGGCGTCGTTTTTGCACCAGAAATGTATAGTCCGGGTATGCTCTGATGGTCACTGAGGCTCTGGAAATTGTTCTGCCCTTCTGGACGTACTCCAGGATCTTCTCTCTGTCCCTGTGACACAGTATCTTAGCTATGATCGGTGGGGCGGAGCTCCGGCAGTGGTCTTCTGGTCTGGGCCCTCTGTGCCCTTTCCACTATGAATCCTTGGGATAACTTGCCCGCCTCTATTTCTTGTTTTAGCATCACCTCGATGTAATCAGTGGGGTTGGAATTTTCTTTGCCTTCCAAAAGCCCCACTGTGCAAATGTTGTTCCTCCTAGCCCTTCCTTCTGCCTCTTCAGCTCGATTTTCCAAGTTTTCTACTTTCTGTTGCAAGATATGTATCTCCCTGCTGTTTTCTTTATTGGTTTCTGTGGTAGCCTTCATGTCCTTTTCCAGCATTCCAGTTCGTTCTACTATGGCTCTAACATCTTGGCTCAGGAGATTTATGTCGATACTAACCGCGTCTATCTTGGCCTCCAGGGATATTTTCAGGTCGTCCAGTTTGGATTCCCAGGCAATTTTCAGCGCAGCAATAGCTTCAAGGATCTGTTGATCGCCTCTTGTCGGCTATCCTTTCTCAGGCCTAGAGTTTACTGGCAGACTTACTCTGCCCTTGGTTTGGCAGGGCTTGGTAAAGATGTCCAGCGAGGACTGTTTCCCTTTGGGTTTGGCCGTTTTGGACGCCATCGCGCTGCGATACCTTGCGCAGCTGTCGCTGTATGCATAACCTGTGGGCTATCAGTCTCCTTTTGTGGGCTTGAGAGGGTATATCTTGACTGTTCGGGTGTGCTTGCCGTCTGGCTCAATATACCCTTGTGTCTCCTATGTGCGGCGAACAAGTTCCAACTCTGCATATGCCGCACGCGTCACCTCAGCAGATCAAAAGCTGCTTCCTTTATGGTCAGGATTCCAGTATCACCCGTGAGTCATCGCTCTGGATGAAATTCGTGCAGCATCAAGCCTCCCCTTATTCAATGCTGCCCTGGTCAGGAGTGGGGGCGTCATGATTGTGCTCCTGCGGGGGCTCCTTGGTTTTGCCCACAGCAGGAAGTAGACCCTGCGCCGTCTTGGAGCCGTCCCCACCAGTAGTGTCACCAGCAGTCAATGCTGTGTTCTCGGTGTGTTTGGGGGCATGCGTATGCTGCTGTATGTATTCAGCCTCTCCTGAATCTTGCCTCGGTTTCTCCCATATCATGGAAATGACTGTCATGCATGTAGAGTAATTGGTGTGGCAGGCTTTGTCTGGGGTGCGTGCTGCGTGCAGCAATGGAACCCTTCCCACTGCTCTTCCATTGCTATCCATGGCATCCGTTGTTCTCCTTGTCTTCTCATTCCGGGCCACCTTCCATTAGTGGCCTTGCAGCATCATCCACATGCCAGGAGCGGGGTCAGGCAGACGGCAGTGTCCCGTGTGCTTCCTGGTCATCAATACTCCAAGTAATGTGGCTACATTGTCAATTCGGGCTGCAATAGATCCATCGTCCCACATACTTCTTTTGGTTCCTTGGATACAGGAACTTCGTTCTCTCAGGTGTTAGAATGCTCACTTCTATATATTTTCTGATTTCTTCATCTGTCAGCTCCTTGGGTCCAAACCCAGACTCGACATCGATCCTGATCTTCAATCCTACTGATTTCTTTGCTGTCATTTTGCACTGTGTGATTATTATTCTGATGACACAGAATCCAAACATGATCATCACTAATAGTGCTCCAAGAAACTTAAAAATATTCGCCATCCATTGTAGAACCCATAAGAAGATCGATGCAAACCAGCTGTCATCTGTAATATCTTCCACTTCATCTTCCATCTTGGTATGCAAGTTCGTTAGCAGTGTTATGGCCTCTGTCAAGGTCCCATTCTCATCATTGTGAGAAGGTACGAATGTGCAACATGATTCTCCGATTTTGGCACAAACACCTCCATCCATTGATTGCTGTAATCATATCCAAGACATATCTGTTCTGGAGGGTCATCAATTTTATGGCTCTCAATTCTTCCTTGATAGCATTGAATCCCTTTATGGCAGTGTTGATCATCTGCAGGAGCTCCCAACAAGTGATTTGCAACCACTTCTCATTTGCCATCACCTGGATCCCTGACATAAAGATAGTTGTGAATACTGCAGCAGTTTGACTGAACAACCTATGTTCATACAGAATACAATCAAAGGCTTCTATGAAATTAGCTGAAAAGTAATTCTCCCTTTTTGTTCGATTGAGAAATCTAACTGATCTCATCCTCGTGTTAGCATCTGCTTTTGGAAACTCCCCAAAGTTCAGGTCACTCTTTGGAATCACCAATGCTGGAACATGAACAAATACTATGGAGCATGTTACTCGCCAATCCTTGGGCAACTTCAGAAAGGCTCGAGATCCACAGGCCCAGTATTGATCCATTAGGACGGCTGTACCTGCTCTCATTTTAGAGACATCAACTGTAGTCTTGCACCCTACATTAGCTACCATGTACCTTTTCCCTTTTCTCTGGAAGCACCATGTCGCATTAATCAATGGGTTCACCGTCATTGGACCTGATTCATCTACTACCCATGTCAACAATTTAGCATGTTCGGCCCATGACTTTAAAAATTCATCATTCACCTTTTGTACTTCTGGCACATATTCTAACTTCAATAGATGAGACAGACAGGACATCAGACCCTCTTTTCTTCCTTTCTTTGTTTTCACTAGTCCGTAGACTAACGTCTGAGTTTGTTCCCAGCATCCAGGTGCCAAAGCCTTCCTTCCTTGTAAGGACAGCCCATTCTCATCTACGACCACTTCATCCTGTCCTGACCCTGAATGCTGTAAGCATCTCGTTTTTCGATGCAGGCTCTTTTTCCATTTGTGTAGTCTTGATATAATCATCCTGGAATGGGAACGACCATCCCGATCTCCATCACAAAGTGGCCCAATTCCCTTGAAACTGGTCTCTTGTCATGCACGCTGCAAGGTGAACGAGACATCTGGCAACATACACTGGGATTTCTTTAGCAATGAAAGTTCAGACTGCATTCATGGCATAAGGCATCTCTCCCACCTTTTTCATGTTCTGATATCACATGTTACCCAGGTGTGCTGTACTATCTAAGTATGTGTTTATCCCATTATCATCTTCCTCTGTGCTTCTCCTGTGTCTCCCTCTTGCAAAATGACTACTTGCATAATACTCCAGAAGCATATCAGTAATGGTCCTCCCTACAGGGGAGATCATCGGTACATTCGCTTTAGCAATAAGCAACCTTACATGAGCTACTGGCGTGGGGAAAATCACAAATGGTCTTGGTCTTTCAGTAATGGACAACTCTGCGTGAGTCAGTGGAGTAGCAAGAATCAAAGGGATTTATACCTCACTTGGACCAATGAAATAAACAGTATGTACCAAAAGAATCAGGAAAACAACAATATGTGCTGAGCATGCATATATTATGCACCAACACCTTAATCCCCACCAATTATGATTCTCCACACGTCATTGGGCTTGCTCACTTTCCCAAACTGTACCATGTTCGACGTTCCTCATTGTGCCTGTATATTGGATTAAGGAAGGTAAAACCCTTTTTAATCAGGCAACTTTGTTAAATGGTCAGGTAACTGCAGGATATGTTCAACAATCACCACAAGCAGCCTCCTTTTGCAGGGCCACTTTAAGGATCATGAAGAAAAGGGTGTATATCAACACTGTGCCCAGCAAGAGCAGGATAAACTCAAATAATGAAAACAAAAACAGTGAGAAGGCGCCTATGGGCATCGACATCCATCAGGACCATTGAATGAACTAAACAAAAACTCAGTGAGGAACGAGTCTGGAAACTGCTCACGTCTCCAGTCATCAAATTAGAACTCTAGGATTGGCATATTTATAGTACGTCAGCACTTTGTAAAGTCCAATTCAAAAGATTCCTGTAACTCAAGAACTTGGTTTGCACTCCTACTATAATATCTATAAAGAGTATTCGGGGTGAGCCACAGTCCAAATGTACACTTGAATTTATTTAATCAGCAAACTTAACGTCCTTCTTCCTCGTCATCGATCAGGACTGCACATGCTGAACTTCTTCTCCTTGACTTGCTTCCGAATCGAAAGTCGGGGGTTTGTCGGTCTCACCAGGGTATGGCTTTATGTTGCCCAAATGGGTCCAAGCACGTCTCCCTTGGACTTTTGAGTGGAAGTAGGGAATACTAAAGACCCCCCGCCCCCTTATTCCTATGCTTCCTGGGTGGGCCTAGCCATGGCTGCTTCAGGTCCATGGCCCCGGCCCTGGGGAACTCATGCGGGAACACCTCCGAGAACCATGACCCCTTTTGTCAAGAATATCTCTTAGTGCTGCAATATCCCCGCGCACACCCTTGTATGGCAAAACTAGAGGTGCTAAAGACTCCATTTTGTAACTCACAGTCTCCATTTTCAAATAGCCAAAGGCTAAGAGGGTTTCACTCCAGTTTGTAGCCATCCCTGTCTAGCGCGCACAGCAGCACAACTCTCCCCCCACCAGCTCCCCTCTGCCGTCCACATAACTACTTGGTTCCCATGAGAAGGCTGGCAGCAGGAATGCAACAAAATCCACACTGTATCACTTGCCGTCCGACTCCCTCCATTGATTTAGATGCAGCCCAGAATGAGGGCCAGAGCCAGGGCTATCTGTTTTTGTAAACCTGACCTGCACCCCACAGACCCTGGCCATAAAAACATAATCCCTGTGTACCCCAGAGCAAAGTCAACAATCAAAAGGACCCTTAAAATCAGTGAACCTACCTTCGCTTTGACTTATATGAAAGTAAACATGCCTTCTCATCTTGTGCGGAATTATATAAACCTGTTGATAACCTAAGAAGGCTTATGAGTAAGCAATGTAAATACAAATACGCATGCAACTGGAAGTTCCTGTGCTAACTTGTTATACTGACAGTAGAATATATGTCGGTTTATAATACTGAGATGTTTACACTACTAATTGTAATATTACACTAGATAATGGACTACATGTAATTATATGTACAATGTTAGAAAAATACAATATAGAAGTTGGTCGCCCTTGACTGTCATTATAATGTGATTATTTGTCGGCAATCTCTCTCTCTCTCTCTCTCTCTCTCTCTCTCTCTCTCTCTCTCTCTCTCTCTCTCTCTCTATCTCTATCTCTCTCTCTCTCTCTCTCTCCCTTTCTCCCTTCATCGCTCTCTGTTTGTTGTTATAACATTGCCCCGTTGTATAGAGATAAAAGTATGTTCCAAGTCCATTTGACTCAAATATAAACCAGCGAGCTGCATGTGAAACGGTAATCTGTTACGTGTAATTAGGAATGCCTCCAGCCATCATGTAGTGTGGGACTAAAACCGTGAAAGTGGGCCTCCGCCCATCTCTGATCACCCTGGCGTCAACAAAGAGTTATGTTTTCTGGACATTTAGTCTCTGAAGCCCCCTCCAAGGAAGTGCATGTCTAAAATGAAATGTATCTTTTTTAATCCAGTCATTGCAGCCATATACTTTAACCTTCCCCTTGTCAATATTGAATGAACACCCCCGACCATACATTGACCCCATAACCCCCACCCCTAACCCAGTATTGGACTATGTTTGAACAAGAGAGTGATACCCTTGATAGAAACATATAATACATGTTCAGTAATGAATAAGCATGCTTCAGAGCCTTGTTTTCACACGTGCAAACTGCTGGCCTTGCTCCCGGACGAACTGGTCAGAATTATGAATGGATGAGAATGTGTGGCCACAAGGGCAAATGTTACCAAGGTAGGATGTCAAAGTGTCAACAACGGATGCTGGACTGATGAGCCCAGCAGAACGTTTGACCCCACGTACCACATCATCTCGTCACGTGCCCACGGACCAATCAGCCATCACCGACCATATAGCACCCATAGGTGCCTCCTCTTAGTGTCCAATCTCAATCAAATCTGTGCCCCTTAGGCCTTCCCCTTGTTCGATGATGCCAAAGCTGTATAAAAGTAAATTGTAACATGTTTTCTGCAGAGCGCTCTCGGCATGAGCAGAGTAGATTCTGTTTGCCCTAACTGTAGATAAAAAAGCCTTTCATCATACTCTCACTTGGTCTTGGTCTTATTCCCTCCTGGGATGTACCTTTATTGACTCTGTTGGGTGATTTGCCAGCAGGGCTGGCAGCCTCTCACTCTCACTTTCCCTGCAGAAGGAGTAATGTTTTCCACCAAGTACAGACCACTAAAGCATGGCTTGTGCCACTTCCTGGTGAAATTCCTTATTATGATTGGATCTCCAATAAAAAGTCTAGGTACAGGTAAAAGTTCAGAAGCTCTGGTTGCTGAATGGTCTTCATTTGTGTCCTGAGCCCAACCTCGCTGGCATTTCCGTTGATCTGAAATGACAGAGATACTAGCGGTCATACATGTCAAATAAGCACGTAACTCATTACCTAACATTTTTGCAGTATTCTGGGCATCACTTCTGCTCCTCGATGTAGGAGACAAAGGCATTCTCATTTGCCTCACTGTCACTAGCTCGTGGGGGTATGAGGTGGTTATCCGACCCAGGCTGATTCCTTAATGCATATAATGCAAGGCGCACGCAATACAGCTTTCCCTTCTTCAATGTCAATTTTAATTTGGCAATTCTCTCTTAAGGAGGCCGTGAGTCTCCCACATATCCCGTTCACCTGCAGGTGATAAGCAGAAGAAATCTTGTGTTTTATAATTAACAGTAGGTTAATCTGTTCAAATACCTCATTAACAAAATGTGGCCCATTTTCAGATCTCAGCACCTCACACACTCCCCATCTGGGAAAGACTTCTCAGACTAAAAACTTTGCTGCGCAAGTGGCATCAGGGTGCATACAAGGATCTGCTTCGATCCACCTGGAAAAGGGACACACCACCACTATCATATACCTGTATCCACTACATACTTGCAGCATGTCAACATAATAGATATGTAAAAGCTGAAAAGGACTGTTTGGTCGATGAATCACTCCTCTGATCTTTCGCAGTGTATGCCCAGTGGTATACTTTTGACATACAATGCAATTTACTACATAAAATGCAACGTGTTCTAACAGGTTTGGTACGAACCAGTCCTCTGCAATAGCTGCTGCAAGGTTTTCCCTAGCTACATGCGCTGGGTACTGCAGCTGTTCAAGCGCTACCTTTAACAATGCTACTGGCATCACTGGCTTTCCAGTGCTCTTTTGCTGCCATAATGCTTCAGAAGAGGATAAAGAACACCCCCTTTGTTTCCATAGCTCTTGCTCTTCCTGCAGTGCACTGCTCTGAACTGCCATCAATTGTGTTCTCAATAAATGATTAAACCCTTCATTTACTATCAGGATTGTGTCTACCTTCTTCTTTACATCTGGATTATCAAAACTTGAAATATCTGGGGAATATAAAACCCTTTTGGCCTCTATGTCTGCGGTTCATTCCCACGAGAGATAAAGTCAATTCGCTTAATATGTGCTGTACATTTAACTATTGCAATGGCTACTGGGAGATGCAGTGCCTTAATAAGCCTGTCCAATAATGCTGTGTGTTGCACTGGAGAGCCATACGCTCTGAGGTAGCCCCTCCTTTTCCAAAGTGCTAGCCCTGCGTGCACGGTTGACGTCACATAGGCAGAGCCATTGTACACTGTACGTCCTGTGTGTTTCTCAAGCTTGACAATAAGCACCGCCAATTCTGTTGCTTGTGCTGAAAAGTGAGATGGTAGTCTTGCACTTGCTACAACCTCAAATTCACCATTTGCTCTGTGTCTCACCACAGCTGAGCCAGAATGCCTTTCCCCACTAGTTTGATCAATTTTCAAAGAACCATCAATAAAGAGAATCTCCCCTCCTGCTAACACATTTTCTTTAACGCGCTGGATGTCATCATAGAACACATCGTCATAATGGGGAATTCCTAAAACTGGAGCTGCACAAATTGCTTTCTTCAACTCTTCAAACCCTTCCTCCATTTCCTCAGTCTATTCTATTTTTTCCTTATCCACTTCTGCTTTCTTTAGAGCCTGCAAAAGGGGCCTTGTGTACGAACTATAATCAAACACCCATGCTCTAACGTAGTTGCTTAATCCCTTAAAATTGTTACATGTGTTTTACCATGTGTGGTTTTGCTGTTTTCATGATCACCTCAGCTCTCTCAGGTGTGATCCTCTTTCCCTCATGTGAGATCAATTGGCCGATATACAACACATCTTCTTGACAATATTGCAGCTTCCCTTGTCTGCCAGGATAGTAATTAACTGAATCAACTCTTGTCTGCACTCATCTTTGATTTGCACACACCAAAATATCATCTATGTACTGTATCACAACACTTTTCAAATCAATATTGCCTAAATCCATCTGAAGGACCCTATTAAAGATCGAAGGAGACACACAGTACCCTTGGGGCAATCGAGTGCTTTTCAATCTAGTTTGACGAAATGTAAATGACGTAAGGTCTTGCGAGTCCTTATGCAGTGGGATTGAGAAAAACGCATTTTTTAAGTCAATCACCGTAAAATGTTGTGCTTCTGATAGGATACTGCATAATATTGCAACCGGATTAGGAACTAAAGGAAACTCTGCCTCTACCATCTGGTTAATCTGTCTCATGTCTTGTATGAATCTCCATGACCCCCCTTTTGATGTCTTAATAGGATACACCTCAGTGTTGCACAGTGTCTCTGATGTCACTAAAATACCTTGTTCCATCAGGGCTGAAATAGTCTTAAAAATATCCTCATCCGCCTCTCGAGACATTTGGTACTGTCTTGCTTGAGGTAAAATTGCTCCTGGCTTCAACTTTATCTTGACCTCCCCTTACCTCTTCAATAGGCCTACGTCATAAGGGAAACACTCAAAAAGACTGACTACCAAAAGTTTGACCCCATTTGTTTGCATAGGTATTTGTGGGGGGTTAATAGAGAATGTATAGGCGTAAGGGCAGGGGATGTGGGGGGTCTCCCCCCATATATATATATATGCAAACAAATGGGGAAAACGAAAAATACAAATTATGGCTTTTTTCCCCAGTCTTTTAACACAAATCCCGTCATAAGGGCCTGTAGACCATAAATGTTTTAGTACTTTTTTCAAATCATCATCAAGAAATGCTGGACACTGCGTACTATTACCATTCACAGTGGGATCTCTCTTTTCTCTATTCTGAACCAATATGTAATAATCATCTTGAATATTACTTAATCAGCTGATGGATCATCTATAAACATGTCTTCATCAGTGACATCAGTCAGTCTATACCCTTCCCCAATGGCAATCACTGTTCTCCATGGCCTGCCCTCATCAATTGTTCTTTTGAACAATTCCATTTCCCCTCGTACTATGGCTGCATTTAACTCTAGGGGAATAGTCTGTCCCCCCTCTTTGTCCATAGGTATCTGCAGCCTTAAAAAGAATTGATCAGATAGTCTCATAATCTTTCCCACTATGCCGGGTAGCCATGTCAACAAAATGTGTACCCCATAAAGAAAGGCTTCTGGTTCTAGTGGCATTCCTCGCAGAGCCATTTGCCCTGTAAACGTCAATATAAATGCACCCACATTCATATAATGTATCCCTGGAGTAGAGTACTCTATACCTTCATCAGTAAAAGAAATTGTCATCTTGAGCTTAGTCATTAAATCTCATCCTAGAATGTTAACTGGGGTCTGCCTTGAATATAACAATGGAACAGACATGTCACACTCTCCTGTTCGTCAGTGAACTCAACACATTGCTGCAGAGAATCCTTGATCATTCATGTCATTTCCCGACATTGGATATTTTCCCTCTCATATACGTGAACGAGCAGCCCCAGTGTCTACTAAAAAAGAAAAAAAGATGTGCCTCCTATCGTCACATCAACCCTTGGTTCCTCTTGGGGATCTGGTGTCATTGATAGTACTGACCACATCAAGTTGCCCTGTGAGCTGTTCTACTGGGGATACATGCATAACCTGTGAAAGGACTTCCTCAAACCACAGTGGCACCGCGTGCTCTAGGTGTCAATAACTGTCCTGTGTTTGCATCCTGCTGTATCTGCATGTGTGCATGCTGCGACTCCCCTTGTGGGGGATTCACTGGTGCTTGCTGTGGTTGCAATGCCTGTGTCCTGTCTGAACTACTACAAAACAAAGTCAAACAAAAATCAGCAACCTCCAATGAGGTCAGATTCATTACCACTTAAAATTCGGAGGCACACCAACTTCGAAAAATCTTGCCTCACCACTGGGCAATACTGAAAGCCAATGAAGACCTCACAGAACACTAGAGCAATACTCCACGTATAGCGTATCGCAAAGCCAAGAACCTATTATGCCCATCTAATTTTCAACCCAAAAAAACACAGAGGACTTCCTCAACTTTGGAACTCACAGAATCTGCAAGGAAATTCTAAATGTGGAACATGCACAATGTGTCCCTACTCAGAAAATGGGAAAACTACTTTAAGGCTACCTAATGGAAAAGAACAAAACATGAACATATTCATAAACTGCAATTCCAAATTTGTAGTTCTTCTCTCTTCGTCTGACATATCTAGCCCACAGCTAGTATGGCTCTCATCCCCTTCACCATGATCTAAAGTCAGCTTGTCTAAGGACAAGGCTCTATGCTTGACACTGAATGGGTCTTTTCCTTTACTTCTTGATTAGAAGACGAGGGACTGATCTCCCATCCCTTGTTTTCCCAATTTGCTACCTTCTCTGATGCGGCCCATTTCAAAATTCTCTTCTAGGGCTACCCTAGATGGCCCTGACATTGCTTCCTGTAACAGGAGGAACTCCTCTATATTGCCCCATGATATCACTGGACTTGGTTCCATTAACTCTTTCCGAATGCGATTATTATTGCTCTCCCTCTGTCTCCTTTTTCGCTCCATTTCTTTGTCTAACTCTCTTTGCTTTCTCGCTTCCCATCTAACTCTTTTCTCTTCTTGTTTTTTCTGTTCCCTTCTTTTGTTCGCTCTATGCTCTTCTTCTTCCCTTCATCTTTGCATCCTTTTATCCCTTAATTTCTGCACTCCCTCCTCTTCTCTCTTCCTTTCTTTGCTATCTCGTTCTTTGATTGCTCTCTGCCTGTTGTCATATTTCCTTTGCTCATCTGCCATTTCTTCTTTCTTCTGCTGTTCTTACTGATACATCTGTTCTTGCCTCTGCTTACTCTTTCTCTTATGTTAATCCTCTTTCAGTCTCTTTTCTCATTCCCTGTCTTTTCTATCCTGCTTGTCTTGATCTTCCCTTTGCCTGACTTCCTCAATACTTTTCCCATCAAGCTTGAGCAATATTTGTACACCCATCCATTCATTCTGTATGAGTGTTACCTCGTCAGCTTTCTCCTTTTGTCCTTTCCATCTCTTAATCTCTTGTTCTATGTCTGTGGTTACAATCAATCGTTCGCTTTTCTCCTCCTTGTTCTGTAAGATCTTAAATATCTCCTCCTATCTTCTAGTCTCTTCTGGACTATTGTCACTGATATAAGCAGGTGGTTCATATATCGATTACAATACTCGGTTGCTGCTTTTAGTTTCTTTAACGAATACAATGCTACGTTTTCTGTATTATTGCCATTTACTCAACATCTTCCCCCTCATGCTGGCTACGCATCCACTCCTCCGGCGGCGGGTCCCCCCGCTCCTCCTGGTACATTTTCCAGAGCTCTAAAATAGCTAACCTTTTCTCCAATTTCTTCCCCGTGTACGCAGCATGCAAGTATGTGGTCATGTGTTGCAATACTGCCTTTGACAGCGATCCCTCTTGTGGCCATGGCATACACATTTTATCTGCTGTGCCTTTTACCCATTCCGCACTATACTGTTTGGGCTTAGGCATGTGTTTTGCCAGTGTTTTACACAGGTGCATCAGTAGAGTAATATCTCCCATTGTGACAAGTCTAAATTGACTGTCAATACTTACCATCGTTTACACAGATACGTTTCAGAAAAACAACAAACATGAGCGCAATCCAAACTTCCCAGTTTAAAGCCTCTATTTCTCAATTATCTCAACCTACTTTTTCGGTCGGCGCTGACAATGAACTAAAATAGGCAATAACATTTTATCTCTACTTCAACTTTACAGAGCTTATTCTTGTCGCTCATCGACACCTTTTCCTTTCAATACACAACACACAGACAGACAGACCAGTCAACTCTTTTTTACATATATACCATACTACTCCTTTCACCTAGCCCCTAAAATACTCTGATTGGAGTTTGAGTCATTCCCTATCATAAACCTGTTTATGTGCCGCCTATTTATATCCCGATTGGGGTTTGAAATGACTCCTTCTAGACCTGCCTTGAGGTAGGAAACCGGGCTCTTAAAACGCTCTTCGTTGTACTTTAAATAACCCCCTGTTACTTTCCTACGTTACCACAATCCCATCCCCTTACTTTTCCTCAGTCTACTCCCTATTTGCTCTTCAGCTCAAGGCCTTTGGTATCGTCTACCCTCCTCCATTCGGCCACTTTCGCCTTCCGTCAGCAAATCGCCTGTGGAAACCAGGAGGGAATTCGTCAAAGAGGGGCCCATCCCACCTATATCGATTTTTCTTGCAAGAATTCTATATTGGCCACTCTCCACAGGAAACTTTGCGATTTTCCAGCTAGATGGAAGAGGGTGTCCGATCATCCGAAATACTGGAAACGTACTGGTCGATGGGATCTTACCATGCTACCATGTGAACCCATATGCCCTTTTAAGTAAGGTAACGCTTTATTGGATGGATGGGTATGCAGAATTTACTTTTACACCAATATTAAGACGATGTAGCTTGCCCATAGTCTATTTCCATCTTCCCCATGTGACAGGAGACCATGTTTTAGCTCCTTCTTTGCATTTAAATGAATAAAACTTTGTACTCATAATGTTTTTCCATTGCAACTCAACAGGAGCTCACCTGCCTTCTCATGTTCATTGTATCTTCTTGAATAGATAACCAGTTTCTTGGCTGCCTCAACCCTTGATACTGGGCCAGACAAGCCTTCTCAATGCTTCCTCCATCTTCAGCTGCTTTTCTCTGCTGCACCAAACTTTCAGCCCTTTTCCTACTGAGGTCCTAGTTCCTAAAATTCGACATGGAACATCCAGATTCTATACACATATAACTGCCGGCATTGCCTGAAATCTATTCTCTATGTATAGCCAGCCTTCATGGTTACTTAGTCTACTTGCGTTGCAGCATCTGTATAGTTGTAAAGCAACTTATATTTTCTTCAGTGTTATGTGCACGTGCTATCTTCATTCCACACACGCAATGTTACTCGATTCTTTATTTTGTCATCAGATTCTATAATGTGTATTCACCTTCTCTCTAGGCATCTCTTCTTGGCACCTCGTCTTTGCTTCATGTGATGTCACCAATCTCCTCTTTCATTTAACTTTCCACTTCTTCCGGGTTCTCTTCTAAGAGGCCGTCAGCTCTCTGAGGACACATGAAGAACGGTTTTCTCAATGGATACCTTGTCTCAAAGGCTTTTTGAGTTATAGGCATCATTAAAGGTGTTTTGCTTGTCACAATTTCCGGTTCCCAACATATAGGCAAGATGGGGCGGGATTTCCGGTAGAGGGATCTGGCTCCTCCTCTACAACAACTTAACATAACATAACAAAATTGAAGACAATCGGAATCACAATGGGTTTAATGTCCTTGTATCTAACAGGAAAAAATAAATATAGCAAAACAGACCCCTTATTATGCACAAATTGCAATAATGAGATTAATGACAATTAAATACCATCACATGCTATCAATAATAACTTATATATATATATATTACTTCCAAATGCTCTCCAACAACTCAATTTACATGAGAGTATTGAAATTCAAACCATATACCCTTTCCAAGCTATAATACAATTACAATAAAAAACACCCAAACTGCCTCCATCAGAATTACTTAAAGGTATTCATGCAAGGTGGCATATTCACCATTAGGCTTCAAAGAAATGTTAAAACTCTGTGAGTCCCATGAGCAGAACACCAATATTTAATTGTAGCCTTCAGACTACGTTTATAAAGCTTTATTGCATTTTAATTTCTTTGCAGATTAGCAAATCATTCTTTGGCCTGCCCCAATTATCAGCCCAGAACAACTTACTGACATACCAACTGTCCACAATCTCTGGAACATGGGGCATTTAACAATTCCTGCACAATGGTCCATTGCCAATGAACAGGAATTCTTATTTTGCAAAATAAAAACACTAAACTTCTTAAAATAGACATTCCAGTTCAGAAGGCCAGTCCTACACCCAAAATTAACCCCATAGATGGAGTATTTTGCACACCCCACAAATCATCTCAAAGTACACTTTGGCCCTTACAAAAGACAAGGACCACTGCCAAACCCAATCTAATATACTATCCCTCAAGCCCATGGCCAATGGCCAGATTGTTTTATGCCTGCCACTATCCATTCCCACAGACCAACTTTCCTCCCCCATCCTATACCCCAGACAATCTGGCTACTGGCCATGTCCAGAAGGCAACTTTGCACCCCAATTTGCACCACCATTTCTCATTTCACACATCGTGCAACCACAAATAGTCTCTACAATCCCTCTGGCTAGCTTCCAGACAGGCACACTGTCTACAATCCCTGAGGCATGTCATAAACCATTTTGCAAACACCACTAAGCATCTCAAAGTACACTTTGCCCAGTGCCAACTTAAATCCTTAGACAGATTATATTACACACCGCACTAATCAACTCAAAGTCGACATTCGTCATTGCAACATGACAGGCCCACTCCCAACATCAATCCCATATATCATCCCTGATGGCCATGGCCAGGCGCTGTATCCACAGATCAACTTTGCACCCCCTTCCAATACCCCAAACAATCTAGTTACTTGCCATGTCTACAAGTCAACTTTGCACCCCCTTAATGAAACTAGGACCCAGAATCACATTTCCCCATCTGTAACATAATAAAACCAACCCCAACATACATACAATCAATATACATCATGGCCATGGTCATCGACCAGATACTTCGGGACGTGGCTGCAACTTAATATGACCACCAGCCATACCCACTGACCAGCCTTCTTTAACAAAACCATGACCCACATTCATGTTTACCTATCTGTAACACCAGGGACGTCATTTCACCGAAATGCCATAGGTAGCGGAAGTGACATCACACAACCCTTGACCCCCTGATGACATCACCGGAAGTGATGTACTTTGACCCCACCCCAAAGTGATATCGTGGGTATCGATGGAACACAACATTTCACCCTTTCACAAAACATGAAGTGGCATCACATAGCATTCTACACTACGAAAAATATAGTTAGGATATCACTATGTGATGTACATTCATACAAGAATAGGCCCATATTACCAAATTACTGTGTATGCAAGCAGACGTCCATGACAATGATGTGTTATTATATAGCACTTACGCTTAAGCGTTTTATATAGAAAAAATATACACCCAATATCACCCAAGCTGTTGGTACTCATTAATCGACCTCAGAAGGATGAACGGCTGAGTGAGGCGTTTAAGAACAGACTAAATCAGTGACTCACCCCTGAAGTGTGCCTGAAATAAACATTTAATGAGGTCAGCAATTATTGTATAGAATTCCAAAAAGACACATTATTTGGTATTCCTAGTCTTTCCTATTTAGGGTCAGTGCTGAAAGTGTTAGACTTGTGGCACTCCTGTTCTTATTTTTCTTCTTTTTTTAAGGGGCCTGAACAAGAAAGCCAGCCACCCCAGAAGTAAAGAGCCACAGCCCAGGAGCTTGCATTACTAAAAAAAATAAAAAAATAAAAAAATAAAAAACATTTTTTTTTTTAGATGTCGCAAGGGAGACCACAGAGGTTGCAAGGGAGACCTCAGAGGTCGCAGTTGCGACCCCTGGTGACCACCAAATGACGTCCCTGTGTAACACAATAAAACCCATCCCAACATATATAAAATCAATACACATCATATAAATCAACATGAATGTGGCATCAAACTCCAAGTATAGTAAATGCAGTGGTGTCCATGAACAGCAATATATTCCTCAGATGTATTCCACTGACCGAGACCATGAAAACAAAACCATCAACTTTGAATAAAACATAAAGCTCGTTTCTTCCCCAAAACAAACATTTTCTGCACCTTCCTACTCACCATAACCTCCCCAGGGACACTTTCATGATCAACATAAGTCTAAATATGGTCCACCCAACGTTTGCCCACCTGCAATTACACCAAATGCGTTTTTTCCAATTTAATTTAATGTATTTATTAAATATGCATTTAGCACACTTGGCTTTACATATTACATACATACAAAACATCAATAAATCTATTTGCACTTAACACATTTAAAAAAAGTTTTCAAATACCCACTCATACATATAACATTCCTAATGACACATTTTTTAAAACCATTAAAATTAGATTATAAAATGTCATCATATGATAGATTAAATTAATATCATTGCCTTCTAACAGGCATTGCCATATTTTTTCCATTTCAGATGTTGTAGAGGTGTTATTATATCGTTTTTTCCAATTTGTTTTGTGGCAAAATGCATATGGCAAATGGAAATGCATATGGCAAGTGGGGGAAAGGTATATATGGGGGTGGGCAGTGGGCGTAGTAAGTGGGGGTGGGTAGAGTCTACCCTTGCATTATGCTGCTAAGAAAAGTGTAAAAATATGGGTTTTTTCATATTTTTCTACCACAGGGTTCACGGTCGCTCAGCATGGATCAAGAAACCAACATGGCGCCCAGTTGAAAAATAATTTGATGTACCTCAAGTTCCTTGGTTAATCAATTGGTGCCTCCGCCTGCAGCGAACATCACGCTTTTCCCTGATTGATCCCGAGTCATCCATGGACACCGAATCCTGAATTAAGTGTATGGACCAGAAAAGATATCACTCATTATTTCCACATTCTAAAAACACTTGATGGATTAACGATACAATTTTCTTTATTTCGACAGAGTGTCATAAAAGCAGCATACAATGAATAAAATGCAATACAATTGTTCAACAATTATACATGTACATTAAAAAGTATGCAGGAATATCACAAAAGTATGCATTTCATGATCACATTCTGGAGGAAACAGCAATGAATACAACAATAAAACATACTCCTAAAACCATGTTATATTCTTACAGTCTAAAATGTAAAAAAAAAAGGTATCCCAGATTCATGCCATGCAAATGCGATTTTTATTACAAAGAGAAAAATAATACATCTTCCATTCTATGTCTCAAATGTTTGTAGTAGTACGACCTCACATATTTTTTTATTATTTTACCCCACGATTGATCCATGCCCAAGTCATAGCCCTTATAAGTAGTTTACTTAGCCTGATGACAAGATAGTGTTCACCGATGAAGTTAGTCAACAGGAGATATTCTTGGATATTCCTGGAGGTTATTTCGACAAAGAAGTACATGGTGGCAATTAGATTGTAACTGTAGCTCTTTGTACTCTCTCTGTTCTTCTGTGACAGCAGTAAGCTACCGTTTAGGGCAGCTATTAAAGTCTTAGCCATGGGTATTGTGTTATTAAAATGACCCAGTGCATTTATCTTTATCATGCAATGCTAAATGTGAACCCGCCACAGCACGTCAATCGCATCAGGATGTACTAGGTAAGCTCTAAGAATAAAATGACGCAATGCTGCATCCAAATTGTTCCAGAGACAAAATGGGCTCTAGTTTAAGGTCGTCTTCTAAAAAAGAGAGATTTTATTCCAGGTGAGCAGCGAAATTGGGTGCAGATTGAGGCAGACCCAATCATTATTTAATGATATTATACTCTATGTGCCTCATTACACGGATGGCTGTGGACCAAGGTGCTATTAGCACTTTGGTCCATGTCGGTAAATCACTGGCACCGCCTTGGTGGAAAGGGGAATTACCGCCCTATTCCAAAGTTGGTGGGGTGGTAATTCCCCCTTCCCTCATTGCCCTTCCCCATTCCCATTTTTGCCCCATAGGGCATAATGGGAATGGGGAAGGTGGTAATTACGGCACCGCAAATTGCGGTACCGTAATTAGCTCCCTGGTCCCTTTGCGGGTTTATTTTTAACACCTGCAAAAAGCAGGCGTTAAATTCCCCAACCCACAAAGGGACCTCGTAGTAAGGCGGTAAGGTTTTACCGGTACTGGTAAAATACCGGTACCGGTAAACCCTTATCGCCGTCCGTGTAATGAGGCCCTATGACTCTGAGACTGCATGAGTCCTCAAACCCCTATATGGAAAGGCCGTACTTGGCAACTGCCACTGGTTTGGACCTGTACACATTAAGGGCCAGAGATACCGGTTGACATATCCACAAAACCTCTAGATTCCGCCTGCTGCCTCCTGTATTTTCTCACTTTCTTTTAGGACGTGAGCCTTCCCCTTAAAATGTGAAAGAAATCTAGCTCTCAGGCAATCAAACCCTAATCAAATCTTACTCGTTTACCTAGCTGGCAAACCATAATAACCAAGGTTTTTTCTGGAGACTTATAGCATTTGTAAAAATAGTAAACTGCATGAACTGGGAGTCGGCAGTGCACTGCCCATTGGCACGGGTCTTTATACATGCTGTATTTACCTTATGTATCTCAGAAAACACATTAGCCAGTGCCTCCGGACAATTAATGGGTCCGAGCATGTGCCATAATTTCCTTGCATTAACCTTGTCAAAGGCCATGCCTATGTTCGTGATTGCAAGATATATGGGTTCACAAGTGAAATGTGGTGATTGTGCTATGATTAGATACTGAATTTTGATCATATCCCACCAGATATATGATTAATTTGTACCTTATACCACCAGACCAGTGATGAGGCCCAAGATCTTCTAAAACCGATTCTGAGCACATCTGGCATGCTGATAAAATGGACCTTTCTTTATTAATTCCCAGAAGCTCTTCGAGTCTTTATTCAATGATGCCTCTAGTAAAGTAGGTCAGAGGGCCCTGTGCAATTCTATTTTCCGTGCTTTGATAGTTTCTTTATACATGGCTCGAGCAGCAATTATATTGGGTCTTTTTGGGGAGGGTTTCTTTTAACACAAAATTTGCACTATGCTGCCATTCCTCATACAAGTTTGGTGCAAATCCGACCAGCGGTTTGGGCTGTTGCCCGATGGCATACATTTAAACAATGGAGGCAATAGTTAATTTTCATGTAATATCATTGAAGGCATATGTCATGAGTTAAGTTAATATTTATATTATTAAATTGTATGTGTGCTAAATTTAATTGCAAAGGTTATTTTGTTAGTAAAGTAGTACGCAGTTGCTAGCTTTGCATATGCTCTTCCTATTGTTGCATAATTGTTATGTACATTCCATGCAGTACGTGTTTGATAGATTTGAGTATTATCTTGAAATAGTTGTCTTAGTGTTTGTGTTCTTTAAGGGTTTGCAACGTTTATTCTTTTTGTTAAGTAGTATGCAGTTGCTAGTTTTGTGCACGCTCTTCCTATAGTTGATATGGGTGCATACGTTTTGTAATTGGTCCATGCCTTATGCAGTTATTGTTGTAGTGTGTACGCAGTTGCTTCATGTCCCACAAAGTTGGTGTTGTAGGGTTTGTTATAAGGCATAGTGTAGGTTTCTGCATACAGTAGCCATCCCCTCGAATGATTCTACATATACAATCCCCTCTGCCTTGCCAGTATCCGTTCTCTTCAGGGGGGGTTTAAATTCGGGGAAGAAGATAATGTATTTAACAAATGTCCCCAATATAATTTAACCCCACTGCCCTCCTCCGGGTCTTGTTGCTTTCTCAAGTACCTCACCTCTGCCATTCCCCATCGCTGTACATCTAGAAGCTATTGCTTTATTGACGGACCACTAGCACTTTTTTCAAGATATCGCAACTCTACGTTTAGCCAGGACCATCATAAATTGAGCCATACTATTCCGTATTTTATGACTTTTCTTCCCCAGGATCAATGTCCACAAACAGATTATTGGAGTGTGTGTAAAAGTGCTACCTAGCAAAGCATTGAGACGCTCCATCACCCCTCCCAGTATATAATTATGACTGGGTATTCCCAGATCATATGCCGGAAGCCTGAAGAACCCACCCTACATCCAGGGCGTTCATGTGATATTGAAGGATTGATGATATGCAACTTCAGTGGTGTCATACACACTCTCTGTAAGTAGTTACATTGTATGAACTGAAACCTTGCATTTCATGGCACTTTCTTTACCTACACATCTGGATCCGAGATTGAGAAACACACATTTTTTTCCCATTATTCCTCTGTCAGTCTTGCATTCTGCAGGGCATTGTATATCCTGGACATGTTCTTCCTCCAATGCCCTAACGTCAACAGTGTGGGTGCCACAGAACACCCCTCCGGTTCCTCAGGAATGCAGTCCCACAATTCTGCCATCTCTTAAGCACTTTAGAATGTTTGAGAAAATGGCTATTCGAGATGCTGTTTGTTGGTCTTCACTGGTCAAATGTCACAAAATTCCCTCCCTCAAAAAATCACCCAATACCTTACAGTTCCGTTCAGTCAGGGTAGCCAAACCTATGCTCCTCAATACCACCAATATCCTCATATTAAAACTCAATAGTAGATCTGCTCCATATAACCATTTAACCTTCCGCTTTGTCAAAAATCTCATCCAAGCCTCCCGTACAACCTGAAAAACATTTGTGGTACCTTTCCTGCTATGCGGTTCAATAACAATTCAATTGCTTGTCTATGACCTGGCATGCCACCCAGCTTCCTGGTATTTTCACCCTCCGAGGATGCATTCCACAGGGTCATTTATTGGAGCTGTATTGACAAAATTTTTAACTCAAAACAAGGTAAGTATAGCCTCCCGTTTCATGTTTACGTTGTAGTGTACCAATGGCTACTGTAAGAAACCTGAAGGTGTCTGCCTGTCTTGTCTGGGGGATCGGTCATCCAGGTGGGCAGGACACAGTCATTGCTTTTGGATCCAGTTCCTGGGGGTGGACCAGTGTGGGAGGATCACCTGGATGTGGGGTCTTTGGGGAGTGGGAAACTGACGGGTGAAACGCAGTATTCACCTTCCTTAAACACCTTTTTCCCATCCTACCACATAGTATATTCCAAAACCTTGCCCCACCCCCTTTTGCACAACACGAAATACAACGACTAACACTAGAGCCATATACCTGACATGTCCCAATACAATGGGCAGGCAAAGTCAGGCAATTGACCAGAATAACAGACACCTGACGGCCCTTTCCCTTCTCCACAGTGATACAAGGTGGAGCACAAGAGCACAGGATGAGCAAGGCAGTCCGCACGACATGAGAGCTAACTCAGTCTGGCAGTTCAAGAGAAGGCAAATTATGGCACAAGTCGATAGGCTACCAAGGGGAGGAGTGACCTTGCCCTTATCGACAGAGACCCATGAAGCCTCGAGAGAAGGAATCACAAGGCCAGGAACAATAGCCTACGTGTGTTGCAGCAGATGTCCACGGTACCCGGGTGCCTCCTTCGCTGACAGCCAAGCTGGGGAGAGACGCATGGCCCAGTGGTACAGGCAAGAAAGCAAAGCCGTTCATCACAATCGGTGAGTCGAGGGAAGAGCCGATAAAGAAACTGAACTGTCTTCAAAGTAGCAAAAGGCTAATTGAACTTTGAGTACAAAGAACGATTAAGAGAACAGGAGAAATCCAGCAGAGCAGTGTCAGGCACCACGTGGGTGCGCGCTCATGGTGATTACCCTATTGTGGAACTCCAAGTCCCTGAAAGTCTTGGGAGCAAGGAGAGCAGACTGGTCAAAGTGGTTTTACGAGGGTCATGTAAAAATCCTCTGTACAGTCAAAAGTCTTTGACTGACAGATGATCGTGAAGCGAAAGGGAAGTGAAGCCCACGTGGTAAAAGTGAATGCATTAATTGTGCATCGTAAAGGTTGGCCAGCGTGAACTCACAGGAGGGAAGCCAACAAGCAGGGGTGAACCCTCAAGGGTTGTTCAAAAGGACATTAAGATTCATGAAACCAAGAGACATTATAAAACGAAGAGAAGTGGAGTATCCCACTTGTCATTTGGGGTCCGAACCCGGCTGAGGGAGATCTAAGGGTGAACAGTCATCACCCAAAGGTCATTGAGAAAGGAACTGGTTATTTGATTTATTGAGCAAGACTGTGAGGGATCTGTGCCCATAAGAGGGGGACCCAGGGTTGAAGCCATCACCCAAAGCCATACGTGAAACAGAACTTTTCTGTTCATTTGTTGAACCTATCATGCCCCGAGGGCAAGAGACTTTTTATTGGAAATAGACTTTAAACCATCGGAGAACCTGATAGCTGGAGCGGAACTGTCGGCTCGTTCTGGAAAAGCTCAAGTATGTTCTGTGCTCATGAGACCCGCCGTATCCAGAGCTAAAAACGTGGAAAGGGAGACCCCTGGCAATCACATCCTGACTTGTTATTTTGAGAATACTTCTTTCTTTATTGAAACCCTATCCCACACTTCTTTTGTATTTAGCATAAGGATTGGCAATAGGTTTTTCTCACCATACCTTTTTATTTGGACATAACGCCAGTAGGAATGCCTTATTTTCATTTGATGTTCAACACTTGCTCCCATCTTAGATTTAGGTTTAGTTTAGGCGTTTTTAAACACTGCATTTACAGTTTAATGAACACCCTTGAACTGTGATCACTTGTGCCTGTCTTTACTGTTGCCACCATGAGTTCCTTACACTACACTTTGCCTCCCTGTATTTCAAAACGATTCACCTAGCTTCTCATCAAGCATTCTGAAAAAGATCCTCATTATATAAGGAATAATTGTAAAGAAATAGAATAATCAAGGGGAGCCACCATCTTACATAAGGCAACCCTTCCCATCAATGGCAGGGTAGCATTTTCCCAAAAATGTACAGCATCCCCAATACCGTATAATGCCCATCCTATATTATGCACAAATGTCTCCTTCACCATATGGAATATCTGGACCCGTACACCGAAATCTGGAAGACTTTCACTCCTTGTGACACGTAGGGAATAGTCTTGATTTTTCACAATTAATTTGAAACCCCAACACTTTACTGAGGTTACCCAGGCCTTTCAATATAATCAGGATATTCTCTAGTGGATCATTTACATATAATAGAATGTCATCTGCATATAGTGAGATGTGAGTCACGCCCCCTACTGAAATACCAGTTTCACTAATATACATCCAAAAATATATGACCATGGGTTCCATTGCCATTGAAAGTAGAATAGGCGACACCGGGCCGCCGTTTCTTATGCCCCTTTCTACCACCTATTGTGGAGGCACTCTGTCCCCCGTTTTCACTCGTGTCATCGGGTTAGTATATAGTAGCTTCAACCTTCACATAATTGCTACCCCAAACCCAAATGCCTCCAAAACTCTACAGAGCCATGGCCATTTCTTTCTTTATTTATTACATTTGTTGATAGCGCACCGACCCAAAAGTATCACGGCGCAAGTTTAAATTACTGTACAGGCAATACAGTGATTTGATGGTAAGACAAGCATTAGGCATATTTGTTGAACAGTACAGTTTTCTGTTTTTTCTGAAGACTAGATAAGAGGGCTCTTCTTGGATACATGACGGCAGAGCGTTCCAGATAGTAGGAGCTATAACAGCAAAGCTTGCTCCGCCTGCACTTTTTCTGGTGAATCTCTGTGTTTCTAGAGATAAGGCACTGGAGGAATGAGGATGTAGGCACCATGGTTTGACACTTTTTGAGATGCACTGGTTCAGGTAGGTGGGTGCATTGTGTGATATGTTTGAAGAGCTGTTCCAGTACATATTCACGTTTTAGGAATGGCATTCAAAATAAATGTGCTTGATTCATAAAACCATTGATACTTTTCAGCATATTGGAATTGAAAATTGAACTTGGATCAAAGTACATCAATTGTCTGTTTGAATGATCATGAAAGAAGGGGTTCCTCATTGGTGGAAACATAACAGAGACCCTGGTCTATATTGAAGACTGGGCAGTGTTTTGAAAGTATTTTACAATCATATTTCTGACATATTGTGGGGAAGAGGTTGCATGAAAAATTATTATGCATGTTCATAATGGCATATGAAATAGACACAGGCATCATAACCAGATGCTTCGGAGCACCATTGGTGGGTTATATTGAGGATTAGGCATCATGCTGAATCTACCCTACAAAGCAAAACTGGTATAAATTAATTTGTTCTTTGTGGTTAGCTATACCACCTTAACTCTGAGCTCACTGTTTATGTTGAATTTAGAAAAGTAATCTAAGACAGTGAAAAAAGAAAGGAAGAACCCTTTCAGAAAGTTTTACTTTTTCTAGTTGACCACTCATATGCAACATTGTGTCTGAGTCATCCATAGCTTATCTTATGAGCACATTGTTGTCATCATATATAGCAGGGGTCCCCAACCTTTTGTGTGCAATGAGCAAAATTGGCATATCAAATTAAATGGTGAGCAACATCAATTTTTCGACGGAACATATCGGCGCACAGTTGGCGGACAAATTGTTTGCAACACAAATTAGAAATGTAACAAAGTTAAAACTGTGTATAGAACATTTAATTTGCAGTACTTAATAGTTATCTAGACCACGTGTTATTCTAGTCAAGGAAATGTGGAAGGCCTTTAACTTAATTTGACATTTAGTGATTTCCAAGAAATGTTGAGGAGATTGAGTGGTCAGTAGTACATTTTTAGACATATAGGACCAGTTCAGCTGTTCAAAAATAGAGTAGGAGTAAGTAAACATTACCAGGGGTTTCAGGTTCCTGAGCAAAATATTAGTGCAAATGTATGGACAGTAAAAAGGGCCACAAACGGGGCACTGATTTTTCGGATCTACTGAGATTTTGCCTAAGAATTTATGGGATCTTTAATGGCAAATGGTGCATTCCTAAGCATACGAGATCAGCAATACTGTTCCACAGTCATTGATGACTGTATTGTGGATGTTTTTTTCTTCAGGAATGTTATGAAATGTTACATTTCTTATTGAACAACGAGTAAACACAATCCTCTGGAGTTCATTTTCCAATGGCCAGAGTAGGCACCACGAAGAAGATATCTGACAGCCAGAGCGGCTGGTTGGCGATGCCTACGCTCGAAAAGGAGGCATTGGAAAGAATTACTAATTCACAAGAAATAAAGATATTCTCTTAAAACTGTTGAACAGTTCAGAGGCCACAAAGGAAAGCGAGAGTTTGTTTGAGTCTTTAGGAGAAACTTTCCAGGACAGAGCTATTGGCAAACCATGCCCCCAAGGTTAGGAGCTCCAGGTTATAGAAAGGGATGCACCATGGTTCGATGCAGAATGTAGAATCTCAAAAAGAAAACTAAACCATGATTTAATGAGGGGTGTGTACACTGCTGGTCAGATTTATAGTTTCAAAATGGCATAAAAAATTGCCTTAAGTTAAAAATAACTTTATTGGATTGGAATACAGGGAAAATTGATTATGAAAAATGTGGGAATGCATTTACCGTATCTGCCCATTAACCATGTGCCAGATGGGCACAGTATCAAACGATTACCATTTTTCCACTAGGACACTATGTAATATAAATACAGGTGAAACCAAAATGAATGTTGTCGATAAATATGGTGGCATCAAACACAAACTTCACTTGTACAGAAAGTGTGCATGCACATTATTTAATAAATGAAAGTTGGGTATGCATACCACTTCCTTGTCCACTATGCTCATACTAGCTGTACCAAGGAACGGAATAGGCCAATTTTCTCCATGACACAAACATGGTTCAAATAATGTACTCATTAATACATTTATCAGCTGGGCAAAGTAACTGGGGATGACAGGGTTTTAGCAATGAGACTACCATAACTAGTAAGGACATTTACTGTAAAATTATGTGCATGGTGGCACCAAACACAAATCTTGCATGTATAAAAATAAGCCAGCTGGAAACACAGCGGCTCATTGGCCAACATTCTTGCACAGTCCGGGACTCTGTACTGACTACAGTGCTACGGAGGTCTCATCCATTCAGCACCTCCTTCTAGGCCTCCACACAATGGTCCAGAGCAACTGGCGAGCAACAATTTAGGGTGCTGCGAGCAACATGTTGCTCCCGAGCTACACGTTGGGGATCCCTGTGATACGGCATTTATAACGCGCCTATACTCAAGTGTTTCGAGGCGCGATGAGGCAAGGCATAGGGAACTGAGGGAAGACACACAGCGATCTTACTAGGCCAGGTATCCATCAGATCGCGCAAGTGCATGGGAAGGGGGAAAGGGAAAAGTGCGTGGGGGAAGGGAGAGGGGAAAGTGCAGTACATGGGATAGTAGAATAAATAAGATAATAGAACGGCCAGATCGTGGCGAGTGCAGGTAAGAGCAGATATAAGTGCTGGTAGGGGGACTGTAGGGATACAGAACAACAGTCTCCAGGTCTGGGGGTTGCCAGGGAGGCAGTGCAGTTGTGCAATTGGTGGGGCCTGGGCCCGAGATCAGAAAGGGTGGCCAGGTAACCAGTGCGGTTTCAACCAGGAATTCAGCAGGGAAGAGGGGGAGAGAAGGCAGAAGCAAAGAGGAAGGTTTTGAGGTGCTTCCAGAACCTTAGATTGTTCTCCTCAAGTTTCAGGGAGGCAGGAAGGCTGTTCCAGAGGGAGACACCTGCCGAAGAGAGAGATCTACCACCAACTCGTTGCTTAGAGAAGCGACTGACCCTGAGGGAGTTGGAGGAGGATGATCGAAGAGCTCGAGAAGGAAGATAAAGGAGATAGATTCAGATACAGATAAGTAACATTCCCATAGACCTACACCCAGACCCACCACACACATACACACTTCACATACACACTACACACAGACACAAAATTCAAATATACAGAAAGAACAGATTGACACTGCGGGCATGTGGCAATTGCCATGGATATGACACACTTACCGTAAAAAATGAAAAGGATGGAATGATGTGAAAATGAATACCTTTTTTCAAGAAGTTTGATTTACTTCCTACATTAAGGCAAATTGCTGCAGTAGCATGTCTCGTCCATGTAGTTCAAGAACTTGGTTATTATCCTGGAGTGCTTCTCTCTGCATTACATGTAAAAGGATGTTGTGACCACGGCCAATGATAAAGCACAGGGGCACCTTCTCATTGCCTAGATTGCCTAGTATCCATTTCCATGGAAATTCGTCTGACATCCGTCCTTCCATTCTTTCAGCTGTGACCCTTATGGTCCCATGCCTCAACAACAGCATCCACTCTTTCCCCAGCAAGTCTCTGTTATCATTGGTGACTTTTGTGGTCATTAGCCTTACTAATAAAACCTTGACCCCTGATACGTTCTGTTCACCATTGATGACTTTACTATCCCATTCTCATCATTAGTAAAAAGACTGTGAGTATATCTGGATGCTTCACTGTCTCTCAATCGCCCAAGTTAATGCCATCGCCTCCTCAGCAGCCTACACCACCAAAGTCATTACACGCATACAGACCGTTCCTCCCCCCCGACAACCGTTTAACCATTGCTTGAGCAATCATCAGCTCCAGACTTGGCTATTGCAATGCACTTTTCGCAGGAACCTCCACCCGAAACATACAGAAACTGCATGTCATACAGAACAATGCCTTACATGCAACCCTCAACATCCCCAGGCAAACCCATATCCCCAAGGCAAGAAGAAATACTCATTGTTTAACCGTGAAAGACAGGACCACTTTCAAAGCACAAGCGAGTACTCATATGTGCCTCTCCAACTCACCACTGTCCTACCTTTCAAAGAAGTTTACCAAAGTCCAATCAAGGAGACCTATCAGAAGCATGTACACTCACCGACTGTCCACACCTACATTCAGACTTGCCAGATCCAGCTTCCCTGTCATTGCCACTAAACTTTGGAATGCCCTCCTACTCGGCCTTCTGGAAATGCCTGAAAACCTGGCTCTTCATGTAGGGCAGCAGCTGAGCCTCCCGCTTGTCTGTGCTAAACTTTTCCATCCTCAAATAAGATATGTAACCATGTCTGTGCAGCTTGGATTTAAACTGTAACAGCATCTATGTAACCTAATCTGAGCTATTACCGTGCCTTGATGCCTCTGGGCTTAGTGCGCTATATAAATGTAAAAATAAATAAATAGTGTTACTAAAGTGAAAAAGTAAAAGGATGGAAATAAATGGAAATAATTACACCAATGCCTGGTGTCTGAAAGAGTGATGAAAACACTTTGTGAAGTTTATGTAACAGTTGTCACCAACATCCGCCAATCATATAAAATTCATTCCCTCACCTGTGTTGTAGAAATATGTGTATTGAACTTATATAAAACAATCTCACTTATTATTCTCATGATCTGGATCACATTCTGCATACATGGTGATGCTTTCTCCACACCTAATGCGTGATATTCACTAACATTGAAGGACATGTATCAGAACAACAAATCCTTAACTGTAATCAAAAGGAAGAGTTTACATATATATGTATTACTGAAGAGACAGAGAAGTTACCTATTCTTAGTGTAAACTACTACTCAGGAATAAGCTCATAAACCTACAGTTACAGTATACATCATATTGGAACATACTTGCATAGTTATGTCCATATTAGGGTTAAACATATTATGGTTATACACAAAAAAAACAATTTTATTGCATCGAAGGAATTGAACAGAATTTACATATAGAGCATATACAAAGACAATGGAAACATTATAAACAATATAAATTGAACTCTTCATTGACTCCTTTGGGATGCACCGTATCCAATGAGTGGATACAGTGAATTTCTCTCTGCATCAGTTTCATAGATTTGTTATCTGCTCTGCCTGATGTACGGACTACTTCTAAGACCACAAACCTGATTTTGGATAGGTTGTGCTATGTTCCCTAAAGTGTCTTCACATTGGGGATTTTAAGTTATGGGTGTGAATGTGAGATGTATGTTCCAGCGACCTTTCTCTTGTGCACCTGCTTGTCTGTCCCACACATAGTAGTCCACATGGCCATTTTATTACATGTAAAACTCTAGTGCTCATACAAGTTGCAAAGTCCCTAAGTGCGACCTTCAGGCCTGTGTGAGGATGTTGGATGGTGCTGCCCTTAATGATATTGTTGCAGTTGCTACATTCCAGACATGGAAATGTACCTTTCTTCCGTGTGGTCAGAGATTTGTGTGTGTCTGGGTGGGTTCTTTCTGCTCTCACACGTTCTTCCATCTTCTATATGCCGTCATTGAAGGTCATGGAAACAACTTCTGAAGAAGTGGATGTAAGTATTTCCAATTGTTACAGATGATGCTTCTTAAATGGATATTTTGGCTCAAACTCTGAGATTTAAAGGCAGGGAATCCCCTTGTCTCTGGATGTAGGATGTAGTAAAGACACTTTGTGAACTGAATCAGCCTTTTGATTAGCTAGTTCTAGAATATCAGAGGGATGCCCTCTTGACATACATTTTTATTTCTGGTTAGTGTACTCCTTATCAAGAGATTCTGTGTTAGTGATTATTCTCTTGATGCATAAGAATTGACTATATGGGAGATTTTACAACATCTGTCTAGGGTGAAAATTTGCATAATGTAGAGCAGGGGTCCCCAACCTTTTGTGTACAATGAGCAAAATTGGCATATCAAATTAAATGGTGAGCAACATCAGTTTTTCGACGGAACATATCGGCGCACAGTTGGCGGACAAATTGTTTGCAACACAAATTAGAAATGTAACAAAGTTAAAACTATGTATAGAACATTTAATTTGCAGTACTTAATAGTTATCTAGACCACGTGTTATTCTAGTCAAGGAAATGTGGAAGGCCTTTAACTTAATTTGACATTTAGTGATTTCCAAGAAATGTTGAGGAGATTGAGTGGTCAGTAGTACATTTTTAGACATATAGGACCAGTTCAGCTGTTCAAAAATAGAGTAGGAGTAAGTAAACATTACCAGGGGTTTCAGGTTCCTGAGCAAAATATTAGTGCAAATGTATGGACAGTAAAAAGGGCCACAAACGGGGCACTGATTTTTCAGATCTACTGAGATTTTGCCTAAGAATTTATGGGATCTTTAATGGCAAATGGTGCATTCCTAAGCATACAAGATCAGCAATACTGTTCCACAGTCATTGATGACTGTATTGTGGATGTTTTTTTTCTTCAGGAATGTTATGAAATGTTACATTTCTTATTGAACAAAGAGTAAACACAATCCTCTGGAGTTCATTTTCCAATGGCCAGAGTAGGCACCACGAAGAAGATATCTGACAGCCAGAGCGGCTGGTTGGCGATGCCTACGCTCGAAAAGGAGGCATTGGAAAGAATTACTAATTCACAAGAAATAAAGATATTCTCTTAAAACTGTTGAACAGTTCAGAGGCCACAAAGGAAAGCGAGAGTTTGTTTGAGTCTTTAGGAGAAACTTTCCAGGACAGAGCTATTGGCAAACCATGCCCCCAAGGTTAGGAGCTCCAGGTTATAGAAAGGGATGCACCATGGTTCGATGCAGAATGTAGAATCTCAAAAAGAAAACTAAACCATGATTTAATGAGGGGTGTGTACACTGCTGGTCAGATTTATAGTTTCAAAATGGCATAAAAAATTGCCTTAAGTTAAAAATAACTTAATTGGATTGGAATACAGGGAAAATTGATTATGAAAAATGTGGGAATGCATTTACCGTATCTGCCCATTAACCATGTGCCAGATGGGCACAGTATCAAACGATTACCATTTTTCCACTAGGACACTATGTAATATAAATACAGGTGACACCAAAATGAATGTTGTCGATAAATATGGTGGCATCAAACACAAACCTCACTTGTACAGTAAGTGTGCATGCACATTATTTCATAAATGAAAGTTGGGTATGCATACCACTTCCTTGTCCACTATGCTCATACTAGCTGTACCAAGGAACGGAATAGGCCAATTTTCTCCATGCCACAAACATGGTTCAAATAATGTACTCATTAATACATTTATCAGCTGGGCAAAGTAACTGGGGATGACAGGGTTTTAGCAATGAGACTACCATAACTAGTAAGGACATTTACTGTAAAATTATGTGCATGGTGGCACCAAACACAAATCTTGCATGTATAAAAATAAGCTAGCTGGAAACACAGCGGCTCATTGGCCAACATTCTTGCACAGTCCGGGACTCTGTACTGACTACAGTGCTACGGAGGTCTCATCCATTCAGCACCTCCTTCTAGGCCTCCACACTATGGCCCAGAGCAACTGGCGAGCAACAATTTAGGGTGCCGCGAGCAACATGTTGCTCCCGAGCTACACGTTGGGGATCCCTGATATATAGTATCACTTATGACATGCAAACACCCAAACATGTTCTTTTCTGAGCCAATGATTCTTTCTGAAACTGACAACAGATTCTGTATCTGTTTCTGTATCACATATAGGGAAATAATACTTGTAATATAAACTGTGACTTTGTCACTGAATTGACCCTTATGCACTAAACAGGCAATTTAAATTCAGGAGAAAAAATATATGTATATCCCTAGATGATGGTGCTGTGCTGACCATCTAATACGGATAGAAAAAATTGTGACAAATCCCAGGATGTCGTCACTGCCTCCATGGGGGAAGCCCCTTTCCATGAGGCCAGGGAGGTGAGGCCGCAATACGGTTGTCAGCCTCGGGGTGGTACTCAACGGGTGGATCTCATGGGGAGGGAAACCCCATATGAGACAAGGGACGACACTTTGGGAGAAACGCGGTACAGTTCCTTTACACCCCAACCTCCCGCACCCTGTGGTCCTGCACAGGACACAATAACCCCACACACTTCCATGTATATCTGCAGAATAGACAATGTGACTTCCCTAAGAAACACTGAGACGATGATGAACATTGAGTACAGGGATGACTGCAGAGTAATGTGGACATCTCCACCGAACTAGTACAAATGCACTAGTCAATCTGTGTCAAGCGAGTCTGAATGGAACAGAAAATGGCAGGACGGTCTCTGTAGAGGGAGAGGCCCTCCCAGGAGAAAGTGGGCGATTCAAATTTAGCTTGAGGAGCTGGGACACCAATAGTGCCAAGAGCGGGACACTTGGTCACTGGCAGAGGCACCCCTAACCAGTCTGCTGTGGTACAAAGATGGAGAGAAGCAGATGCCTGGGCAACCAGACAAACAAGAAGGCTGGAGCACCTGGAGAAGCCGAGATGTGCTGTCCAGAATTGGGGAGTAAGTGCGTAACTGCTGCAGTCCTCTGGAAGCAGCAGAAGGAAGCCAATCTTGCCCAAAGCACATGCAGACAACCAAAGACCACCAATAAGCTGTCCAGAGAGGTTGGGGAGACCAGGACGGTTGGCAGGAGAGCTGAAAGGATGGAGGATTACAAAAGACAGGTCTGGAACATATGCCGAGCCGTAGGCCTCCAACAAGATCTTCATAGTCACAGTAGCTGGTAGGCTACTGTGCCATCTGGACATAATTGCAGGGGAACCAAGTGGAAGTCACCCACAAATCTAATCAAGGCCCCCAGCAAGATCGTCATAGTCACATACCTCACAGGCTAGTATACCAGGCAAATAGAATCCCAAGAGTAACAACTGCATGTCTTGGACCTGCACCCACAGAGACAATCAAGGCCTCCAACAAGATCTTCACAGTAACATTACCTGGCAGTCTAGTATACCAGGATAGTATACCAGGTGAACAGAATCCCAAGAGAAATGAGTGTGGGGTTGGGACTCACACGAGAAGTTCAAGCAGAACAAGAGATTATTATAGTCTCAGTAACTGGTAAGGAGCCAAGTCAAGTGAAGCATCTGTGGAGAATAGCAAAGATAGAGAAGTGCAATAACTCTTCTTACCTAACCTATCTAAAGTATACTGAGAAGTAGTTGAAAGCCAAGAAAAGGGAGATATTCTCTTGGCACATGAAGAAGCCTGAGCCAGACCAAGAGAAGAGATTCATGTTCATGATCCAAAGGGCTCCAATTCGCAACTTTGCTTTCTTTAAGAACTTTGTATCCTTTGGAACTTTCTTTTGTCATACCATTTGGATCCTTAATTTATAGCTTGAAAAAGAGGTATACACTTGGGAAGGGAGTCATTCTCTCAGGCAATGGTTCCATTACCCACAGGAACTGTAAATCTTTATCCAGGAGAAGGAAGTCATTCTTCTGGACCAAGAATAGTGGTACCAGCTTTAGTTAAAGTGTAAGAGACGGAAATAGGTTTCGCGCAGGACGGTGGACTATTTACATTGGAAACTCCTCCTAGTATTAGGGAAAGTTAGGTTTCTCCTTTTCGTTTTGATGAATTTAAGAGTATTCCAAACCACTATGCCACTCCTGTGTCAATCTCCTCCTTCTGATCTCTTACAGAAATTGTCGTCCTAACTGCAACAATAGAAAACCATTTACAAGACATGTTCCAGCTTGACCAATTACTGGAATTGTAACCTTAATAAAAGAAGAACATTGATGCAGGGACCTCAAAATATTTTTAATTATGCCTTCTTTTGAATGTAACAGCAACACATTTTTTTTCCAGGGAAAGGCATTCACAGCAGATAAAGGATGTCCTTGAAAAAGTCGTTGACTGGTTTCTGCAACTATAGCAACTAAGTTGAATTCATCAGGGCCATAAAGCAGTCATAAGCCAAACGAAAGTGTCAATGTTATTAGCGTCTATTTGACTTATATTCTTGTTGTTTTCCAATCTTGTATGTTATTCTCTTTTCTTCAATTACTCTGAAAAACCAGAAGATAAAACAAATCTGAATGCTTCTGTTACAGTGGTGTACACTTGTCAATGGTGAGGTGGTAATATAAAGGGTTTGCCATGCATTCTAAGTGACAATGGACTAACCTCTTGCAGATAGGTTATGTGCAGAAAACTCATCAGTATTAGTTTAGTTAATTCATTCAGTTCATTTCAAGTTACATAATCCATTAGAAATTCAAAACCATAAAAGCCACAGAACACATAGAATAAAATGTCTGCCTAATCAACAGAGCACGTAATAGAATCCCAATATTAAGATGTGCAAAATCGAATAAGACCATGTGTTACTGACATGCTATTGTTTTGAGGACATTTTCAACACATTTGATCTTCTTTGCCATGTGCCCTTTAAATAGCTGGCACAAACATGGGTGACTTTAGCATCAATAGCAACAGTAAAGCAGGTCTCCATTGCCGCACATTACTTTCTCTCAATAAACAAATTCAATATATGTTCCCCATATGACTGTATGCAGGGCAAAACAAGACACAGTGAGGTAGTATTTACTTTTTTACCACAAACACAACAGTCATCAGATACACTTTTATTGCGTGCCCATTTGTTTTAAGGGGGAGGGCATTTAAACAAGCCTTAATCACCAGAGAAAGGTGATACAATTTAGTAACCACGGAAAGATACCAGGCAGCACCACTCAATGGGGCTAATAATAAATAAGTTAGAATTTTCACTAATTCGCTCACAAATATTTAAGACTTCATATGTGAGGACATGGTTTTTGAAATGCTCTCTAGATTCTCATAACTATTACCCAGCCCCACTTCCTGGAGATTCTTTTAAATAACCATTATAAACATTAATGTGCAGAGAGGGACAGCCTAAGGTCGTTCAGACCACTCCCAAAGGTCTCCGTGGCAAACCCCTTGCTTCTAAATACAACATTGGCACGTGCTCCCTGGAGTGCTGCTGCAGGGGTCTGGCTGAGATGAATAGACCACCTATGACCCGTTGCATTTTAATCCTTTGTTCAACATTATGGTCAGTATAGGTCAACCACTCAAGGAACCTTACCCCTAGGTGATCCATATAGTCACCGGTCATTGGCCCATTGCCTCTCAGATATATCTGGATTAATCTCTTCTTTTTCCTAAAGAAACACATTGCATAGTACTTTGCTGCATTCACCCTTAGGCCACGATGTGACATAACTCCACCATACTTATCAACCAGCAACTGCAGAGATCCAGGGGTCCTGGCCACTGGTGGAGCTTCCTCCGCAGGACTTGGATCAGGAGTCTTCTTCGTTTGCAGAGTGGTACATAATCTGCACTTGAGGCTTTTTATTAGGCAGCAAGGGAATTAACATGAAGGTTAAATAAAAGGGGTGCGACTACACGCCTTCTCTAACTCAAGTTCCTACCTCTATGGGCTCACTTAATTCACCCCTTTTCCAGAAGTGGATGCAAACTTGAGATTCAGTGTGAAGAATGTCCAGCACACTTATCAGGGGTTTCAAGACACCCATTTCACCTAAGGTATGCCAAAGGAGCCTACTTTTCACGTAGTCTAAAGCTGAGCATAGATCGATATAGGTCAGGTAGACAGGAGACCCCAAACCAGTGATGCATTTAGACAATATTAAATATGAGTTTAGGTGCCCAGGATGACTTGGGATGAGCGGTTAGTGGGGATAGAGAGCCAGTCCAGTGCCCATTCCGAGATACCAAGGGTTTCGTGGAGTCTTTGTATGAGGATGGAATGGTTGACTGTGTCAAAGGCAGAGGAGAAATTGAGAAGGATAAGAACATCTGGAGAGATGTAGTCCAGAGGTGTGAGCAGTTCTTCACAGGTGTTCAGAAGAGCAGTCTCCGTGCCTCTGGATGCTCGGAATCCAGATTGATGCTCGTGGAGACCCCCAACAAGTTCAGTGTGTGAGTTGAGTTGGAGCAAGGCCAGCTTCTCAAGCAGCTTTCCCAGGAAGCGGGTGATAGAAATAGGGTGGTTACTAGCAGGGCAAGTAGGGTCAGAGGATTTATTTTCAGGAGTGGGTGCACAAGGAAGTGCTTAAGGTGGAGGGGAATGATTCAGTGGCAAAAGAGTGATTGCAGAAGTCAGCGAGAGCAGGGGCAAGCGAGTCGATGCTATCCTTGATGGTCCTGGATGAGCATGGGGAGACTTGTTTAGAAGAGAGCTTCATGGAGCGGACAACTCTGGTAACTTCTTCATTTGTGACAGGGGAGAAGGAGGAGAAGGAGAAAGGAGGAGAGGGAAATGGAGGTGAGAGGGTGTGGAATGGGTTGTGAGGGAGTGTAGAAATGGTGGTCAGGATGTTCTGAGTTTTGGTGGAAAAGTGTGAGGCCAGCGCATTGACAGGATCGAGAAAGAAGGAGAGAAGGAGACTGTGGAGAGTGACTAGTTCAGCAGTGTTATTGGATGCGCCAGAGACCCATGCGTGTATGTGGGCTCTTTTCTTTGCACGGATGGCGAGTCTGTATTGCCTTTGGAGCAGGCAGCAGGCCCAATTGTCAGAGGATTGCTGGAGCATTGGAGGATTGGGTAGATTGCTTCAAGGGATTTGAGAAGTTCCCAATTCTTTCCTGACAACTACTTGAGAGTCAGGATTTCTTCCCCAAATGTTGGCACCTCCCTTCTGGCTTAGTAATCCTAAAATACTGTCACAGTTGGCCATAAAGGGGTGCATGCAACAGGTCTATACATGGGTGCAGTACTGATATCTAGGCAGGTCATAAGAACTTCTCTGTTTGCTGTTACCAACTTATTAAATAGCCAGTTCTCCTTCTCCTCCTTACACCTAGTATCAATCTCCTCCCATTCCTTTGTTTGTGTGAGAGAGAGGGGGTTATGGTGACCATCACATCCCAGTAATATTTCAAAGCCTCATATATTGTCCCATCACTTCCTTGGAATGGGTATGTAATCATCATGATGTGGAGTCTTGCATTATCAAATATATCATTGCCAGCATTATCAGAAGGGGAGCTAACATTTCTGGCTCCATAACATGGTCCATTAGAATATCCCATAGTATGAGGGGACCATTATTGGTTGTAAGGTCAGACAAACATGATTCTGGAATGGATAGAACCAGTCCCTGCTCATTTTCAATGAGCAGGTCTTCACCTATGCCCAACCTAAGGATAAAGTACCCCAATATTACTGGGGAGTCACATCCCTGTTTGGGGTGGTCTTTTAGAATTACTTGCTTCAATAACTGGAGTAGGACTACTGACCCATTTCCATTTTTATTATTACAAAAATGAACCAGCCCAGGGGGATAATTTCCCATAGCTTTTACCATCAGAGAAATAATGTTTGTGTTTGATTCCACAGATTGTTTTATAACCCATTCCAAATGTGCAGATATGTAAATTGGAAAGCCTGCAGAAGAGCGCCCTTTTTCCCAAGTGTAAAAGCCTGAAGGTTATAAGAAATGAAACCCTGCAGATGTTTTGGCTGCATCGACCATGTCTCCTGAAACCGGTTACCCTAATAGACATTAATGAAGTCCCACTGGGCATTATCATACAATTGCGCTTTGACCCAGCAATAGTCCACAAAACGATGTTCAGCTCAAAGTTTCTATTTGGGCCGTCATAGGATTTGTCCTACTGCTCACTTCATTAGTATGCTTAGACCCTGAAACTTGCGGTTTAGCAGCTGCTGCAGGTACATTCTTAATCAGGACCTCCTGTCAAACTATCTGGGCCAACCCACACAGATTCAAATCTGTTTGTAACTGATGGTCCAATGACACATTCCCTGCATTCTTTGACCATGTTAGTGAGCCACTGCAGAGTGACATTCCCTTCCTTCCTGGTACCAAATTTGGAATTGCGGTTGTTAAATTATCACTCTTACGTTTCTCTTACATTTCACCACCCAGTCTGTAGAAAAAACCTAATGACAGGAAACCAAAATCAGTCCTGGCTTTCCAACTATATGAACCCCGCCATAGTAGGTCTATTACCTCCAAGAGATGGTTTAATGTTGGAGTGACACAGTCCCCCTGAATATTCTTTTCACTATATCCTACTCATGATGAATGTCTCACCATCAAAAGATCCCTGCCCCTAAGGAGGGTAATGGCGGATATGTTACATGTGTAGTGCGCAACCTCATTCATTAGATAGATGGTATCTCAGTGAAAGAAAGTTCAATCTTCGGGGCATTAGCTAGCATCACCACCAGTGGGGTTGTCAGGGTTGCTAAATGCAAACTAAACTTAGTCTCAGTTCCCGTAAATCCATATATTGCCTAAACCTTCTCTCTCATGGGTAATGACCACCACCTCGATACTTTGAGTCCAAAATTGGGCCTAGCCTACCTTCTGTGAGCGGATGTTTGGTAAGATCAATAATCTTTGGGGATTTATGCCAGTGTTCCAGATATAGACTCTGTACTTATTTTCCTGCCACCACAATTATTTTTTACTTTTACTGAAGGTCTGTCTCCTGTTCCCATATTCTGGTCGAAACCTCCCTTTCCTTTAGCCCAAGTGGATAGACTAGTTCCCTTCAATGCTCCAGGTTCCAGGGTAGGTCCCTCTGTGTATCTTGGGGATTTTGACCCTCCTATCTGTGGACCTATATTATTAGTAGCCATTTCCTTTAATATAGCCCCAACAAGATGTTCCGTACACAACCCAATATGTGGGTTCAATTTATTTTCTAATCCAGGTAGCATTCATAAATGTTTAAAACCTGATTTTTCATCAGTGTCAAGCATTTCCCATTGGAATATTTGGGGTATGTCTTTTTCAAATTAAGTGATTGCGTGAGGTTGGCGTTAAACCCACTACTACAAGCTTCTATCTGTAACCTGGCAAAAGGTCCTTTTGCCACACCCTCGTCTGTGGTCTGCTTTCCACTTGCAGACTTCCCTTGCATGACATAATCCATGCCATCAATGGTTCCTGTGGTTTTCTCAAGATCATCTGGAGTAGTCGCCAAAGTTACCAAAGAGACCGTTTTTTCAGCAAGCATAGTTTTCTCCTCCAAGGCCCCTCCCACCGTTTTAGGAAGTGGTCCAGAGTACCTGAACCTTTTACCAGTTTCTTGTTACTATTAGTGGCAGTTGCCCTCACAATTTCAACATCCCCTGCAACCTCTATATGCCCTTGTCCCTTTCCTAGCCTTCCTGTTTGGGCTTCTTCCTTGTGGAAGCTCTAGAATCACCCCCAAGGGATCAGTGGATTTACGTTTGCACACCCTCTGGTATAGCAGATGACTAAGATAGGTGAGACTGAAGACACATTATATCATATGGCAGAGGAGCATTAATGCTATACATGTAATTGCAAAATGCAGATTGCCGGAAAATGCATAAAATCACTGATTAAGGGAAAATGCAAGTGCACGTTTTTAATGGGAAAAGTGCTAAAATAACTTAAGGAATAGGAATTAGACCCAGCTTGCTTATGAACCTACCAAAGGTTATGCCAGACTGGCTTAAGAGACTTGCTCAATTCTGTCTCCTTCCCCACTTGGCAGTACTAAATAGGGAAGGGAGGAAAGAGTTTCCCAGATCTAAGGGATGAAAGTTTGATGTGGGTGAACACAGGGCCAGTCTTCAGACTCTTATCCTCATCCTAGTCATGAACCTCTTCCTGATCTCCTTACTGTGATTTTGATTAGCCTCAGTCCCCAAGGGGTCAGACAGGAGATCGACAGGAAGACAAGATGGCAGGGCAATCACCACGGTGCCCCAAACTGTCACATTCCCTACGTTACATCTCCATGGTGTGCAGAAATCTATTGCCAGCCAATACCAGTTATATCCAGAGAAGGCCAAGCAGTCCAAAGCTCACCAATTCAGGCCGAATCAAAATCACTTAGTTCTGTAAGTGGTGAAACAGATTCAGAAGGATTCTGTGTTCCTTGACCTCCTATTGGCAAGCAAAGGCATAAACCTCCAGAGGTAGGGAAAGGCAAAAGGGCAACCATCTCAGCTCTGCTTCATTCCCGCAAAGACGTAAAGTATGAAATGAGGAGCGCAAAGCCAAGCACATGTCAACAACGGCCCACCCAAGCCTACTGGGGAGTGGGGATCCTTGTGGCGAGCTGAGGAACTGCGGGATCTGCCCACGCTGCCTTCTCATAGCATACCAACACTATCACAAAAGCACCCAGATAGGCTTCCGTATCGAAGACTGACCAAACTCGCTCCAAGGTTTACAACGTTAACAATCAGGCAGAGTCAGGTAGTCAGAAAGAAACGCAGCTGCTGAGGTGTTATTTAGATCCTGATGGGGTTAAATAGAATCACACCATCACACTACCACAATTTACAATCATTCCAAGCGCAACCCGAGTGCCCTGATTCCAGGTGTTCACCATAATATCAATCGTAGGCGACCCTTCATGTAATTGCAATCCCCAACATGGCACCTACAGAGGCTGTGCCCAGCAAATCAAGCACCCTCCCAGCTCCCACCTTAAAGGACTCTAAGATGATACTTACGGTGGGTGTGCTACAAACCACTCTCGTGTTGCCATGCTGTCGTTCTCATATTACAACCTCTGGTGCATGGCGACCTAGGGCTCTGGGGATCTGGGTTCTAGTGTCCCATGAGTGCTACGGCATTCTGCTGCAGATCAAGCCACAGCAGGAGCTGGCGTCAGAGATGATGCACCACTGGCATGAATCAAAAACCAAGGAAACTCTCCTATAATCCCCTACAGTGTTACAGCATCAAGCTGCATCAGGGACCGTGACCGCTTCCGACACCATCAGTAGTTCCCTTGCATTACCTCCACCTAACCATAAAGAGGAAGGTATTGTAATTGAAATAATGTAGAATCCTTAAACATAGGGGTAAGGTTCCAGTATAAGTCCTTTATTACATCTTCTGCCAGTTACAAGAAGATGTCACAGACGTACTCAGAGATAACATAGAGACAACCACTGGCTCCCATCACCCAGGGAGGGGCTCTTCAACTGACTGCCTTTAGAACCTTCTCGCAACACATTCTCTTACTCACACATAAACATTCTCTCAGGCACACCCAACATTCTCTCTTGCATCACCAGCTTCTGCATTCATCCCAAGCACTGTATAACAGTAATATTCCATAACTACTTCTGATTTCCAATACAATACAAAGAAACACATTGCTATACATGCATTGGAAGCCTACCCTGTGTTTGTTTACTCATAACCCGATGCATGCTTGAAACTTCATTTTCCTGAGCTTGTTGTTTCTTACTTTGCCAGACATGCCTGTCCCCTGACATATGTACTAAATGAACATCACTGCTATGAAACGTTATAACATCTTCACCAAGCAAGACGTTCCGCATTGCTTGGCTCCAAAGCAGCCATCTTTGCAGAGGGTTCTTATGATAGATCCCTGCATTTTAGCAGTGATCATGACTTCTCAGTTGTAAATTGTATCAGCCCATGATTTTTAGAGAAAAAAATGTTTCTGTTCCAACACTGCCTTTTCAAACGCCAATAAATGGTTGCCACTAGGGTCATGGTTATCTGATATGGTGCATTGACGTCATTGGTGGCACTCCAAACTGTATTTTTGGCAAGTGTTAATATTGTCACCCAAGCGGCCATCTTATAATGTACCGAGAACAAAAACTTCTTAAAGAATTGATGACATATCCATGACCTATAATAGTCAGGAGGACAAGGTTATCAAATTGTGTCCATTAATCATGTTATCAAGTTGCTACTGTATTTCCTAATTCAATCCGTTTTCATGTGTTTTTCAATCTAAAAATTCATTTTTTTCTATCAATGGAATAGGTTCAAATGAATATCTCCGCCACATAGGGGGATTTTTAACTGTTTCAAAATCTTCCACTTAAATTGTTCAAATGAATGTTTCTGTTTCTGTGCTATAAAATGCTCTACCAATGGTGCATTCTGTTTTCCAGTCCTAATGCACGATTTGTGCTCTACTAGTTTCACTTTCACTTTTTTTATTAGTAATCCCTCCATACCGCAAATTACAAGGGCACATGATTAGGTTATTTTTGAATTGCAGTTTGTTAAATTCTTTTGGAGCCAGGGTGTCGTCCACCCTATCTCTATACTTCTGCTTCGTTTAGATTGGGCACATACTGAACCCACCCCAGAGGTTTCGGTTGTGACCCTAATCCTCTTTGTCGATTCATTTGAATGTTACTACCATTGAGAATTGAGGTGCAATATACCAAATTGTCTCTTAAAAAATGCCTCTCTGTTTTGACGCAAATCTGTTTTTTTGCAGTTTGTTACTGCCTGCATTCGTTATTGGCCACAGGTGACATATCAATCTTTTGATTTTTGGAAAAGGGGTGACAAGCTCATCATGCCTGTGAATCTGTTTGGTGTATTTTCCCTTTTTGGTTGTGCTGGTGTGAAGTAACTTCCTTTGGCATGTTCCTAGCCATTTGATATGCTGCTTCAATATTTGCTTAGGATATCCCCTCTCAGACAGGCGAGATGTTAACTTGCGAGATAGAATATCAAAATCCTGTATATCTGATAAATGTCTTCTACGTTGTAGGTATTGTCTGATTGGATACGTTTCCCATAAAATCATCTGAGGTGATAGCTACTATACATCAAACGTGAGTTTTGATCTGATCTGTCGGTTTTTGAAACATTGTAGTGGAAAACCTAGCTTCTTCATCTTTTATCAATAAATTGAGGAAATTGATTTTCGCTCTACTGAGGTTATGCATGAATTTTAAAAGGTTTCTTTGATTATTAAGCCAATCGCAGAATAGTGAAAACTGTATCATGCCATCTAGAAATACTAAGACATCTTACCCAGACCCAAAAGTTCTTGTTGCTTATGACATTGCAAGTACCTACAAGTGAGAGGATTTTTTCTTGTGTATTTCAATACATAAAGTATAAATGAGATGTGCGGCGTACCATGTTGGTATCCTAATAATGATAGGGATATATAGGGCACAGTGGGGGATGTGAGGTGAGAGAGGGGTCCTGAAACTATGATATAAAACTTGTTTTCCCCTGTTAATTGCACATTGGGAAAGCATTGATGAGAACAGAGGCTGCATGCATACGTCTACACACACTGCCTGTTAATCATGCAGACATGTGGGTTTTGGGCTTTAGAGAACTCATTTTTCAAATAAGTCGATTACTACATGAGTTTCCCTAAGCGGTGAGCACTGTGTAGTGCATTTCCTTTAGGAGTGTAGATCACACAATGGTGGCAAGTGCTCTGCCTTGCACAATCTGTGCTGCTCGCTCTGTAGCTCTCTTTCTCTTGCAGCTGTACCCAGATGCCATTAACTTCTTCTACAGCTACAAAGTAGATGGGATTCATGTGGTCGTGTGTATAGGTGGAGGAAATCACTGGCATAGTTAGGGCCCCGCTACACCAGGTCTAGGGGGTGGCCAGCCCAGTCCTCACCCATCATGGTGAAGGCTGGACTGGGGCTCACAGTGCGGGAAGGAGGCCCTCTGCCTCCGGCTTAGTTGAGGTCAGAGCCAAACATGACATGTGGCACGAGTCACAAACTACGGTCAGCTCCTACCCCTTCTCCTCCAGCTCCCTCACGCCATCATGTACTTGAACCAGGAAGCCCTCCCAGCTTCCTGGTTCCTGTCTATGAGCAGTGCAGAGGAGCCAGAGGCCTGCAGTGACACTTCGGGAAATGGGAATTTGTGTATGTGTATTTGGTGTTTGTGCGAGGTGTGGCAGATGTATGCATGTGTTATGGGTCAGTAACTGGTGGGTGATTGAGTATGAATGTTATACTGTGTGTTGGAATGTTCTGGGTGGGTGGATGGATGTCTGTGTGAATAATGCAGTGTAAGGGGACGTGAGAGAAGGTTTTTGGCTGGGTGAATGAGTAGTAATGTGATAATGTGTTTGAATGTTCTGGGTGGGTGCATGCCTGTGTGGAGAATGCAGTGTGATTGTGTGTGAAAGAAGGTGTATGAGTGAGTGTTATTGATGGGTGAATGGATTTGAATGTGATAGTGTGTGTTTGAATGTTCTGGGTAGGCGGTTGCATGCCTGTGCAGAGAATGCAGTGGGAGTGGATGTAAGAGAAGGTTTATGAGTGAGTGAATGGTGGGTGAATGGGCATGTGTGTTTGAATTTTCAAGGTGGGTGGGTGCCTGCCTGTGTGGAGAATGCAGTGCATGTGGATGTGAAAGAAGGTTTATAGGTGAGTGAATGGTGGATGAATGAGTAGGAATGTGATAGTGTGGTTGAATGTTCTGGGTGGGGGGGTGCATGCCTGTGTGGAGAGTGCAGTGTGAGTGGACGTGAGAGAAGGTGTATGAGTGGAAGTGACTGGTGGGTGAAAGGGTATGAGTGTGATAGTGTATGTTTGAATGCTCTGGGTGGGTGGGTGTGTGACTGTGTGGACAATGCAGTGTGAGTGTGTCACGTTATATTGAGACCACCCTTAACCTGGGGAGTTCCTTCTGACCCCCAATAAAGGCGTTCTGCAATACTCACGTTAGTGTTTTTTAGCACTGGCCTTACTGAAGACTCATACAGAGTCACACAAATCCCCCCCCCCCCCTTATGCTGATAGTGAGCCAAGAACCTAGCCATGGTATAGGAAATATATTTGTATTTATTTGGACGATAGGTAAAAGAGAGTAAACTAAAATGACACACACCACCTTCTTTGTTGCTCACAATTAAACTTCTTGTTACACAAATAAATCACACATGTTTGTTGGGAAAAACACATTACAATACTTCATACAGATTTCACTTCAAGAAATAATTAAACTAGTCAATGAACACTAGCAATTCACACATCTAGCTGTGCAATTTTGATTTTCCTGCACCATTTAAAGGCTAGGAGTTGGGTTTATAGATTGGTGTTAAAGCATATAGCAATTATGATGTCATAATGGTCAGGCTCTTCGGAACACACTGGTTAGGGCAGAAAGAACTGATAGGAAAACATCAAGCATGAAGTTTAAGGGTACGTACCATGCTTAAAATGCCAACATTGCGGCAATGTCATTAAGGGGAACGAAATCAGACACCCATACTCAGGAAAAGCGATCAAGTTGAATCACTCTTGTTCTTGTGACTCCAGCAATGCTGTCTATGCTTTGAAAGGTCCATGTGGGCTGTTCTATGTTTGTATAACAACACAAAAAGTAAAAACACGATGGACGAAACATAAATCGAACATAAGGGCGAAAAGCCTAAAGTCACCAGTGTCTACCCATTTTATAGAAGCCAGACACAATATTGCACAACTAAAGTGTGTAATCTTAGAACAAGTGTGCATTGGGAATAGAGGTGGTCACATCAATAGGAAACGCCTGCAAAAAGAGATAACATGGATCGAGGGACTGGACTTCTCACTCCGAGGGGGATGAATTGTGAATATGACGTAATGTGTTTCTTCTTATTTAACAATATGTCTTTTATAGGATACTGAGGAACCATATGATCCTGAGCCAAGAGAATGTGAGCTACTATGTTGGACAGACTGGAGTATAAGAATGAGTGTCATGTGACTACTGTACCATATCTAATTATGAATATTGATGTGTCCTTACAACACTTATGGTGATTTGACCATCGAGAAATATGCTACCCCAAGCAAAGAGAATGTGAGCTACTAGGCCAGACAGTTTGGACTACCTAGGCTATGAGAATGTGAGCCACTATGTGGGAGAGATCAGTAGCCCACTGGGACAGAATCTGAGAGAAGTTTAAATATATATACACACAAGGATGTAGTATCCTGAGAAGCACATATAAACTTGGAAAGCACTGTGACTTGTCAATGAATAGATCCCAAAATGTTTGTAGCCATGATGAGGATAAAAAGTGGAAGAACAATGTGATTTGGCCATTTCCGCCAGATAAAATACTGTCTTTATCGCTAAAGGTCAAATTGGACCAGAGTACACGACAAACAGAACAACTATATGAGTATGTGGTCCATCTTCAAAATCTTCATCTGAATATTTTGTCACATTGTGACCTTGCGAGAGGTGGGGGCACGAGGACGTCGTTGTTTCTTGACACTGTCAGCCCCCCCCCCTCTTGTTGTACATTTAAGATAATGAGAACTATTTGAATCTATAGTTGGAATATTCATCTTTACCTGTAGGTCATGCTGTGACTGTGTGAGAAAGGGAGGCATAAGGACATTGTCGACCAGGCGACCGTCTTCGCCCTCTCCCTTGCAATACATGTGAATACAAGGAGAATCATTTTTGATGTTTCTGCATGCCTTTTGGTACTGCATATACATAACTTTGGTTCCACACAGCCTAAAGGAGCATGAGAGCATTATAAATATCCTTGATCATTTGCACAAATAAGTATTCCCATAACAATAAAACAACTAAAATTCCTCTGCATGCCTTTTGGTACTGAAGATACGTATATTTGTTTACACACATCCAAAAGGGGCTAGAGTACATTATTAACATCTGTGATCATTTGCTCCAATATGTATTAACATAACAACAAAACCACAGAAATAACCAGAAGGATGTTTTATCAGCTCTGACGCTGTTGAGGAATAAAGGAGAATCCTTTACCAAGATGGCGAACATTTAGTGTCATGGACGCTGGTCCACATGCGCATGGTTCCCAAGCCAACAGCAAGTTTATCTTTGTGTGTTGCAGAACTGTACGGCTTTCCGCTGTCCGTTTCTGCACCCTGAAGCCACTTGTGACAGACCACCTGAGAGATAAGACCTAACATAGAGTTGCTACATTGTATTAGATGAAATGCAAGATAAAGGATCCGCATTCGATACGCAAACGCTACACATCATGGCACACGGCTATACCGCATATGGGACAGAAAAGAAATGGCCTTCCTCTTGGCATGTACACCTTTTGTTGAAGACCCTGACTATATGAATTGGAGCGACATATGGAACAATTAAATAACAGTGAGGGTGAGTGAGGTGTTGGATGCTTAGCACCCTGCATGCTTACTGACATGTAAGATGCTACTGTACTCAGCAGAGTTTGATGAAGAGAAATTATAGAAATATAATAGTTGTCGTCATGCATGCCACTCCTTATTACTTAAAGAATGATTTATACTTGCATTACTGTATAGGTTGGGTTTAGCGTACATCACTATAAGACTTTATGGGCTTGTGTTTTACATGGCCCGGGAAACCTTCAGACATGCATTTCGAGAGAAAAACAAACCGTGCAGGTCATTGGAAATTTGGGATATGTAATCCACTCAGTATAGCCATGGGGGAGTGTATTGATAATACCTTTTAAACAGGGTGAAATAAGTTTTGCAAAACGTACTCAGTGAAGTGTTGGACACTGATGAGACTGTCGGGGGGTTTCTCCCGGGGTCGGCTGGCTTCCCGCGGACCTTCGGGCTGGGAGGCCCCAACTCCTCCCGCGTATCCCAAAAATGAGTATGAGACACACACAAGAAGCAAGGTGTTTCTGCTGTTTATTGAATAACGGCAGGGATAGGTCTAGGATCGTACGCGTCCGTCCAGACTCTCGAAATTCGTGGGGCTCGCAGGCCCCCTTTTTGCCTCAGTATGACGCGCTACTTGCGTCACCTGGGAAAGTTAGCAAAAAAATCTATCGCCACTCTGGATTGGTTCCTCGAGTGGTAGGGTTAGTATAGCATACGTATAGAGAACGCTGTTAGTGGTTAAGGGTCAGTCAGGTGGTATACTTGGGTTGTCCCTTCTATTAGATACTTGAAAATTGTTACACGAAGACCCCTAATGATTGGTTAATGTTAGTGGCGTCAGTGATGAGTGCCCCATGTTCTGAATGGTCGACTCGTGAGCCCCCCAGCCTGGGACCATCGTTGTTCCCAGCTCGCGGTGTACCTATCATTTGCAACAATATGTAATTATGTGTTTGTGCAGACAATGCGTGGATTTGCTCATATGCCTGAGAGCAGACCATTCCCATCGCTGTAGGTGTCCATTGGGTCATTTCATTGTTGCAGCCTGTGTCTCAAACGTCCCTGTCAGGTTTGGCTTGGTCACGTAAGGAGGGAACGTGGTTGAGGCAGAATTCTGCACATTTAAAGTTGTATTTTCCACTGTGTGTCTGGCTTAGCTTGCAGGTTTGACCTTGGCGTCGGCTGGTGGCATGCGAGTTGCAACATCGCTACCTTGGCTGTCAGTTCTCGCTGGGCGTGTTCTGCAGGGTCAGCAATTGTACTCTTGCTCGTCCAATGTTCGTGGAGGCTCTTGCTTGCGGCCTACTTGGGCCTGGTGCATAGGTGGGGATGTTTTAATGCACGGCACTTTAAGTTGCGGTATCACATTGCTTCATAGGCGGGATCATGTCTTCGTTGTATTTTCATCACAATGCAAGGGTTAGGAGAAGCGTCTGCAAGCATTTAGATGAGTGCTTTGTGCGTCTTGCGTTTCTGCATTTCGAAAAACCTATGTGAAAAATAATAAAGATGTGCGTCAGTGGGTGTGTCCGTCACCTACGTCATAGCAGTATGTTCTTCGTGTGGATTGGTGTGGGGGTGTCCAGTGTGCATGGTTGCACGGGTGCTCTGACAGTTGGCTAGGTCGTCATGGCATCTCTAACGATGTGCTTATTTACTGTTGAAGGGTTTAGTCGAGTTCATCCATGCCGCAGGTGTCGGCTTGAGCAGGGCAGGCTGGTGGGCAGGCTGATGGGCACATCCGTATGTTCCTGTACCAGGGCATTTGGTCGTCTGGTAGATAGGCAAATTCATCTCGTGGCGGGTGTCTGGGTCGTGATACTCTAGGCCAGGGGCGCGAGGTGATTTGGGGGGAGTCTTTTCTCCCATTCTCCCACTTCAGTCCCCCCTCTGGTCGACTTGTCGACCACAAACATATCTTTTTCCTTATCTCCTCTTACTCTCCATATTTTAGTTACTACTCTCAGGTGTCCATAGTGGTTGACATGGTCCTCAAATGACCAATACATATACACACAACTTCCTCCCGGTGTGCAGTATACCCATTTCCCGATGTAGCTCCTCCGGTTTCTTGGGTTTTTTCGAGCTTCACTGATGGCGGGTCCAGGTGGTTGGTGATGATCTGTTTGCGCAGTTTTTCTCTTTCCTTTATTATTGTGTCTGTGTGCTAGTCATCATCAGTTGGCATTAGGGGTGCATACCAACCATTTCGATCATTTCGTCTGTAGAGCGTGCTTTCCGGGCTTTCCAGAACCTTATTATAATCAATGCAGCCCCAGCCAGTATTATACATCCAACTATAATCTTCAGCCCGTCCGCCAGCCATGATGGCATCCATGACCATAACAATGAAAACCAGCTGTCATCCTTCTTCACTCCTTTACTTTCTTCCATCATTTTGGAGTGCATCTCGGCCAGTTGTGATACTGCTTCGGTGAGTGTACTATTGTCGGCATCGTTAGCAGGAATAAATGTGCAGCATGATTGTCCTATCTTTGCGCAAACTCCTCCCTCCATTGCTGTAAGGAGATCTAATACATATCTGTTCTCTAGTGCTACCATCCTCACCGCTCGTAGTTCCTCTTTTATTGCGTTGAATCCGTTTACTGTTGAATTAATTGTCATCATCAGCTCCCATCGGGTTATCTGGAGCCATTTAGCATTTGCATAAGCTTGTAGTCCAGGGTGTATTATTGACGAGAAAAACATTGCTGCTCTGCTGAATAATCTGTGTTCTGGTGGGATTGAAGTGAGTGCTGTTTCCGACCTTCCCCATAGGTAATTTCCTGTCAGAGGTTCTCCTTGTCTCTTTTTCCTGTTCAGGACATTATTGTTGTTGTTGTCGTTGTCTGAACCCCTCTGACTTGTACCGATCTCTTCTTCCTCTTGTTTCCTTCATCCATTTTGGGGAAGTTCGCCATGTTCACATGTTTTTGGGGCACCACCAGTGATGGTACATTAATGTGTACCACTGTGCATATACCATTCCACAGCGGGGGCAGGGTGTGGTATGCCTTATTTCCGCAGGCCCAGTAGTGGTCCATTAACACTGCTGTTCCTGCTCCCCCCTCTGGTAACTCTAACACGCTTGCACAGTTGGTGTTGTATCCCACGTCCACATCTCCTCTGTGTTGGTAGCATAGCTTAGGTGCAGTCAGTGACAGTATACTCATTGGGTCTTCATCCTTCTCCATCCATGTCAGCATGGGTACGTACTTGCCCCATATCGTCCAACATCTGTTATTGTGTTCATCTATGGTGGTAATATTTTCTTTTGTTACCATGTTGCTGCCAACCACTCTTATGTCCCATTTATTGTTCATGTATACCTTCCCTGTTATTGTTACTAGTGGTCTTTCCCAACAGCCTTGTGTACCAGGAACTTCAGTGGCATACCAGTCACATGGTAGGTATTGTAGTGTTACTTTCTTCGTTTCTCCCTTTTCAGGACCACTTGTCATGTATCTGAACGCTTCAGCATGCAAACTACTCTTGTGGTAACTCAAATATGACTTGAGGAAGTTGTTTTCGTATGGATATGTGTCTCACGTTTTCCACACTAGTCTCACCACCGTTCCTTGAAATCGTCCTCTCGTTTGGAATAGTGCCAGATAGATTATACATCGTGCCGTCTTCTCTTCTATTTCTGTGGCAACGAATGTTCGAGAAGCGCTCATAGCGTATGGGATCAATGAGCAGACATAGCAGCTGTCCTCTGTTGTCTGCTTACCTATTTGGGTCATGTGCTGGTACCACATGTTGTTCGAGATGTGTGCTGAATCTGTTATGTAATTATCAATACCTTTATTATCTGAGTATGTGCTGCGTTTAACTCTACTTTCCTTATGTGGAGGGTTGCTAGTACCACCTGATGTAACACCTGTTGCAGCCGTGGGTGGGGGTACGTTAGGTTTGGGTGCAGCCATAATATTGATAGCATAACTTTTCTGCCATACAGAGGCAGCCAAAAAACCAGTGATGACCAAAACCCCTATCATTTTTGTTACAAAAGCTAGTGCTCTTGTTACAAAAGCGAGTACCTCCTCTACCAAGTGGGGACCAGTGAAGCGTGGGCTGTTCCACCTTCTATTGAAGTTGCGGAGTAGCACGTGGTCACCTTTAGCAATTTTGCACAGTCTTTCCTTTTCCAATTCTTTGTCGGCGTCTTCTTGTTGGTAACTCTTAGACCCGCCCCGCGTGCGCTCGAGCTGTTGAGACACAAACGCTACTCTAGTAATCAAAGAAGACACATACTGGTACATTTCATCACCAAGAACAGTTGCAGTATTTTCATAGTCTGTGAATGCTCTTGATGTTGGCGTTAGGGGAAGGCGCATCTGACGTCCGGTCACCACCTCGTGAGGAGTGAGGTGGTGGTCGGACCCTGGCCTATTCCTTAGCTCAAATAGAGCTAGCGGAAGACAATACAGCCAACTCTTCTTTGTTGTTTGCTGTATCTTTGCGATTGCCTCCTTCAATAGGCCATTCAGGCGTTCACATAGACCGTTGCCCTGCGGGTGATATGCACATGCAAATTTATGCTTGATGTTCAGTAAGGATGTGATGTGCTGAAACATTTCATTAGCAAAGTGCGGGCCGTTATCTGACCGCAGTACTTCGCACACTCCCCACCTGGGGAAAACCTCCTTCACTAGAAATTTAGCTGCTCTGAAAGCATCCGCATGTGAGCAGGGTCCTGCCTCAATCCACCTGGAGAATGGGCATACCACTACAATCATATACCTATTTCCTTGACATACATTGATCATATCAACGTAATCAATATGAATGTGCAGGAAGGGTCCCTCTGGCCGGGGTATAGTACCTTTTATCACTTGCAGCGTGTGACCGGCCGTAAACTGTTGACATGTAAGGCAATTGCTGATAAAATTTGTTACATGAGAATTTAACTCGGGGCAGAACCAGTCTTCCCTAATTCGTGCTGCAATGACTTCCTTCCCTGTATGAGCTGGGTGATGGAGCTGGCTCAGGGCGGTGTTCAATAGTGCCAACGGCATGACCATTTTTCCAGTGTTACCCTGACGCCATAGTGCGTCAGTTGGTGACATTGTACAACCTCTTTTTACCCATATCTCCTTTTCTGCCATTGGTGCGGCCGCTTTTAATTCCATTATCTGTGTGGCTGGGAGATGGGTGTACCCTTCTTTCATCAACATCTCTTTAGCTATCCCCCTCCCTCTCCCGCTCTCTGACTCTGGGGGGTTCCATATTTCACCAAAATACCCAGCATACTTGACATGTGCGTCTGCTGCTTCATTCCCTTTTGAGATATGATCTTCTCCATTAGTGTGTGCGGGACATTTAACCAAAGCTAGTTCCTGGGGATTATTTATTACTTCAATTAATTCAGCTAACAAGAGAGCATGTTGCACTGGGGTGCCGTCAGCTCTCCTAAACCCCCTTCTCCGCCATTTTGTCAATCCAGAGTGGACAGTTGACGTGACATATGCGCTATCAGAATATATAGTAACTCTTTTGTCAAAGCTTTCCTTCAACGCCAAGATCAGTGCAACCAATTCTGCTGCTTGAGCAGAATAATGCTGTGGTAACTGTACACATTTCACGCGACACACACCAATTCCTCTGTCATTTTTACAACTGCTGCCCTAGTTCTCCTTATCCCATCACTCTGGTCAATTGTCGATGACCCATCAATGAACAAGAGCTCTCCTCCATTTAGCGCATCCTCCTCCACTTTTCTAGTACATGAGTACATTTCAGTAGTCTGGGTACAATCATAAGCATAGTCACCTTCCTCAATAACTTCCGCTATAAACCTTGCAGGATTAACTGTTCTGCATCTAACAATAGATAGTTCTGGTCTGGATAAGATAATCTCATAACCTGACGCTCTCTGCGTGGTTAGTGTGGACTTAGGCATGTTCAATATTGCAAATAGTGCATGCTCCACAAATAGTGTGTTGGGCACCCCATTGTAATAGACAATGATTTCTCTACCGCAAAGGCAGCTGCGGCAAGGCCTTGTTCACAAGGGAAGTGACCTAACATAACAGGGTCCAAGTGACCGCTGTAAAATGCTATTGGCTTGTATCCCATGCTTGTTTTCTGAGCCAACACTGCTTTCATTACTGCTGAGTCGCAATGTGAAAAGATAAAGAACTGGCGTTCATAATCTGGGGTGGCCAGTACCGGAGCAGTTGATATTGCGTGTTTCAATTCGTCAAATGCTTCCTTCATTTCCATTGTCCACCCCAATTTTTTCTCCCCTTTATTTACTTTTCTCAATGCTTCAAGTAGGGGTCCTATGTATGAGCTGTAATCAAAAACCCATGCTCTGCAGTAGTTGCACAATCCTAGGAACTGCTGCAGCTCCCTCACTGTTTGTGGCAATGGCGTGTTTGATATAGCCTGTGCTCTTTGTGGTGCAATCTTTCTTCCGTGTTGGGATATCAGTTGACCAATGTATAATACCTGTTCCTGACAGTACTGTAACTTTTCTTTGTCTACCTTGTACCCCTTTTCAGCCAATATTGTCAGCATTTTCAATGAGTCCTCCCTCCACCTTTCTTCGCTTGTGCTGCAAATTATTATGTCGTCAACATACTGCAGCACCGTACTTTCCAATTCAATGTTTCCTAAGTCCATCTGTATTACTCTGTTGAAAATTGAGGGTGACTCGCAGTACCCTTGTGGTAACCTTGTGTGTTTCCATTTTGTGTTTCTGATGTGAAGTTTGTCAGGTCTTGTGAATCTGGATGCAGGGGTATTGAGAAAAAGGCATTTTTTAGGTCAATCACTGTAAATCGTGAGGCCTCTGCTGGAATTCCACATAATATGGTGGCTGGGTTTGCTGCTATGGGGTATTCTGCTTCTACAATGTTGTTCAAGGGCCTGAGCTCCTGGATGAAATGCCAAGACCCTCCTTTAGCTTTGCACACTGGATACACGGCCGTGTTACATGGTGATTCTGATGGTACCAGTATGCCGTTATTTATCAGGGCCGTTATTGTTTCATATATGCCCTCATTTGCCTCTTTTGATAGTGGGTATTGCTTCACTCTAGGGAGTATTGCACCCTTTTTAGTTTTATTCTTACTCCCCCGATACTCTTTATGCAACCCACGTCATAGGGACTAGTGGTCCACAGTGATGTTGGAACTTTTGCCATATCCTCCTCGTAAAAGGGAACTGGGGTAGATGCGGGTGCTTCAAGTGCCATTGCAATTTTCTGTGCCACTTGCTTGTATGTCACTCTTAGCCATATATCTACACTCATCATAAATACCATTTCACCCTCTTCCTTGTCTTCTGAAAAGAGCTCCTCATCTAACACCTGGGTGAGCCTGCATCCCTCAGCCAGCGCTATCACTGCCCTCCATGCTCTTCCTTCCCGGTCTTGGGCATGTACTGCGATATAATCAGCAGTCACTATAATGCTCTCGATGCTCACTGAAATCACCTTTCCTTCTGGTTCATTGGCTGGTGTTTCAGGTCTGAACAGATGGGCTGCTGGCCTCCTCCAGATCTTCCCTTCTATTCCTGGCATCCATGCGAATGCCATGTCTGTTCCGTACTGGAACAGTTCGCCATCTACTGGCTCAGCCCTAGTCACTGTCTGCCCACAGTATGCTTGCATAATTTGCCGTGCAGTGAGCATGTTTATTCCAGGGGTGGAACAAATTATGCCGTCCTCCGTGAAGGAGATTGTCATATTGAACCTGCTCATTATGTCTCTCCCAAGTATGTTTACTGGTGAGTCCCTTGAATATAAAAGCGGGACGGACATGTCATAATCCCCTATTGATAAGGGGATGTTATCAGTAAAGGGAACCAACCCCCTAGCCCCAGAGAATCCTTGGGTGTTTATGGCCTCACCTGACATCTTAAATTTACCTTCCCTTATGCAAGACCGGGTTGCCCCAGTGTCAACAAGGAATGATAACTTTTTGTCACCTATCGTTACCTCTATGCGTGGTTCCTCCACACTATTAGGTGTTACCGACAGGATGGGACACACCAAGGACGTCTGTGGGCTGTCCTTTTGTGGGTATAATGATTGACCACTTCCTGTGTAAGGGTTGTGTCCCAGGACAGTCACCCATCCCAGTTGTGTTTGCTGTAGCTGTGTACTGGTGGAGGTTACCTTATGGTCCTGAATTTGAGTGGGCTGCTGTACTTGCTGCACTTGGTGTTGTTGTGATATTGCTACCTGTTGTTGCGGTTGTGAATATGTCTGTGGCTGTTGTTGCGTTACTAACTATTGCTGCGTACTGCCCTGTTGCAGTGCCTGCTGTTGTTGGTGACCCTGCTGTTCCCTTGTAGGCCCTTGTTATCCCTGTTCTCCCCACCCAAGTGTGGAGGGTCTCATTCTACATGTGCGTGGCATGTGTCCTAACAATCCACAGATCCAACATACAGGTGGTTCTCTGGTCTGCCATGGGAAACTTCCTGAATTGTCCTGGTATACTGGTTGCCCAGTGGGGTAGAAGCTTCTGAATCCTCCCCCCTGCTGTTGTGCGTTATTGCCGTAACCCCTCTCCCTCATGATTCCTCCCAGTCCCCTGTTGTAATTATAATATCCAGCTCCTGGTGTTGAGTATCCTCCTCCCATGTTAGTCGTGTATGGCGGGGGTGGTGGCAGCTGTTGTGCTACAATCTGTGGTGATTGTATTTGGGAGGGATCTTGTGCGGCCACTACTTGCATGGGGTTTGGTGTCATTGTTGTAGGTGTAGTTATTAGTGCACCTTCCATCGTGTACTTAGTAAGTTTTTTCAGCACTAATTTAGCCTCTTCCGCTTTCCTATCCTCTTCCTTTTGTTTCATCTTTTTCTTGCCATGTCCTACAATGATGTACTATCGTCAGTTGTATTTCCGGCCAAGCCTTTGCTTCCATCCCCACTACTTTCTTCAATTGTTTCTGCACTGCCTCCGGGAGCCCTTGTATTAGTATATGATAAAATATTGCTGGTGTCTTGTCCCATTGCTCTCTAGTTTCCATACGCCACTTCTCTTGAATTTCCTGGATATAATCAACAGGATCTTCGTTCTCACGCATCTTGCGCAATGTAATTGCTCCTATGTCTGATGTGTCTGGGTACTGAACCCTCAATGCTTGCCATAATGCATGTCTGCTGTTTGCGAATGGCGCCCCGTCGTGTGATGTGTTTGTTATTGTGACCCCGGGGAAGCCCGCTCTCTTCCAGATGTCATCTGCTGCATCCCCAATATTGATATTAGTAGGCCCTTCACGTCTCCTACTGCCAGTTTCTGTCCTGCGGTGTGTTTTTCCATCTCATATGTCCGTTTCCCCGCACCTCCACTTAGTGATGGGAGCCTGCACTTTATATTTTCTTTGTCTGCATGCTTCCAAGGGACGTATTGTGGTCTAACCCCTCCTCTCTCCAAAAGTGGCATTAGGTTGTGTCCTATCTTACCCCCCGGGTTCCCCAGTGTTGAGTCTGTATACCCCTCCTCTTCTTCCGTGTCGTCTACATCGTCTATTATGTCCATATTTCCCCTGCTCGTAGCTGTTTCCCCTCCATCTCTTCCCCTTCGTTTATCATTTCCTTTATTTGATGTGGGCGTGTGTATTCGTTCTTCCTGCCTGCGTCCAGGGAGATCTCTAAGCCTGCCAGCGTAGGGTATGTGTTCGTGAGGGGCAGGTGCGGGTGTAGGTGGGCATGTTGCACGGGATGAGTGTGGGGTGGTGGAACATGTTGGATGGGATGATGAGGGTGTAGCTGCACGTGTGTGCCTTCCCGCCATTCCTTGCTCTTCTCCCTCACTTCCCCCCAGTTCTTCCTTCCTTCTGCAGGCCCATGGTGATTCCCTGTTAGTCCGGGTGATGTACAATTTATCTAAGCTTTCCCTTTCCCTATTTCTTCCTTCTCTCTCCATTCCTTCTTCTTCCTCGCTGCAAAAGTCATCCAGGAGTGACAACCCCCAATCCATCTTTTTCCCCCTAATCGTCACTGTTTTTAAATTTATTAAATCCGTTCCTCCCGTTTCCTCTTCACCAATTGCTCCCCTTTGCGCTGATGTTGTTGCTACTTCTGTGTTCCTGCGTACATATTTCCTTATTTCACTCTCCCCTCTCCTATCTTCTCGTTCCCCTTCTTTTTTCTCTACTATCTCTCCACCCATTTCCTCTCTTTTCTTTTTTAATTCCTCCATTACTTCACTACTCATCTTTTCCAATAGCCTTTCCTCCTCTCTCCTCCTTTCCCATCTCTCTCTTTCCCGTTCTAATATGCTTTCTATCATCCTCCCTTCTTCGTATTTCTTTGTCGTTTCTGATAGTATTTTCCTATTCCATATTTCCATTTCCTTTTCTTTCTCTTCTTCCTCCCTTTTCTTGTCAGACTGTGCTGCTCGAGATACCCTTTCTGCTGCTGCCTTCACCCTTTCAGCTTCCCTCTTTCGTTCTTCAGTTCGCTCCCTCATTTTTTCCAACTCATTCTTACTTTCTTTCCTTTCTCGTCTTCTCTCTCTTTCCTCCCTCTCAAGCTGTTTGATCAGGGCATTTTGCTGATTCCTTAACTCCGCTAATCGTTCCTCCAAAATCTCTTCTTCTTCTCGTAACAGCTCTTCCTCCTTTCTTTTCCCCCTTCCCCTTTCATCTCGCTCTTACTGTCATTGTCCTCGTTCATTTTCCTTACTACCTCCTTCTCTTCTCCTGTTAATGAACCTCGCAATTTTAATAACACCTGCGCAGCTACCCATTCGTCGTGTCCTATGGCTGCAATTTGTTCTTCGCTAGTCTTCCCTTCCCCTACGGGCATCTTCGTATAAGTTGACCGTACCGTACTTGTCGCCTCTCCTCCCGTGTAGCCACCTGTAGCTGTATATGGTGGTGGGCTGTATGCTGGGTTTGAATACCCCTCAGCCGCCCTTAATTGTTCTCTCACTATTTCTCGTAGTTCTGTTATAGGATATAAGCCCCCTTCCTCCTTTTTCACTACTTTTGCTAAGGGCATGTCGTCACCCTGTTCCTTTTTTATTTCTGTTTCATCTGCGTTGCTACTCTTTTCTCCTCCCTCTTGTCCTTTCCCCGTGCACTGTGTGTTTTCACTCTCTTTTTCCCCATTCTGTTCTTCCTCCTTAACCTTCTTCTCCTCCTTTGTTTCCCCCACAGTGAACATTCCGTTCGGTCCTGGTCGGGACCCCTGGAACATCCTCCATAAGTTAAACACCTCCACATGGTGTGACAACTTCTTCCCCTTGTATGTGTTATGTAGATGGGTCAATAGTGAGTGTTGGACATATGGGTCGAAACTGCCATTAGGCGGCCAGGGTGTCGTCATTTTGTTGTCCGTCCCCTGTGTCCACTCTATGCTGTATTTAATCAGTTTCTCCCTATGGGGTGACAGTGTTTTACATATATGCTGTAGTGGGGTAGTGAGGGTGTTCCCCCACCCTCCCGATCCTGTCCCGTATGACATAATAGCACTGTGTTGTTATCCTCCTTCGATATGGTAGCGGTTATCTTGCTAATAATGAACGCTATACAATTTCAGATATTTTACCTGGCCCCGTAATTTTGGGGACTTGCGATCGTCCGTTAAAAGAAAATAATAAAATATAGCATTTGCAATCATATATTCTTTTCTGTCTTTTCTTCTTTCACCTAACACCGTTACGGCCCCTCTACGGCCAAGGCGCACGTAGCCCCCTGCGGCTGCGTGCCCTGTGTGACGTGCTTATACAGCCGTCCCACTTTATTTCAGCCCTCCTCCTCTTTCCGCACTCGTCGTGGCCGGCGTTCTCCGTGCGCGGTCACGTCCCTCTTTCCACCTTGCCCCGATATAATCGTTACCGTTTACCTCCGTGTCCACTCCCTTACCACTATTCTCTTCCCCACCACTCTTCAACAATGCTTTGTGCTCGGGTATCCTATGAAAGCCCTACCGGTGACGTCACCGACCTCTTCCAAAACTACCGGTAAGTTCTTTTCATGTTTCAAAAGTTCGAAATAAGTTCACTATCTATCCCCGTTAACCCCACAGCTGTCCTCTTGTCACGCCTGGAACAAGGTAATGAACAATATAATCAGACTGTGCACGCTGCGTCGCCTCGCGTGTGATACGCCCCTCAACAGGAGGGCTTAACCAGCCAATTATCTTCCGTATTAGGCAACCAGCTAGCTACCGCCTACAGGAAAACGTCATCTATCTATCAAGTTTCTCTGCTCGATCAATAGGGATCCTCATCCACTCATTGATCAATAATTGCCAATTCGTAGGAAACCGCACACACACACACACACCCTTACAGGTGGTCGCGACCTAGGCCAATCAGTGTCTACGAGCAGCCGCATGTGATGTTTTCGTGCTCCGCCCACCCTTCTTCGTAGCGTAGCGGACTGCTCTCGCACTTGTCCAACTACCATTCACTTTACCGTCAACACTAATTTATCAAATCTTCGCTGCGCACCTTGGTAGCACCTCCCACCTCCCGTATTCTATTCCTCCCCCCTCCCTCACAATTTCACATTGCTTGTTGGGTGTGGCATACTAACCAAGTTCTCTTGATGCGGGGCCGCTCGACTGCGTGCACCCCTCCAAGCGGCTCGCCACCTCCCCTCCTCCGGAACACGTCTGGACACTCGCCAACCGCAGGCGGGATACTTCTCAACCGGCTCCCGAGGGCCAATATCCGGATTGCGCTGTCCTGTCTTCTCGCAGTTCCGCGATGGTCCTGTAGTCCTCAAAAAGGGGGCAGCGGCAGAGGGGGCCACGCCGCCGGGCCTCCTCGCAACGAGAGCACTCGGAAAAATAAAAGGCAGATCTTAAACAGATCTCAGCGGTGCCTCCAACTTGTCGGGGGGTTTCTCCCGGGGTCGGCTGGCCTTCCGCGAACCTCCAGGATGGGAGGCCCCAACTCCTCCCGCGTATCCCAAAAATGAGTATGAGACACACACAAGAAGCAAGGTGTTTCTGCTGTTTATTGAATAACGGCAGGGATGGGTCTAGGATCGTACGCGTCCGTCCAGACTCTCGAAATTCGTGGGGCTCGCAGGCCCCTTTTTGCCTCCATATGACGCGCTACTTGCGTCACCTGGGAAAGTTAGCAAAAAAAACTATCGCCACTCTGGATTGGTTCCTCGAGTGGTAGGGTTAGTATAGCATACGTATAGAGAACGCTGTTAGTGGTTAAGAGTCAGTCAGGTGGTATACTTGGGTTGTCCCTTCTATTAGATACTTGAAAATTGTTACACGAAGACCCCTAATGATTGGTTAATGTTAGTGGCGTCAGTGATGAGTGCCCCATGTTCTGATTGGTCGACTCGTGAGCCCCCCAGCCTGGGACCATCGTTGTTCCCAGCTCGCGGTGTACCTGTCATTTGCAACAATATGTAATTATGTGTTTGTACAGACAATGCGTGGATTTGCTCATATGCCTGAGAGCAGACCATTCCCATCGCTGTAGGTGTCCATTGGGTCATTTCATTGTTGCAGCCTGTGTCTCAAACGTGGGACCCAGGCGACTTCTCCCTCCTGGGTCTGGCACCCTGTCAGGTTTGGCTTGGTCACGTGAGGAGGGACCGTGGTCGAGGCAGAATTCTGCACATTTAAAGTTGTATTTTCCACTGTGTGTCTGGCTTAGCTTGCAGGTGTGACCTTGGCGTCGGCTGGTGGCATGCGATTTGCAACATCGCTACCTTGGCTGTCAGTTCTCGCTTGGCGCGTTCTGCAGGGTCAGCAATTGTACTCTTGCTCGTCCAATGTTCGTGGAGGCTCTTGCTTGCGGCCTACTTGGGCCTGGTGCATAGGTGGGGATGTTTTAATGCACAGCACTTTAAGTTGCGGTATCACATTGCTTCATAGGCGGGATCATGTCTTCGTTGTATTTTCATCACCATGCAAGGGTTAGGAGAAGCGTCTGCAAGCATGAGTGCTTTGTGCGTCTTGCGTTTCTGCATTTCGAAAAACCTATGTGAAAAATAATAAAGATGTGCGTCAGTGGGTGTGTCCGTCACCTACGTCACAGCACTGAGTATGTTCTTCGTGTGGATTGGTGTGGGGGTGTCCAGTGTGCATGGTTGCACGGGTGTTCTGACAGTTGGCTAGGTCGTCATGGCATCTCTAACGATGTGTTTATTTACTGTTGAAGGGTTTAGTCGAGTTCATCCATGCCGCAGGTGTCGGCTTGAGCAGGGCAGGCTGGTGGGCAGGCTGATGGGCACATCCGTATGTTCCTGTACCAGGGTATTTGGTCATCTGGTAGATAGGCAAATTCATCTCGTGTCTGGGTCGCGATCCTCTAGGTCAGGGGCGCGAGGTGATTGGGGGGAGTCTTTTCTCCCATTCTCCCACTTCAAGACACTTATCATCTCTCCTAGGGTTCACTAGAAGGAAGATAAATACGTTGACAGACCTTACATCCTACCAGAGCTGAATACTGGAGCAGGTGAAACTGAGACCATCGCCAGGATACCTCTGGTATTTTTTGCCCAGTTAAATACTATAAGAAAGATGTACCACAGATTTGATATATTTTTAAACTAGAGGAATTGGACTACTGCAAACTAGGTTATTTCTTTATGTAGGTTATCCAACAGTGTGTGTTAAAAATAAAATTGGTTACAGACGGACCAGAGAGACTAGCTACTATGCTGAGAAAGCATAACCTTGGAAGGTTAGTTATTTGGAATCATTGAATATACATATTATTGTTAATTTCAGAATCACAGAAGAAGGTGGATAAGACAATTTATTACGAGTCTAAGTTGATAAATCCCTGATCATGGATGATGTATCCAAAACGCGTCTGCTAATTATTGAATGACTGAACTCAAACTAAATTTGTACATGGCTTTTCCACTAAAACAAATGCAATTATGTTGGTTGTATCACAAAAGGAATGCTGAGCAACACGTACAGGAGACATAATAGCATTGTATTGTGAGATTTTGCTCTTTTGAGAGACTTGTTTGTTACTTTAAAGGTGAAACCGAATCATTTTTGTTGAACGTTTCTACGTTGAAATTTTGTTTAAACCCGAGTAAATCGTGTTTTAAATGCATGGAGAATTGTGTGATTGTCACTTTTATTAGTACAATTGATAATTTCTCCTTTGTAATGTGAACATATTAAGCAATCTTTATGTATTTTTGTGTAACTCAAGAAGAAAAGGGGGTCATAAGACCCCATTAGAGTGCATAGGGTTTGCCTGTTGGTGACAACAGGTTATGTGGGTTTTTGTTCAAAGTTGGTCTCATAGGGCCAGGAGACAATACCCTTTTGCAGCCGAAGTCATAGAATTCCACATTAAAGAGACACACAGATCATTACTACAAACAACATACTAGAATGCCCCGATACGTATCATTATGTTACCCTTCTCAATTATAATTTCACCCACAATGTTGGTTTAAAATATACACTGGGTGGTTTAGCGGTTTGTTATCAGAACCCCCTCACTGAAAGGTCTGTGTTGGGGAAGTGGGACAGCAAACATTGGGATGATTTGAGAATTTTAGATTTAAAACACCACTCCACTGAACGGCCTGTGTTGGGGAAGCTGGACGGAAAAAAAATGGAATGATTTGAGAATTTTGGATTTAAGCCCCGCGTTTACTTAAAGGCCTGAGTTAGGAGAAGTTGGACAGTAAAAATTGGGATGATTTAAGAATTTCTGATTTTCAGACCCTCCACTACTTAAAGGCCTGTGTTGGGGAAGAGGGACAGAGACAAATGGGATTATTTAAGAATTTTTGATTTTCAGATCCCCCACTACTCAAAGGTCTGTGTTGGGGAAGATGGACAGAACAAATTGGGATGATTTGCAAATTTGGGATTTCAGACCCCCTCCACTTAAAGGCCTGTGTTAGGGGAAGATCGACAGTAACATTTTGGATTTTCAGACCCCCTCCACTTAAAGACTGTAGTTCAGGGCTGTTTCTTTCACTCATTAATAAAATACACTATTTATTATCTGCTCTTTGTTTTTCTGCTGAAAAGTGGATCTGAATTGTCACAGTGCATCACCCTTTGATGGGTGGCAGTTTCTGTAAAAATGCTGCATTTATTTCTCAGCCAGCAATGTTATGTGTTCTTCCAATCTTCACATGGATTACATTTTACGTTTAGCTTTCTCCAGATTTCCAATTCAGAAAGACACCCACATACTCTGCCTACAAGAACTTTTCATGGAAACAAAGTGGGCTTTTCTTTTCAAATGTTTGCTGGTATTTTGCAGGTGAGGGATAGTATACATTACTTTTTGTCAACACAATCTGTCTTTTCCCTGACATTTTTATGTTAGCTGGGGAACATTTTTCTCATGTCTTGCTTTAAACTGCAAATACACAAGCAAAGTAGTTTTGTTGTCAATGTTTGAAAGTTCTGTTTTTCATGTGAAAGGGACCTTTGAATTTCATCCGCCACTTGTGAATTACAATGCTTCTTTCTTTTGCAATGACAGGTAGGCCTTTTTGTCACATGGCCCTTCCTTGTGCTACTTGCAGAAACCCCACAGTCAGCCTTAACAGGCCTGTTTTTAGTGTGAAGCTTTTGTTATAAATGCTAGCAGTCCATTTATTCCAGTGGGCCCTTCAGTTCTGTTGGTTTGGGTCCTTTGATTATACCATACAGGTGGATCTGAGAGAGGGTTTATGGTTGAGTGAATGGTGGGTGAATTAGTTGGAATATGACTGTGTTAAGGTCTGGGTGGGTGGGTACCTGTGTGGAGAATGCAGTGTGAGGGGAAGTGAGGGAAGGTGTTTGAGTGAGTGACTGGTGGGTGAATGGGTATGAATGTGTTTGTCTGTGTCTGGGATTGTGAATGTTCTGGGTGGTTGGGTACCTGAGGGGAGAATGCAGTGTGACTGAATGTGAGAGAAGATGCATGGGTGAGTGACTGGTGGGGTAAAGTGGATGAATGTGATTGTGTGTGTTGGGGATCACTAGAGCAATTATGACACAATCTTTATTGACATGACATGTTTTACTGGTTTTTGTGGGCAAAACTAACTTCATGTGTGTTATTCGGTGGCTAGATTAGCATTTGCATGCAGCCAATCTAGCCATTGCTTAGTGTGGAATAACAATTATTACTGGTCAGCTTTGATAAAGCAAGCATAAGTGGTATTACATTGCTTGATTGGTATTTTGGTGTAGTGGCCTAGCTATTTCTTTCTGTAGCCTGACTTTTTATTAACTGCGCATCGTTGATGAAGCAAGCGTGATAAGTGTTCTTAGCAGTCTAGACTGGCCTATATTGGAACCAGTTTGGACATGTTTTCTTAATCTAGCATGTCACTTTTAATGGCTGATCCAACCGATGTATGTTCTTACATAGGAGAACTGTCAAATATTGGCAGAGCCAGCTTTGATGTGTTATTTATAGTATAATTGCAGGTATTAGGCGTAAAGCGAACATGAGTATGTTATTATATGGGAATACTGGCATATGTTGTTGTAGCCAGCATGGAAATGTATGGACATGGCCAGCATGAAAACGTTTTCATACTGGATATATTGCGGGGAAAGAGATGAAAATGCATTGGGAAATGCTCCTGTGCAGTTTTGGTGACTTGAATCCATTGTATTTTGTCATGACTTAACCAAAAAACCAATTGCAAACTGTCTGGTCTTTTACCCAATTTGTCACAGAAAGTTTGCCGTATAATGTTCAATTTTAACCTATTATTCAAAATATCTTTTCGATGGGGGAGAAATCCTTGCTCCCTCGAACCTGTTTTTGTTGGTTTGAGCTCCCTCGCTAAGCTTGGACGCTCTCTCATACCTGTGGCAAATATTTTCACCCTCATTTAAAACAACTTGGGGGCCAGGCACTGCCTCGCTCTTTTTACACTAGGTGATACACTGAAGCTCTGATTGAAAAATATACTTACATGTTTCACCTGGAGCAGTCCATGCCACTGCGGCAGCATGATAATAATGGACATTGCGCACATGTGGTGGTCCTGGATCAGTCTGTGCCCCGTGCTTTAAGGTTTAAGGAGCTCGGGGGGGGGGGCACACAGAATGGCTCGTAGGAGGGCCCTCATATTTTGTGCTACGCCACTGTAGGGAATGTTGCTGAAACTAACTGGTCTATGGATTTTGTTTTTGGAAAGTACTGCTTGGAAATGAATTTAAATTACATGCCAAAAGAAAATCTCCCATAAATGTTTTTTGTAATCTGCCACGACTATCCTGGCTTCCAAAGTAATTGGGAGTGTTATCACTTTTTTTCTGTACTAGTTTGGAAGAACAGAAATACAGTCAGAGTTGGTGGAATTTATAGAGTTACAAAGCCGTTGAAAATAACATTAAAAAACCTTTAGTTAAAGTGTTGTTAAAGTTCTAGTTTAAAGAAACAAACCCCAAACATTTGGGTAGTTGTGAAAATCTACGCAACCTTGGCTCCGCGCCCATTGTTGTGCAGCTCATTAACACACTGACATCATTACTTATAACATCACAGGTGATATGACTCAGATCACCTATGGAACCATCTTTTAATGAATGCTGCATTGAATTGTATTTTAAAAAAACGCATCTCTTATCTTCACTATCAGTGATATCCTGAAGGATGCCATATTTGATGTCATATGTGATGTATTCAGTGATGTCAACTTTAATGTCATTAGTGTGGCATGAAGGATGTTACAAGTGATGTCATATTTAATGATATCAGTGCGCTTATAAGCTGTGCAAAGTTTTAACAACCACTAATTTCCTGGGGTTATATTGCATTAGTGCCCTCAGCGGGTGTGGCAGCCAATCAGGTTGCTCCAAAACCAGGCTGAATCTACTGATGCAAGCATGAGGTTGGAGCTATTCGAGTGGTCGCAGTGCATTTTCCCTCCTCCCTTGCCTCCCGCCCGCAAATCTGGTATAAACACATCCTCTGGGTTCTCATCAGTGGTTAGTGGTCATGCATAGTAGGGCTTGTGACGTTGCCCCTTTAAGGGACGCACACACAGCGGCGTGACGTTGCACGCCGCCGGAAGCATTATAAATAAAGGGGGCGTTCCCGGCCAAGACAGTGCGACCGGGAAGCCCGAGCAGACAAGACGTGTACGTGTGGGTCTGTGTGTGTTTGGGGGCTTACGGGCATCGCAAATGGGGGTCCCTGAAGACTCCCAACAGTGGCGATGAGGTCGGTGCAATGCCTGGGCCCGGCGGTGAAAGTCGTTTCAATTTTTCTTCCTGAAAAGGAGATCGTTGAGGAACTTCGTTTCACGCCGTAGGCCGTGCAGTAACCACGCAGCAGGCAGCATTTTGTATTTCGGCCCGTGGACACTCAGAGAGCTCTAGTTCGGTCTGTGAGAGGCATCCAGGCCCAATTTTTGGAAAAACTGTTTGCAGGCAGTTGTACCTGCACATCTATGCCCAGATATTGGATTTTTTTTATTTCTGGGCCTCCTACGTCGAGGGAAGGCGAGGTGTAGGGGTGAAATGACTAGGCCTGCTTAGCCCAATACCTCCCTGGCTCAATTTTTGGAACATCCGTGCCTGCTCACAGCGTTGCTGTGGCTGAGGACTTCCATCTTCATCATCCTCTTCATCATCATACCTGTGGGTGTGACGTTCCACCATTCATCATCTTCATCATCATCACCACCAGGTTTGGACTTGTATTGCCTGTGTGTGCCAGGACTGGTGGCAAGTGGTTCCCAGGAGGGGACTGAACTGTGGTGGTGGGAGTGAGTTGCGGCCCCCAAAAGACACGCTGGGGGTGCCTGTGCGCTCTATCCCATGAATGTGCCCGGTGATCAGGACGGTGGGCAGCCTGCAGACCTACAGCAACCTCAAGTGCAGCCACAACTTCAGGTGCCGCCTCAAGGCCCGCAGTTGCCTCACGCTCTACCAGGGGTGCAACCAGCTGTGCAACAGCCCCCTCCAGCCATGGCGTAAATGCAGGCCCCGGCAACCCTGCAGCCCATCCCCGAATTTGATGTCTTGGGCCCACCATCCAGTCTGGGGCCCAGATGGAAAAGGTGGGTGGACCGTCTTGATAATTTAGAGCAACAATGGAAACAGACGATGACAGCAAACTTGCCACCATGCTGTATGCGGCTGGACCGGCGGTGCAGGACATTTTTGAATCTCTCCACACAGCTGACGGCACCTATGTGGCTGCAAAGACTGCTCTTCAGGCTCATTTTCTGCCCCTCGCCAATGCTGACTACGAGAGGTTTGTGATGTTGTCGGCTCGGCAGACGGAGGATGAGATGTTAGACACCTTCTATGGATGCCTCAAACGCCTATCCATCGCATGTACATGGGGCGATGCGGATGACATGATTCGAAGTATGCTCATTCAGGCATGCTCATCTGGCAAGTTGCGATGGCAGGTGTTGAGAGAGCCAGGAATCACGCTTGCCCGCATTCTCGAGGTAGGACGCTGCCATGAGGTGTCCGAAGCATGGGCGTCCCGGATGGAGGCTGGCTCGCGCCCGGTGAAGACTAAGGAGGTATGTCCTATGTGGCGGGGTGGCAGAGGTGTCAGAAGACCTGGATCTGGCCTCCATGACAGGGGCGGGGGAGTCGGTGGGTCGTGCCAGACTTGTGGGTATGACTTACCTCAACCTGCTGAATGTCCGGCAGCTGGAAGAACTTGTGGACGGTGTGGCCTCACAGATCACTACTCCCGGGTGTGTAAAGCAGCCCTGCCTGTGATGGTGCCCAGAGGCCCGGTTCGGTTCGGGTTCCTTCGTCATAGCCACCCCCCCGAATGTGGCCCAGGTTGACCAGGGTAAAGAGGGTGCCCCAGCGGAAGAGGAGGAAGAGGAGGAGGAGGAAGAGAACATCTTCTTTGTGTCGAGTGTGGGGGTCCTCAAATCAAAGAACATATGCCAGCCGAGGTGTGTGGTGGAGGTTAACAAGTCACCGGTCCCAGTACTCGTAGACACAGGTGCCTCGGTCAATGTGATGGCCTGTGTACATTATGATGCTATACACACCCCTCCAGGTTGGTCAGCTCGAAGGCTCGCATCTTTGCTTTTGGGGGCTCGGAACCTATTCTGCTTGACGGTGCCTTTGTAGCGAAAGTGGAACATGATGGTTCGCAAATCACTGCCCGCTTCTACGTCACGCCAGTGAGTATGAACACTCTCCTGAGTTGCGCCACAGCTGAGGCCCTCGGCATTGTCAGCTTTGCTTATTCAGTATACCTCGAAGACATCAACGATCTCTTGGACAAGTATTCCACCCTGTTCCGTGAAATTGGAAAAATGACTGGTGACCCGGTGAGGCTTTACATCGACGAGTCGGTGCAGCCCATAGCATCGGAGGGTACCTTTTCATCTTCGGCAGCAGGTGGACAAAGAGTTGGACAATCTCGTGAACTTAGACATCATCGAGAAGGTGGAGGGTCCAACTCTGTGGGTGTCCCCAATTGTTGTGGCAAGAAAGCCTAAACAGCCTGACTCCGTCCGCATATTTGTCGACATGAGGCTACACAACAAGGCCATCAAGCGGGAGAGACATCTTACCCCGACCATCAACGACATCATTGCGGAGGTGCAGGGTGCTAGCTGTTTCTCCAAATTGGACCTCCGGGCCGGCTACCATCAGGTCGTCCTACACCCGGAGTCGAGATATATAACCATGTTCACCACCCACCGTGGACTCGACCGCTATAAAAGACTCAGTTTTGGCGTGTCATCAGCGGCAGAGGTGTTTCAGAACATCATCCGAGGCACCCTCGCTGACCTGGAGGGCATCTGAAACATTAGTGATGGCATCCTAGTGTTTGGTAGAACTGAGCTGGATCACCTGCGCAGGCTGGCAAGGACTTTTGAAAGGCTACAATCGCTCGGCCTCACGCTCCACAGGGAGAAATGTGAATTCCTGCGCCCATCCACTGAATTCTTCGGCTTCGTCTTCAAGGAGGGAGGGGTGTCCCCAGATCCAAGAAAGGTTCAGGACATTAAGAAGGCCCAACCGCCTGAGTCGGTGTCTGATGTGAGGAGTTTCCTTGGCATGGTAACATATTGTGGACGTTTCATTCAGAACCTGGCCTCAAGATCTGAACCCCTGAGGGCCCTGACAAAGAAGGATACCACCTGGCAGTGGGGCCCCCTCGAGCAGGTGGCCTTTGATGACATCAAAGTGCACTCATGGCGTTCTTCAACCCCTCCCTGCCCTCAGGAATCATCATGGATGCCAGCCCGTTTGGCTTGGGGGCTGTGCTGACACAGGTCGATTGGGATGGTGGTGTCTGCCTGGTGGCGTACGCCAGCAACGCACTGTCTGACACCAAACAGTGGTACTCACAAATTAAACGTGAGGTCTTGGCCGTGCTCTGGGGCTGGCGGCATTTCAGTCTCTATGTTCTAGGCCGCCCCATGACTGTTGTAACGGACCACAAGCCCCTACTTCCCATTCTGGCAGGGTCCTCATCCAAACCACCTGCGAGGATAGAGCGATAGATGCTCGCCCTCCTGGAATACGGGGTTACTCTCGAATATCGGCCAGGGGTGATCAATGCAGCAGACTATTCGTCCAGGCATCCAGGCGTGACCGGGGGAGAGGAACAGGACACATGTGCCGAGGAGGTGGACAATCATGTTCGCATGGTGGTGGAGGCGGCTACCCCCAAGGCCATGCCACTCGAAGATCTGGAGGCAGCGGCCGCCGGTGACGAGTGCTTCCAAATTCTGAAACACGCCATGCAACAGGGCTCAAGGAAGACGGTGCTGGAGTCCCTGGCCAGACACACACAAGATGCTAAGACAGGGCTGGAGCAACCGTGGAGGGTGCGAGGGGAGTTGTCATTCTCCGCCTCCAGTCTTCTGCTGAGAGGCGACCGCATAGTCATGCCCAAATCCAAGATCAAGTAAGTGATCACTCTGGCCCACCACGGACACCAAGGCGCCACGAAGACCAAGGCCCGGCTGCGCCACAATGTGTGGTTCCCGAAGTTGAAGCAGAAGGTTGACAAATTTGTTGCTGCCTGTGTCTGGTGTCAGGCGGCGTCCCCTCTGCAGAGAGAGCAGTGATTGAGGCCATGCCCCGGGGCACGAGGCCCTGGGAAGTGGTACATGCGGACTCCACGCTGGGCACCCACTTCCTGGTCATCGTGGATGAGTACTCTCGATATCCAGAGGTAGAGTTTGTGGACTCGGTGGCCTTTGAGCATGTGGTGGTGGCCGTAGAGAAGGTGTTTGCTGCCCACGGATTCCCCCATACCCTGTGCTCCGACAACGGGGCGCTGTTCCGAAGCGAGCGGTTCGCGGAGCTGATGGAGGAGTGCGGGGTACAACACAGGAAAATCACCCTTCTCTGGCCACGGGTGAATGGAAAGGCCGAGAGACTGATGAGGACACTAAACAAGACCTTCAGGATAGCCCAGCGCCAGAGACAATGCCTGCATCGGGCTCTTTACCAATTCTTGCATGTGTATCGTACTACCCCCCATGCGTCCACAGGAGTGGCACTGGCTGAGGCCCTATTCAAACGGTGCCCCCGAGGGCTGCTGCCGGAGGTGGGGGAGAAAGAGCCCAGGGTCATTGATGACCGGCAGGTGGAGGTTGATCGCCGACTGCAGATTGAACAGGAGAATGCCAGGAGAGGACTCCGCCCACAGAGACTGGAGCTGAGAGATGAGGTGTGTAAAGACTGGTAGGGGGTGTCTGTACTTCTGCTCTCTATATGGTAGAGGAGAGGCACAGAAGACCCCAGCCAAGATTCTCTATAAGGTAGCAATGGACGAGCAATCAAGGTCTAGCTTCTCAGGAGGTGATGCGGGCTGGTTCTTAAGTACAGTATAGTCCCCGAACCCCCACAAAGGAATGTCCACATACCTGTATTACTGAAAACACAGTCTTTATATAATTAATATTCAAAGGTATGTACACGATCACAATAACGCACTTTGTACTTGGAAGTCAATAATGATAAATATACACACGTCTAGAGTGGTACCACTAATGTTATCAAATCTCATTAAAGTGCATCAACTGTACGGTTAAAATGTCACACAGATCAATAACGAGTAAACCAGCAATAGAGATAGGCAGGAACGTAAGATGGTTGAAACAATAGGAAGAATGCTGGCCCCGTTACCTAGACACAGTTCTGTGTGGAGATCCCCCCACCTGGGCAACCTGTAAATAAAGATATATAGCACAAGCCCAGTCCATATAATGTTCGATAGTCTTACTTCTTCCTATTAAGGTTTTACCCCCCCAATGTACCTGGTGGAGTAGGGTTCTCCGACGATGCACCGACCGATCCTTCTTGAGTGCCTCCCTTTCAGGCGGGAGCCATGGATCGTCGAGAGGTGTCGGGGAACTTGGCGCTCGGTGTTGGGGAATCGACAGCCCTTCTTGAGTGCCCTCCCTTTAAGGCGGGAGTCACGGGTCGTCGAACGTCCGACGGTGAACAGGGTGAACTACGGCAGGGAAGTGACAGCTTCGTTCCTAGCAGTGCTCATCGATGACAGAGCGTCGGCGTCCTGCAAGGAAGAGGCATGCAGGGTACCTCGGTGACGATAGTTCTGGACCGCAAAGAGATGATGAAGAACTGTGGCCCAGCAAGGGCGTCGAGTCGTTGCCGTCTCTGCGGTCTGTAGGTGGCGAGAAACCCACCGGTGGATGCTCCTCGGCACGTCGACGGTCGGGCCTTCTCCAGCGGGAGACAAGCGGATGCCGATGCAGATGAGAGCGTCCGATGATCAATTGAAGTTCTTAGGCAAACGGGAGCACGGCGGCTCCGGTCGGCGACGGCGGTCGTCGACAGTGGCGGACAACAGTCCGGGTGCTTCTCCTTGGAGTTCCGCAGCAGTCCCCGTATCGGGTCGGCAGCCTGTCAAAGGTCTGTCTACCAGGGAGTGTTGGCAAAGATCAGCTGTGCACGATGGTCCCTCGTAGCTCGGGAAGAGGGCGCCTTACCAGGTCCTCTCTGGGTCAGTCCTTGGAGGCACAGCAGCTTTTGGATTGTGAAGGTGAGCAACAGGAATTCTTCTCGTCCAGCAGGGCTTCAAGGTCAAGCGTCAGTTAATCCAGTTACTCGTCATAGTGGACTTCAGCTTCTGAACACGATTCCTAGCAGTGAGAGGTCCCCAGATATACTGTTGATCTCCCATTCATTCCGCTGGGTCACACTCAAGCATCCAATCACGACTACGGGCATTCATGAAGGCAGGCAGCCAATCAGGCACACGAGGTATTCAGGCCATTCACTTCTCTCCAGACACTCACAACAAGTTTTGTGTATTGGGACAAGTACCGAGCCATCCAACACTCCAAGCTGCATTCATACTGGTTTCGGGCAGGGTTGTCTCAGTCATTGTGTCAACCACCAGATACTAGACACCCACAACACAGAATGCATATTCGTCACACACTCTATTCACCCAGGTCCCACCCACAGGAGGTACCCACAACATACATCAACGGGAAGGCTCCAGCTAGTCTGACTGGGCCTTCACAACAACACCATATATGGCACTTCCACCCAACAGCCAGTCAGGGCGAAGGGACAGAGTCAGGGCTTCCCAGGACTTTGGGAAAACAAGGTAATAGGTAATAGAAAGCAAGAGGCCACGGGGGCCATCTTGTTTTCCATCAGGAATCAACTGATCCCAATGGCAGGGCCGGGGTATCTCAAAATGGAGGATACTCCGCGCACCTGTCAAATTCAGCATGGAGCTGCCACCAGCCCATACCCTGCTCTGTGGGCCACCCACAGGTGCCCAAAAACATACACTAGGAGCACAGGGTTGTACCCCCACCCGTGGGTGCCATAAGGGTATCCCACAGGTCTGTTCACCAAACCAAAATAAAGAGAGCTGCACCGCCAGGAGTCCCACATGAACTCCTGCGCGGAAAACACGACAGAACACACAATGAAAAGCAGTAAAGGACAAGGATACAGAGGCCCTGTCCCTCCGATGCATTTCCAGCATCACAAGGTGCTCATCAGGAACAGACACCCCCATGGAAAGCTATCTCTCCCCTACGAACCCGAGCCACTTGATGTGGTGGCTGTCAAGGGGTCCATGGTGAGGGCCTCAGACGGGCGGTCGGCTGTCACCCGGAATGTAAGCTTCTTCCAGAAGCTAGGGGACCCCAGAACTGAGCCTCCCCTCGAACCGGACCGGATGGAAGTGCCTGACAATGAGAGAGGCCAACCCTCCATGCCTGCGTCCCACGCCCGGGGAGGGCCACCGGATGGACTACCCGTGCCGGAGGTAAGCTGGAGGTACCCCCAGAGGCCTGGGCGAGGGAAACCTGGTTACCTCAGTGATTATGTGTTGGGACAAGTTTCATGAGTGGCCCGTAGGCCGATAATGTTATTTAAGGGGATCCAGGGTGGCTGTGAATAAAGGGGTGTGTGGGGGATTTGACGTTTCTGTTGAAATGCTATTTAGTGGTTATGTAGACTAGTAAAGTATTGTTGTTTTTCCTCATGGAAAGGGAGGAGTGTGGCGTTGCCCCGTTAAGGGAAGCGCACGCGGCGGCGTGACGTTGCATGCCACCGCGTGCATTTTGAATAACGGTTGCGTTCCAGCCCGCGACATTGCGACCGGGAAGCCCGAGCAGACAAGACGTGTACGTGTGGGTCTGTGTGTGTTTGGAGGCTTACGGGCATCACAAATGGGGGTCCCTGAAGACTCCCAACAGGGCTCATATGTGCAACAAGGATGTTGGGCCAGTCCCTGACCGCCCACAACTGCGTCCCATTTTGCTGATCTGTTTTCGCAGCTCGTCCGGTAGATCTGCTGTAATACTGCCTTAGTGTTTTTTTAAGGGAAACATAGAAAGCGAGAACATGAGAGCCGAAATAGTACATAGAGTCGAGGACAGTAATAGCAAGCATAATACTGCAGAAAGCAGTGTCTTTGAACAGCTAGAAATATGGTACATTGTCACCTTGGAGAGGAGTTAAGGAAGAGCCAAGCAACATGCGAACCTCGTTTAATCCGGTTCGCATTCTTTGGGGTCCAAGGAGAAGATGTAATATTCATGCTGGGTTGCGCGCTGGATCACAAGGGAGCAGCGGGCGAAGCAGAGAACAGCACAGCAGGTGCTTGTTAATCATTTTTCCAACAGGAAGAATCTGGCGGGAGGCTGGGAATCGGCGAGAGCTGTCTGGCAACAACAGGCCTAGTGTCAAATAAAGAAAAGCCCCAAGCAGTGTGCCTTTTGCGAACGTGCCGAAATGTCGTCTCAGAATCCTGCTGCTACCTTTTTAAAGATGCTCCGAACGCGCGATGGCGCATATTGTGATACCTGTAGCCCACACAGTTCAGGAAGTCGTTCAGACGAATCTCGAGACCATGCCTGCAAGGCACGAGCTGCAAGAATAACAGGTGCAACACAGACGGGTAAATGAGCTGGAATGTAGATCAAATTGTAAATCAGCTGAATAGCATCAATTGCCACACAACAGGCAACGCGATCCTAATTATTCAATACATGCACACTGCATAATTACACAGCGTGCACAGACATGGGAGGCTCCCCCAGAAGGCGCGCGCTTTAATAAAGCACAGAAATAGTGTTGATTCACAGCGGCCGAACGTGACTTTGTTACACATAGTTTGAGAATATATTCTGAGGCCAATTAAATGAATGGCAACATAGCATTTACTTACTTGAAATACATGGTGGTGTTAAAACGCACGAAATGCTGCCTGCATCCTTGACCTAAACGAACGCCTCGATTTAAGAGCTCCAGATGTCTGCTCCAGTAATCCACTTGGCAGAACTTCTTCTCTGCCAGGCGGTTTACCTGCACTGCAGTGGCCTGCAGTGGTCACCAGACATTGCCTCGAGAGGTGAACCGCAAACGCTCCTCTGGCCTTCTTTGCAGGCATCATGCAAGCGCAGACAATCTCTTTGGCATTGGGGCTGCTGGCATGGGGTGTGTGACCACCACCCCAGAGCTTGCAGAGGCAGTAACACTGCTACCACAGTTAGGCAGAATCATATGCAGTACCCTTAGGGAACACTACATGCAATTAAGACTACAAGTGGTAGTACAATATCACCTTTGGTGCACGCCTGTAGTACTACACAGTAAAATGGTAGCGATGGCTGAGCAGCCATACTTACCTCAAGAGCAAATGAGCAGTAATAGAGATTACACAAAGGACTGAAATTACTGTGACTCAAACAAACACTGACTCAAGGTTTCTGGTTAAAAAATATAAGTACATTTATCTTTAAACCATCTGTTCACAAAACACTTCACTTCTATTAAATAAAACCACACTCTAAATATACTACACACAATCTATTCCTCTTGTTTGGGTAAATTCAAGGTAAGCACATTAGAATATAACAGACCAGTGTTTCGAAACAAAGACGTTACCGTGGGTTAATACGCGATCACTTTTTGAGAGTAATGACAGTTCAGTCTTACGAAAATAAAGCGTACCCGAGATGAAGATCAGCCAAGAAAATGCTGCTGGATGAAGAAGCCATACAATGGTGTCAGGGGCAACAATAAGCTTTAAGTTTGAGCTGGGGCACCGACGCCCTCAGCTGGGATGGTGGCATGGCAAACTGGTTCAATCGAGTGCCAAAGGCAGCACCAGAGGACCCTGTTTTTTCGACTGTGTCAAATGAGCTTGAATCATGGTTTGAAATTGGTTCGACAGTAACCCACAGGAATCCTGGTTGTCTAGACTCTCAGGTTGCTGTGAATCCCAATGGAGGGATTCAAGGAGCAGGTTATTATGTGCCATCTAACTGTTGTACATTCTTCATTAAATGGCCAATGGGTTATCTAATTGTTTCTTATTTTTTGCAATTCATATGTTATTACTGAATTGTACTATTGCTGCCCAGTTACTTCAAGCTCACGTGCCATTCTCTAGTGCTGCCAACTTACCTTCCTCTAATGTTAATGGCCCAAGACACTATCTCATCATATTAATGAGGAACCTGGACACGTTTTATTTTATTTGACACCCTACTTTGCGGACTAAATCTGTAGAATTGTTACAGATATGAGACCCACCACCTGCTTAGGGGACAGTTCTCTGTCTAACATTTTTAAAGCATGTATAAATATTCTTTCCCCACGGGTTTATTAATCTTTCTTTTGCTGAAGCAAATGTACCTTCACTTCTTAAAGAGGCATTGATTACTCTGCTTCTGAAAAAGAGCACTCTTGATCCTAATATAGCGAAACATTACCGGCCTATCACAAATGTGCTGTTTTTACTTAAAATCCTGGATATTCGTAGAAGGAAATGTCACGCTTCCAGCCAGTACAAAACGGTGCTACATGACTACTTTTGTGCGCAGGAAATACGATTATATTACTGAGGCCCTTTTCAAGCTTCTCTGGTGACCTACCACCCACTGCATGAAGTCCAAGCTCCTGTGTACCATCCGAAAGCCCTACTCGGCCGTTGGCAACAAATTCTTGTTCTGCCGAGGCACAAAAAAGACACTTCTCAGATGCTCATGTGATCCCAAGCCCCAAACTTTCTGGTGGCTAGGACATAGAAGCTGAAGAAATATGCCTAAAGAAAGATGGCAGTTACGTGCCCTGCAATATGAAACTCTAAACACCCGGACATGAGATAACAACTTAACCGTTGGAGGTTTAGGAAAACTCTTAAAACGTTGTTCTTGAGAAAGGGCTGCATTGAACATGTTCTATTTGAGGGGTAGAGTACCTGGCCACATCTTTGATGTGTGCTGATGTTATTCTTGCATTTCCAGACTGGCATTGCCTAGAGCAATCAAGCATGTGTAACATTAGGGTATGGTTCCTTGTCTTTAGCAGCCTGTGTTCCGGTGGTGACCTTTCTCCTAGCTGCCATCCTATCCCCTTGTCCCTCCCCTTCTTTACACTTCCCAGCGCCTGCCCTTTTACTCTCCCACTCTGTGTGCGTTCTGGAATGCTTTGCAGAAATGTGGTCCCTACAAAAAAAACACCCAATAAAATAAACAAATGCAAAGCAAATTAATAAACACATATATTTGGGAAATTTGACACGAGAAATGTTAGGCCTTTGCTTATTTATTTTCTTATATAATATGATGAAAATCGAATGCCAAACTTATTTGGGGCAAGATTTTGATACATTTTATCAATATCTCCAAATATTGCAACATAGGTATTCTGTTTGCTTGACTGAATGAAGAAAGGATTAACTCCAGGGTTATCCGCCCACTGTGCATTGGACGCGGGTGCGCTTAATACAAAGTTATGGAACAGCTTTTTAGAAAATGAGGAGCGGTGGCTCGACGAAGCAGAGGCGATTGCTGAAATGGGTTATTTAGCTATAGGCATAATTGCAAAAACAGATCAAGAGGAATAAAGGAAAGCACCCCCTTGATTCCCCAGCTGTTGCTACTTTTCTCACTCTTCAAAAAGCGTTCTGAATTGATTGCTTTCATCAGCATGGCTTCTTGGTGCACAGAAGAGCACATTTCCAAGTGGGGAGAAGGATATATGTTCCACATTATCCCTTGATATCCCCTTTGGATAAGACATCACAAGTTAACGTTGTCTTCATCTCGCTGATGAAATAGTATTGGGCCCCCCAGATATATTTAGCATCAGGCAAAGCATTAAGTAAAACGTTGCTAATGCAGACTGTTAACAGGTGCAATTGTATTCATTGTTCCAAAAGTGATTTTGAGGTCCAACGTTGAAACAAAAGGAAATGTTGCAGGCGTGTCGGGATTTGGCTAACTCGGCAAGTAACTGCATTGGGAATGAAAAAGTACACAATTCTTAGGCTCACAAAGTATATGATCGGGAATAATGGGATCTCGCGTATGCCTTTGTGATTTAAACTGAGACCCCCTGATGAAGATATCATTCCAGCTATGTTTGCCAGAACCACAGATAAAAAGCCTCTAAAAGATTTTTATAAAAAATGTGTACACATTCAGAGAGACGGTATAGTTAGCTTTGTTCAAGGCTGCAGATGTAATTGACCAGAAAACAATATGGAAACCTATCAAATGAAAAAAGGCATCATGCTAGTTAGACAGCTTTGCACACATGTACAAAGTGAACCGTGTAACCCCAGCAAGGTCAGTGGAACCACATACTTTCTTTGGATGTTTTTCTAAGTCAACCAAGATATTATTGCTAAAGCATCTTTTACACATGGCAAGAAGAGGGGAATACTTTGCGTTTATAAAGCAAGTAGTACAGCCCCAGGAGGGGACGGCAATCTTCCAAAACTGCAGAAAAATCATCCTACATGTGCTTCACCACCTTGTGTTCATTATACCTGCAACAGGCTCCTTTCTCCCACCTGATGGCAGTCTGTGTAAGTAATGTCAGTTATCAAAAAATACTGAAGTCCATTTGTTGGATACAGACTTATATCGTTGATAGATGCCCCGTTCCACCACTGGGAGAAGATTGTTGGGGATTTGGAAACATAAACACTATTGCTGACCTGTACCTGAATCTGTACCCAATTGTTCTGAAATGCTGTCTTCTTAATGTTAAGAATATGTATTAAACCTTTTGTGGTTTGTGAGGCTGTCTTTGACATAAAGCACGTAGATAAGCATATGTCAACCGAGGACACATGGGAATGGAAATGACAATACTAAATTGCATCCTGGCCCTTCATCACAAGAAGATGTTTCAATGGCCCAAAGACTTTTCATCTACCCAAAGGGTCGACAGTAATGTGTGCTTCCATCCCCTACTCACATATATGTTTTGCTGTATATTGGGTAACAAATGTACTGACCATTGGATATTAGAATTCATCTTTTCCCCAGATGTGTTAGGTGTATGGTCTTACCATTAACACTCAAACCTATACGATTGTCGACAAAGGCTAGAACAACAATATGATGGACACTTTTGTCATAAAGATTTTCTCCAAGAATGATCTGGGATTTGGTTATTTTTGTACCTGCAGTTGGATTGAATGGATCAGAAAAGGTAAGCAGTCAATGGCTCAGACAACAAGGACTATCTTGTCTTGTAGCCACCATTCAGCCACCAATTCCGTGAAAGCAGCTCACCTGAAAGTGTATTATTGCAAGAGCAGTCTCGAGCAATAGCCACAAGCCTGATGTTTGGAGAATTCCAAAGTAGGCTCTCATTTAGACATAATAGAAACATCTTTTTTAAGCAGACCCTTCGAGGTGGAACCTCTGTGACATACATTGTAGTTCATAGAGAGTTTGGGGCAAGCTCTGTATGGGATCCCCTTTCATGGACCCCTTCGTGGGGTCCTCTGTATAACTCATTAATAGGGAGAATAGGTCTCCCTCATTTGGAGAATCGTTGTAAGTCCGTGTTCTCTTGGCACTTTAAGAATGGTTTGTTATTTTTGAAAAAATACTCTGGGTGTGAAGTCTTCATTTAAGGATGTTTGCTTTTCAAAGAACATAACCACATTGGCCTTTGGCCATGTGTAAACCTTCTGTGAGATTGTGGGTCCCTACAGCCATGTGGTGGATACTCAATGCAAAGCTCCATGATTAATCTACATACCAGAAATTGGCAGTCATGTTACAATAACAGGAGCTTGCCTAGAACTACTTCCTCTATCTGTGAATAAAACCTCATAACATCATATAGAGTAGAGACATTCCAACTCCATCAGGAGGATCATGCTTGCTGATTCCATTGTTATGGCAATGAAGCTGTAATATGTCTTCTGAATATAGCGGGGAGAGGAAGGATTTACACATTCATTTTGGTTTGTGTGAAACAAGCCTTGTTGGGTAGTAAGAAGAAATTGCCATTTTCAGGGGATTACTTTGCCCTAAGACATCTTTATCACAGTAGTGCAGCCTCTGAAGGATGCCCCTTAATGAGAGCCACCTTCGTGGCAAACGATATGCAGTGAGTTTAGGGAATATTTACAGTGGAAAGCATGACATTAAAATTGTGTGAAGTGCAGATTAAGTAAATAAGTAGTAATAGATGAGATAGGACTGTATTTGTTATATAATATTGGAATCATATACATTGTGTTAAGGAAGATATGATCATTGCATTTGTTGGTAAATCTGAGACAATGTGTATCGGGTATAATATATTTTGATTCCATTCTAAATTGATATCTGATGGCCATGCTGTATTTTGACTGATTAAATTACTCATGGTATGCTATTGGGTATATGTTGTGTGAGTCTTGATATTTTCATGCCCTTCTGTTTTTTTAGTGCTGCATCAGAGCCTAAGGGACTCCATGGGAGGTGACACAAGAACTGATGAGAAGAGGCTGGTCCGGAGTTGTAGGTATGAAAAGAAATATGAATTATGTGTGTATGCTTGTATGCATGGGTTTGTGTCTAAGTGTGTGTGTGTGTGAATAATAGTGTATGGGTGGGTGCATATGAATGAGTGAGTGTATGCTTCGGTGTTCGGGTGAATGAGGAGTGAATGCTGTATGGGTGCACTATAAATGAGCGAGTCAAGTGAATGATCTATGTGTGAATGCTGTACATGTGCATCTGTGAGTCGATGAGTAAATGCTGTATAAATGTGTGTGATTTGCGAGGGAGAGGAGGGGTGCATTTGATTATATTTTCATCATTTGGCATGAAATATTTTCGTGGGAAACAATGGAGAAGTAAACATGATCAGTGTTATTAGGTGCTAGACTGCCTCTGGTGTATCAAGTTTGGCTATATTTTCTTAATGTCGCATGACATTTTTAACTGAGCATCAATGGTAAAGAAAACATGATGGGTGTTTATAAGTGGCTAATGTAGCCTACTTTGGTGGTGCCAGTCTCTATATACTTTCTTACTGTATATGGAATTGTTGTATGGGGCATCATGGGTAAAGCAAACATGATGACTTCATTATGCAGCTAGACTGGCCATACTGGTAGTGCCAGTCTGCATGTACTTTCTTACGGTGGCATGGCATTTTTCACTGGGCATCAAGTGTAAAGCAAATATTATGAGTACACTTATATGGAATACTGGCCTACATTGGTGCAGCCAACTGGACATGTTTTCAGATTGTGGCAAAGTCAGCCGGATTATGTTCTTGTGTTGGGTGCTGACATATATTGCCAGAGCCAGCATGGCCATGTTATTCCATAGTATCATTCCTGGCATTATGCATATATCAGACATGATTATGTTCTTGGTTGACAGATGAGACAGCTTTGAGAACTGCAGTCCCTGTGTGAGACTGCCTGCTGACTGCCTGTCCCTCTGAGGGGCTCTGGGCCGTGTACATGTCTACTCTCTGATGTGTGACATCAACATTTCCACTCTTTGTGGCCCGTCCAATGTCCACCGGCCACCAGCCAGGTACACTCGTTACATCAGCACCCATGTTTTGGTGCAGCTGTCCACTGTTGAATGTTCTTCGCTTTTCCTCTCTCTATCTTTTACAATGTTGTTTACTGATCTGTGTTTTTGCACTCCAGTACAGCTCATTTTCCTGAATGGAGAAAGTCCAACTTGCCTTTTAGTTGGTGCTCTTCTTTATTTCATCTTAGTGCTGCTCCCATTATTGCATTTAATTCCTTATAGTTATAACACGTCTATTTTTCTCTCTGTGCCTAGTGCTATTCCGACTCACTGGTCCTCTTGCAGATCTTCGATTTTCCTGCTTCACACAATGGGCCTCATTACGACCCTGGCGGTAGGGGGTTAATGGGGCCAGTAGAGATGTCAGCCCCGTTAACCCCCTAACGCCTAATTATGAGGTCTGCTCGCATGATCGGCTAAGGACGCCTGGTTTAGCGGGTCCCGCGAGCAGACCAGGATGCTAACAACGGGCCTGTCATTAACGGGACCGTTGTTAGCATCATCCCCATTCTTATTGAGCCCAATGGGGGATGAAATGGGAATGGGGATATACCGGGTCCGGGTTCCTTGAATGCGGAAATACCGGGCCCTCCAAGGTCGGAATGGCCCGGTATTTCCCCATTCAGGGAACCCAAACCTGGTATCTGGAATGGGGGTAGCAATGCCGCAAAAAGCTGCATGGTTACCTCTAGGGTCGTAATGAGGCGCAATAACTCTAATCTTGTCAATTCTTCTTCCAATTCTGGCGACTCTTGCATTAACGTCACACTCTGGAATGCTTGGTCTATATCTAAGAAAACTCATTCTATCCTTAACGTGTTTCTATGACTCAATTTGCATTTTTTATTCATTACTGAGGCTTGGCTTTCATCTTTTTACTCGGCTATACCTGCTTCTTTGTTCACATCTGATACTGCTTTTACTCCTACCCCTCGTTCTTTGGTTCATGTAGGAGGGACTGGCATTCTTTACTGGCCTTTCTCCATGATTCATTCTAGTTTCTTCTCTTTACACACCTTTACTTCCTTTGAATACTCTCCCTTTTATCTAAGTCCTTTGCTGTGACCTTTCTTTTGATTTTTCGGCCTCCTGGTCCTCTTTCTGCAATGACATTGATGCTTCACTTAGTGTCATTCTGCCTTGGTATAATTCTCTTTTACTATTGGGTGACTTTAATTTACATCTGTCTTCTATTCATGCCTTCTCTCCATTCTTGCTATTACTGACTCTTTTTTGTATCTCTCCCCTTTCTACTTCCCCTTCCCACATCTCTGCATCCTCTTTGGATCTTATTTTTACTTCTTCTATATCCACCTTGGATGTTTTTATTTATTAATTCCTCTGATCATCATTTGCTGTTCATTTCTATTTACCCTCCTGCTCTTGACACTTGCTTACCCGCTTCTGTTCCTACACCTTCTTTTTTTCCATCGCGATCTTCATACTTTCAATACCCATCTCTTTGTATCTTCTTGTATTGCCACTCTTCCATCCCATTCTACTTTTTCAGCTCGCTCAATTGATGATGCTGCTTCATCTGTCTCCACTTCCCTTTCTACTTCTCTTGATACTCTATAGCCTCTCTCTAAATGCCTTCCTTCTTGTAAACCTCCAGAGCCTTGGCTTACTTCTTATCTTCACTCCATGCGAAGGGCTTTCCGTTGCTTGGAGCATCGCTGCCATAGATCACGATCTATGTCCAATGGTGTGTCCTTCTCTTCTTATCATACTCTATATGATGATGCACTTATTTCTTCTAAATGTCTCTATTACTCTGATCTCTTGCACTCTCAATAATTTCACCCTCGCTGCCTCTTCCAATCCCATTCTCATCTATTGACTCCGCTTATGCCTGATCATTCCCTTCTCTCCTCATTTACGGCATCTGACTTTGCTAATTTCTTCACTTCTGAAGAAAATTCACCTCTTTGTTCTGCTATCACTCTTATTTCTCTGCCTTCTTCCAGCCCTGTGTCCCCTTCCCTTTCTACTGTGGTTCTTTATTCTTTTTCACCAATTTATAACTCTGATGCCTCTGTAATTATCTCCCTGGCCCATCCTACTGCTTCTCCCAAAGATCCTGTTCCTTCTACTCGTATTTCTCAATATATCTCTTAGCACTTCTACCTTCCCCCTTCTATTTAAACATGCTATTATTCTTCCTGTCTTTAAACCCTCCTCTTGGATCCTGCCATTCCTTCTAATTTTCATCTTATTTCTCTCCTTCCTTACCTTTCTAAATTGTTGGAATGTCTCGTTTACTCCCAGGTTTCTTCTTTTGTCACTCTTAATTCTATTTTACCTCATTTCCAGTCTGGTTTTCAACCCCTTCATTCCATGGAAACTGCTCTTTTTCCATCTGTGATTCACTTCTTTCTTTCACTGCTCTTCCTTATTTCCGCCCACTATGCTAAACACTCTTCTTTTCTTATACACTTAGACTTCTATGCTGCTTTTGATACAGTGGATCACATGTGACTTCTTCAATCCCTTTCTTCTTTTGTACTACGGTTCTGTAATCACCTGGCTTCAATCTTATCTATCTAATCGCAACTAATCAGTATCTTGGGCCGGTGTCTGTTCCGATCTCCTTCCTCTTTCTCACAGTGTTCCACAAGGGTCTATTCTTGGCCCATTTCTCTTCTCTCTTTATACCTCTCCCTTGGCTAATATTATCTCTTCTTTTGGGTCATCTCATCATTTTTATGTTGAGGACATCCAACTATTTCTATCTGTTTCTTCTTTTACACCTACTATACACATGAATCTCTCTGCCTGTCTTCCTGCTTTCAAAATCTGGACTGTGGACCATTTTCTTGTCTTTAATCCCTCTAAGACTGAAGTTCTCTTTTTTTTCTGCAAATACTATTCCTTTGCCTGTTTCTCCTCCCATTCTCATCTGTGTTTTTCTCTTACTGCCCACAATATTGACCATCATCTTGACACTAATCTTTCTTTTTCTCATCACATCTCGATCACATCCAGTTCCTGTCGCTTCCATCATTTCAATATTTGTGAAGTTATACCTCTTCTAACTTTCAGTACCACTAAACTTCTAATCTCTTCTTTAATCTGCTCTCGACTATTCTATTGTTCTGTACTCCTTTTTGGTCTCCCTGTCTCTCGTCTAGCTCCTCTTAAATCTGTTTTTAATTTCTCTATCCATCTTCTGTATTCCTTATCTATTCATGACTCTATCTCTCCCTCTTTGTTGGCTACTCTTCCACTTTCAACTTAAATTCAACTTTCTCGGTATAGTTTTCAAATCACTTAATGGACTGGCTCCCATTTATCTTACCTCTCTTGTTTCCTTTGATGTTCTTTCTTGTACTCTTTGCTCTGAAACCCACTTTCTCTTAACTGAATCTCGCCCTCCATGTGCTGATTCTCGCTTCCGTTCTTTTTCTTTTTTGGCTCCTTTCTTCCACTCTCTCTGTGGTCTATTCACTCCTATTCTACCTTCTGTGCTACCCTGATAACTTTCTTTCTTTAATCTTAATTGTATTTTAGTTTCTTTGTAAGTTATTTTTTTATTGTATTACTCATTGAAATTGTACTGTAAATTAGTTTTGTACAGCACCTTGGCATAAGGCACTGTATAAATAACAAATAAATACAAAAAATACAGAATTATATGGGAAAACTTGTATATGTTTGTGCAAACTGAATGGAAATACATGGGCTCAGCCAAAATGAACATGTTCTATTATACTGGCATATATTGTGGGGAAAGGCATCATGAACATGTGTTGGAAAATGCTCCTGATCACTGCTTGCGTCTTGCATCTATTTGATTTTTTCATGAGTTACCTTACAAAACTGAATGCAAACTGTGTTGCTTTTTACACAGAAGATGTGCTGTAAAATTCACAATTTATTCCCTCTGCCCCCTGAACACCTATTGAATGGTTCAGGCACCCTTAATATGCTCGCTCTCTTCTGCATATTTGTGGGAAACATTTACACTCCTCCAATACAAAACAAATACCAGTTGCCACTGGCAAGCATGTGCACTTCCCACACTGTAGGCCAACATATGGTGTTCTCTTACTTCTACAGTGCCTTCATGCCTCCTAGAGCCGAGTTCAACCACACATCCAAAGAAAGAAAGAAAAGGGAAAGCAAGAAAGAATGGAAAAAAGAAAAAAGAAGTAGAGATAAAGAAAAAATATTGAAAGAAACCTTGAACTACTTACAAAACAGAGAGATGTATTCATCAAAAGAACACGTCTTTAGTCGACCTAGGGATTAATCTCCACCCGCGCAGCTAAAATTCATATGTGATATCTTGCATGCTGCAGAGACAGCTCACAGCTTCACTTTCCATCCTGATGGTGATTTATCCTATATCTGAGTTGTTTCAACAACCAAGGGGAATAATATGTTCACAACACTTTGTCAACTCAGGCACTAACTATTGCCTTGGTATCAGATTAATGCAATGCGAGGAATACAACATGTAGGTAGAACCGTACACCCTAGCAATTGCTCAGCAAAATAAAAAGATTACATTTCACCTGCACTCCTGTGTGAAAGCAAAGAAGAGTATATGCATTCCTTTCATGTTGCAGAGGTGTCTTTCTCCTGGTAGCTTTTTGGGCAAGGCTAAATCTATAAAGGGCAATTTGTTCCAGATTTGTAATACATACAGGAGCATACAATTGTGCTGTTCACGTTGAATGCAAGAAAAACTGAAAGTGTGTCTGAGCGTTCATGGTATTTTAGGCTGAATACAATTCTGGTTCTTCACAGTTTCCACTTGTGGCCCCCCTGAACATCCCTGGACACTTTCAATGTTTTATTAGACTTCTCCCTCATTTCACACCTGATGTAGTTCACAACCAGTAATATCAAGGTTGTATTCAAGCAACTCCACCTGATGGCCAAGGATCCTCAAGTCCTTGAAGAGGTTCAAGTCCACACCAAGACCTGGGTTGTCAATAAAACAGAGATGCAGGAAATGCTGTACGTTAGGACATATCTGAGGTAATTATTGATGGTAATGCCACTTACTTCCTCTTTACAGAATTAATGACTGGAAAATGAGCTATAAAAATAGGTATCTGGGATCAGATCCACATGTACAACGTGAATGTATTGTGGGCTGGTCTGTGTCTTCTCAAGCACTCCACCTGCGGAATAGAGGTGATGAGACTAGCTGCCCCTTAATGCCAGTTCTTTGGTGAAGGAAGTTGAATGAATGACCACACACAGAAGAAAAAACACGTTCTTTATCTTCATCTACAATTCTTAACATTCATCCGCTGACAAACTGGCCTGTTGCCTGCTAGAAAGGCAATACCGACTCTCTGTCCTCACCAAGAAGAGAGTCCACATTCAAGCTCGTGTCTCTGCGGCATCTAACAACTCAGCCGAACACTTTCAAATCTGCAAGGAGCTGGCCAACCCTGCTGCATTCTCTACCCCTCCTGTTGCCTCCCAGGCTCTTTGCAATGCCCTTGCCTCTCACTTCATTTAAAAAACCCAGGACATCCTGTCCACCCTCTCCACCCACACCCCTCCGCTCCCCTCTCCATCTGTGCTTGCTGACCCTCCTTTAGCCACCCCCCACCATCCTTCTCGTCCTTTCCTCTTTTCTCCCCTGACAAGGTTGCTAGACAAGTCCGATCTATGAAAGCCTTGTCAAAACAGGTTCATCCCTGTTCCTCTAAAATCATCAAGGACCACATTGACACCCTCGCTCCGGCTCTTGCTGATTTTTGCAACCACTCCTTTGCCTCGGGATCCTTCCCCTCCCCTCTGAAGCACTCCTTTGTGCATCCTCTTCTCAAGAAACCCACAGCTGATCCTTCTTGTCCAGCTAAGTATCGCCCAATTTCCATTACTCCATTTCTTGACAAACTCCTGGAAAAGTTGGCCATCCCTCAGCTTAACCTTCATTCCAATTCTGTTGGCTGTCTCCATGACCACCAGTCTGGCTTCAGAGCTGCCAGAAGCACGGAAATTGCTCTCCTGAACATCCATGAAAATCTGCTCTCCAACCTTGACTCTAACATTTCCTCTGTCCTCATCCTCCTCGATCCCTCTTCTGCCTTCGACACGGTCAACCATACCATCCTGCTCAACTGTCTCTGTGAAAACCTGGGTATCACTGATCAGGCTCTGGCCTGGCTGACCTCTTTCCTCTCATATCGACCCTCCCAGGTCCAACTTGGGTCCTTCCTTTCATCTTTCTTCCTCTCTACCTGTGGTGTTCCCCAGGGGTCTAACCTCTCGGCCTGGCTTTTCAACCAATACCGGGCAACACTCGCCCACTGCATTGCCACTTTCTGCTAACATTTCCAGTGCTACGCTGACGACAATGAACCCATTTTCAGGCTGCCCTCTGCCACCTCCTCTCCCTCTCTCCTCTCTGATTGCCTAACTGCAATGCAAGATTGGTGTGTCGCCAATGATCTTTGTCTGAATGCCAGCAAGACAGAGATCCTCTTCATCGGCACACCTTCACCATCCTTTCCCCTCACTCCCTGGCCGGCCTCCCTTGGCCCTCCTACTCCCACCTGCGAGGCTAAGATCCTCGGGGTCATCTTTGACTCCACCCTTTCCTTCTCCGCCCACATCTCTGAGGTCTCTAAAAAGTCAAATTTCCGACTGCACCTCCTCAGAGGTACTCTGCCTTTCCTCTCCTTCCTCCAGAAGTTCATGGTATCCCAAGCTCTGGTTCTCTCTAGCTTGGACTATTGTAACAGCCTCTTTCTAAATCTACCAGCCTCTACTCTCCGCCCTCTGCAACTAATTCAGAACAGGACTGCGAGACTTGTCCTTGGCTTCAAGCCCTGGGATCGTATCTCTCCAGCTCTGAAATCTCTCCATTGGCTCCAAGTGGATGCAAGGATTAAATTCAAACCCTCTGCATTGTCCACAAGGCTTTCTGGGGCCTGGGTCCAAAATACCTTCTGCTATCCCTCCGCAAATACCTCCCCTCTCAAGCACTTCGCTCCTCTACCTCCAACTCCCTCATGGTCAGTGGTTTTTCAAAGAAACGAGCTGGGGGTAGATCTCTGTCATCGGCTGGGGCCACCCTATGGAACAGCCTCCCTGCCACTCTAAAACTTGAGGAGAACCATCTCCGGTTCCAGAAGCACCTCAAGACCTTCCTCTTTTCTTCTGCCTTCGCTCCCCCTCTCCCCTCCTGATCTGTTCTCTCTTGGCACCGTGCACCTGGCCACCCTCCGTCCTCCGGGCCCAGGTACCTGCTCACCCTGCCACCCTCCCGCATTGCCTCCGGACCACCTCTTGCACTGGGGTCTGTATCTGTACCCATACAGCCCCACCACTTTTTCTTCCTGTACTTATCAGACCTACCCTGTCTGCTGCCTTAAACCTAGCACTTGCAAATTGCTGGCTGCACTGCCACTGTTTGTTGCCTTTATTATTTATTTATTGTTATTTATCTGTTTCTCCTCTGCTTAGCACTTTCCACTTCTACCCCCTTCCATGCACTTTTCCCCTCCCCCTCTCCCATGCACTAGCACGTTCTCAATGTTACTGGGCCTAGTAAGATCGCTGTTTTGTTCTCCCCTTTTCTCCTCCCCTGCCTTGTCATGCTCTGAAACACTTGTGTACGAGCGCGATAGAAATAAAATATCAATATCATTATCAATAGCAGTTTTTTAACTTCCATTGTATATTAAATCCCAAAATGAGCCCCCGTACAAATAACAATTTTTAACTGTGGTTATAAAAAGAGTGAATGAATTCGGCCTGCCGTTATATTTAAAAAAAACTGCTGGGTGTTAGGGAGAATTCTCCAGAATGGCTAATTTCCCTTACCTACTGAGAGCCACTGCAGCTTTGCTGGATTTCTAGGATTGATTTCTTTCACCTGGTAAGAGTGTGACTCTTTTTTCCCACTCTCACATGTGTTTTGCTGTGTGTGTTTAACATTTTTGTGTTCATAGACTGTGGAGCTTCACCTACTCCACAGGCAATATTCTTTTTACTGTGTGTTACATAGCACCTTTAGTGCCGTGACACAGGGTTGTCTTTTTCAGACTAACCACTTTGAACTCCATTTTCTGGGACTGACTACTATCTCCCAGAACATGTAAAGTTGCCATTGACTTTATTAGTCTTTTTAAATTCCCAGACCCACTACAACCTATCGTACATAGAGTACTGGAAAGGGTTAATAGTTATCCCTTTTTGTCTGTCTCTCATGGAACATTATTTTGTTCCCCTTTCTTTAAGATTTGGCTGGTGGCAGTGGTATCTACCATATTTTTACTACCACGGTTTATTTAAAGAGCCTTGGTACTGTTTTAGGCTAAGTTAGTAGCCTCAAACTTAAATCCGCTGAACCCCATTTACGTTTATTTGGTTCCGGCTGGGTTTATTCGCCATTTCTTTTTGTAAAGGTCTTTCTGGTGTTTTATTCTGCGCACCAAACCAGGTTTGGTTCCTTTGTTCGATGTCCTTTGGTGGGCTTCTGCACAGAAGCCCTCCTTAGGTGCCTGAATGTCTTACGAGGACAGGATGTGAGGGAGGGGGTTGGGACTCACTGCGCAGGGCCTCTTTAGAGACCCATGTCGCACTCTGTATGATTGGCTGTGGTGACTGTCCCGCCAGGACAGCCAACCTGCTGTGTGATTGACAGCCAGATTATGTGAATGGGGTAAAACTGCATAAAAAGCAGGTCTCAGGGGCTAGGAAGGCAGAGTCGCCACTGGATCATGAGAACCAAAGAGAAGCTGAAAGAAGAGGACCACTACCATGACTGAACCTCCCGGTGAAGATCTGCTGCGGGTCCCAATCTCAAAACTTCGACGACAGATAAGATCTTCTTCCCTTGAGCTGGTGGGACCAACCAGTTCGCCAAACACCAAGCAAGGCCTCCCTGCCCTGGTCAAATTTGCTGTGCATCGCTGCAGTAAACCGGATAGCCAGGAGGCTCGGACCCTGTTTGGGTTTTAAGGAGCACACCTTTTATTCATTGCTTTGCTCTGCTGCTGGTTTCTTCCCTGGGCAGTGCAGGACCCTCCAGTCTTCCTGCTTTGTGTCAGTCCGACAGTCGCTTCAGGAACCGTGAGCCTGCTGCTTGATTTTGTATAACTGTCATGATGCCTACCCCCGGGGACCCAGACCAGGTCCAGCAACCCCGGAAGCAGGCATCAAGTTATACTTAGCAAGCCCAACAACCCCTGCTAGGGGCTATTTGGGTCCAGTCCGAGCGCCTATGGTGCCAGGCTCATATGGAGTGTCAGTCCTGGTGCCATAGGCGCCAGGCTCATAGATTAAAACTTACCTGATGAATACCATGCTGCAAACTTACCTGATGCAGAACATGCTGCAAGAGCTCCAAGCCAAAAGAGGCTTGGAAGGGACTACTTTACTTAGGGACTATTTTTTACTCGGGCGGGGCTGGGGAGGAATACTTACCTGGGACTACTTTGGAAGCTATTTAAACCACGCCCGAAGAGCAGCACACGCTTCGCGTTATTCTGCATCCAGCAGCGTAACGCTCACTGTGCCTGCAAGTCTGCATCCAGCCTTCTGCCACGCCCGCCTCGAGTTTGGAGCTCCTAGAAAAAGGGAGAAAGAAGGAGAAAAGGTTAGAACAAGAGCAATACCTTTAATCCTTACCTGAATTCCCGATCCATCGCGCCTTCGAGCTGGAAGGAAGAAGTAATTTTTTGCGCGTCGCCTCGCCTGCTGCAGCGCCGCGCTGAACTCACTGGCCTTCGCAGCAACTTCACATTCCACTGCATCCTCCTGCATGTCCCGCCGCACTCCGGCACCTAAGGAGAAGACAAGAACAGCAAGGTGAGCCAAGGGAATACACAGAGGAATATAAGTTACCCCCCCATAGACTTACCTGATTTTATCACCGGGGGTACTATTCCTCTTCACGGGTCGTTGCAGCTTCCACTGCATCTTCGCCGAACCCCGGCCCCTAAGGGGAAACAAAAGGACAGCAAGGTGAAACAAAGGGACTAACAAGGGGAACCCTCCTCACCACAATAGACTTACCTGATTTTACCGCCGTAGGTATTATTCCCCAAGACTTGATACTTTCTCTCAGCGCCTGAATAAGGGAGAAAGCAACAGGTTACATAATGACATTATTTTATCGAACTGTGTTGGAAAATACAAATCCTTACCAGAATACTACCGTTTGCCACGAGGAACTCTTCATTAGGGTCAAGCTGCAACCTGCAAGGAATCGGACAAGAGTGAAAGTCAGGCATTTGAACTCTTACGGACTTTATACTTACGGCGTCATGCCGGGAATCTTGGAGTCAATATTGTTCAGGAAATCACTAATTCCTTTGAGCCAGTGAAGCAACTGGTTATCAACGCGCCCCTGCGCTCAATGCAGGATGGGGAGCTCATCTTTTCAAACCATCAGATGAGACTATAAGAGGGGACATCAAAGGCGATCTGTGGGGAGAACAGCGGGGGTGGGGAGATTTACGCTCAACTCCACGGGTGGTTAAATCCATTTCTCCATTTGCAGAAGAATATTCCTATGGGCCAAGCAAACGAAGCTAGGTGAGCCAGTCCAGTCCGTCATCTCGGCCCTACGCGTCACATTGGTGGAGACCGCAGCTGTCCGGTTTCGATCGACGCCTCTGTGGGAGCCAGGTGAGCTTAACAATAACCTTGTCTTTCCCTCCCTTTTAAATTGCTGGAGTGCCATTTTGCTCACACTTCATTTTGTGCTTAACTTGTCCACAATTCATTGGGTGTTGTGTAGTATATTACGATTGTGATTTTTCTGCTGCTTTACTTAGTGAACTGTTTTACAACTGATGTGTAAATAAATGTGTATTCTTTTACTCAGAAACCTTGAGTCAGTGTTTGTTTGAACCATAGTAATTGCTGTCCTTTGTGTAACTATTGATACTGCTCACTTTACTCTTGAGATAAGTCTGGCTGCTCAGCCATTGCTACCACTTTACTGTGTAGTACAGGCTTGTACCAAAGGTGAATTTGTACTTGCACTTGTAGTCTTAATTGTGTGTGGTGTTCCCAAAGGGTACTGCATATGATTCTGCCTAACACTGGGGTATTATTTTATTGTATTTGTGTATTTATATGTGATAAGTTGTCCTTAAAAGGACTGTTTGGGATACACTGAGTGTAGTATTTTAGCACATTTGGAGTACTGTTTTGATGTTATGAAGGAACATTGTATTTCTTTCATCGGTTAGGTGTACTCCATCATGTCTCTAGAAATTGCCATGTAGACCTGTATGTTGTTTGAAATCTTCAATTAGTTATAGTCTCTCATGAATGCTGAAACTACTTTATTAACATTTCTCTTTGATATTTCAATTTACCATTTAATTTAGTGGTCCATCTCCATTTTTGCCTCCGAGTCAGATTGGAAAAGATAAAGTGGGTGTGAGGAAAATGTTCCATTAGTTTTTCCAAGACTTGTTTCATCATTAAAGTAATGGACAAACCTTGTACATTCCCCCAAATCATTGCCTCCACAATGAATTAGTGTGATATCTGGGTGCCCTGTACTTTTCAGACAGAACAATTTTGGAAAAACCTGGAACCAATGCATTCCCCAGGTTTATGGTAATTCCATCGAATTTTTACCATCGAATGACTATTTAATCTAAAAAAATGCATCCAAAAAATGACCATCGAATGCATGTTTTTTCCTTTTATTTTAAAGGGGGTACACTCCAAACTCCCTGTTTTTTACCCTTTAAAACCAATTATAAATAACACTAAACCCTTTACCTTGCAAAAACACGTATTCAATGCATATTTTTTCGATGCAATTTTGTCAATGGAATGGCATTAGATGGTGATGCTTTAGATGAAATTACCAGATACCCATTCCCCGCAATCCAAACCATTTAATTGTAAAATTTCTCAAATCAAGGTCCATGCTTATATTTTGTTTCTTACAAAAAGCCAGTATCCAAAACCACCAACGATCGCTGATCAGCCACACAGTTTTCAAACCAGTCATGATATCTGCAGTCTTTCCCTGTTTCCAGGAAAATGATTCCTAGTTTGAATTTCAAGTAATTTCTATGAGTTGGGTATTTATGATGTGTGTGTTTTGGTGTTTGTAATTGGTTGATATTACTGTTGTAATTCTGTGTTTTTCTGTGATAGGTTACACTCAAAATATGTCGACTATGTTTGTATTTTGGTCAGTAAACAAAGTCCTCTTTTTGTGATTTTGATTTTGGAAAGTATAAAAGCTGTCACTGTATGTAGTTTTGTCCTTCTGATTGTAGAACTGCCTATGCCCTATACTCTCATTGTCTGTGCACAAACCATCTTTTACCTGTTTTTGAACTTTATCCACCCTACCTAACCCCAATCTTGTATATCCTAACTACTATGTATACTTTACCATTATCCACTTTATATAACTCCATGAGCAGTCATTTATTGCATTAAGACCTTTTAAGTTCAATTGTATCACTACTGTCTCTTTTGTCATTTATATCACATGCAGATATACAAAAAGGGGACTGATTGGTGTATTGAGGATTGCGCCCAGCAACAATAATGACTGGGGTATTTACTAGCGTCTATTCAGTACCCATTCAGTCTGCAGCATTGCTATCCGTGGGTAAAAGTGGTACTCTGTGCAGCCACGGCTATCTTCTGGCAAATGCACATCATGTGTTTGTGAACGTCTGGGCCAAGGCTATCTGATATTTTGGGTAGAGTAGCATCATAGATCCATTGAGTGTTCTGGTGGCTTGTGAGAGACTATGCACATATGAAGTGAAAGATATGCGCCAACTATGGGATTTGCCAGGTCATACACATAGAAATAGAAGCAAGGGCATTTGATATGGGAAATGTATTTTTCTCACACATAACCATAGGATAACATGTACTATTGCTTGAACCATCTTCAGAAAACACCGAAATAAAATATGGAAAACCCTACTTTGCAAGTAATGCCTATAAACTGTGCTAAATAACAAACCTAAATGTACTGAATACATTTTATACAAACAACAAATAATATTATTATTATAATATATTGAAATAAAGAAACACAATAACTGACCTTCACCATCCCAAATTATTTCTTTACAGCTTTTTTCTAATATGCCACAAAGCAAGCAACAACAACGTGCCAGAAGGAAGAATTGTGTGCAGGGAAGTCGTTTTACAATATAATATTTTAAAAGGTAGTGTTCTCAAATGTATAGATACAAAAACTGTAGATAACACAACAGTAGCTAATACCGATAATACTTTTGAAAATCTGCAATTTCAAATAGGAGTTGTGCCAACTGAACAAATTAATGAAACCCAGAATATTTTTAGTGAAAGTAATAAAAGACAAAATGTATCAAATCTGTTAGTAGTAAGTACAAAAACAAAGATTTTTTAGAAGAAATGATAGCAAATGTGGTATCAATTTGAAACAGAGGAATAAATATATATATAGGAAAATGTACAACTCACAAGTTTTTACAAATCTTTGGAAAAGTGTGAAACCAAAATCTAGATATGTTTTTGCAAAAGAACAAAGTAACAAAGAAAAGAAAAGTGTTCATTTTTGTATTAAAAAACATAAGAAATACACCATTCCATAGAAATATAGAAACAGTTCATGTACTTGCACGTGACAACTTTTGTGACGTGTTTGGTGGAGAATGGAAACACACTTATGATAGAGAAAGATTTTTTAATGAGGAGAGTTACATTCAAGGAAAGAATGGTCCTCTTGCTATTGATGAGAGTGGACATAGCTATGAATACCCTAATGGTGTGATTTCTAAAAAAAAGAAGGAATGCTAAGGTCTGATAATACAGAAATTTAAGGTTTAGGTCAGTCTAGAATAAAACCTAAAAAGCAAAGTGCGGTATGGACGTGTAATTCTTTTGTGCAATATTGATATGTTTTCTTGTAAAGACTTAAAGAGGTTTTTGCACAAAAATAATAATGTTCAAAGACAGATCAAGATGCTACAGAGAATAAATTACTGTGAAGTTTGTGAAAAAACAGGACTTCTGGGTGGCACTCTAGCTTGTCTTGATACAAGTAGATGTACAGCGGTAGCTAAAAGTAAAAGTTTCAGTTTGCTTCTACTACTGTACGTGCCTATTCAGCCAGCTTACTTGTATTAAAACTACAGCCCCAAGACTGCTTGGTGTTCTCATGCCATAGAAATTTGCCAATAAGGCATGAGAGCGTCGGCGTGAGAACCCAAGCGGTCTGTGGCAGTCAGTGGCAGGTTAGTGGAGGCCTGGAACCTTGCCTTTGTTTTAGCATCCTGTCATCTTGCTTCATTTAGTCTATTATGGGAATTCAGGAGGTATTACGGGCCATCGAGCTCACAACACTGATGTTAGATGCATACAGCTTCCATTATGCGTGTAGCAATAATTATTTAATGTTGGATCAGCAATACACTGTAACTCTGGCCCATGAGGCAGAGCTGCCCAAGGAGAGTCTCGAGGCTACACAGCTTAGCAAGTAGACCACACCCACACATATCACTCCTACTTTATGTGTACCCAGTAATGCCTATTGTTTAGAACAAGGGGTGAGAGGTGGTTCTGAGACAGAGGAGAGGGTGTTGAGGGTGCACAGCACATGAGTCAGGAACAAATTGACACAGAACACAATTGTTCTACTGAGCTCTACCACCATGTTGCTAAGGTCCTTTTGGATGCATTGAAACCGAATGTTAATGATCATATGGTTTTGCAGGGAAAGGATACTACGGTGATGAACAAAAAACCGAGAGGATCTTTAAAATGTTGCCTATTGAACACTAGATCTCTCATTAAACATGCGGTGGAGGTGGCCACCTATAATGAAGGGAACAATATTGACGTCTGTACATTAACAGAGACCTGGGGTCATAGTGCTGCAAGCCCAATGTTGGGTCTGCAATTCCCGAAGGATATGGAATCCTATGCCAGGATAGAGTAGATGGTAGAGGTTGTGGGGTTGCGTTGATATTTAAACATGAGTTAAAGATCTGGGAGGTTAAGTCCTCGGACCTGTCAGATACGGAATTACTACTGGTCAAAATAGGTATTAAACCAGAGACTACCCTCAATGTACTTGTGCTTTATAGAGCTCCGGTAACAGGGAAGGCGTTTCCGACTAGGCTAAGTCATTTTCTTCTTCCGATCCTGAAACCAAATTCCAAATTTATCTTGATGGCTGATTTCAACTTTTGGTTGGGTTCTGAAGTGGATCATACAGCGGCAGACTTGGAAGATGCCTTGGATCTTTTGGGCTTTTAGCAACAGGTTAGAAGGCCCACACACAATAAGGTTCATGTTGGGTAGCATGAGTTAGAGCTCTTCGATCTAGATATATCCTTATGCCCATAGTCAGATCACTTTTTTATCCTTTTCTGGATCAACCAGCCACCTATCTATACGAAGTGACCAAGAATAGAGACGTTATTATGGTAAGAAACTGGAAAAAAGTCACTACAGATTCATAAATGCCCCTCCTTGCAGGCGCAGTACCAAAGATCATGTTATCTGATGAACTACAAGTCATGACCAACCAGCTTGGACACCCATGCTCCTTTGCAGAGGAAAATGCATTTCCTATGTGCATAAAGGCAATAAGTGGTTTAGCTCGGCGCTCCGGAAGTTGAAAGCAACACAATTAAAATTGTTCTATGACTGGAAAAAAAAACAGGATACTTCAACTTTGGCTAGATACAGATCAGCGGCAAAGGATTACAAAAGTGCTATGATTTCTGCCAAAAAGGAAATGCTGAATGAACACATTGTTAATGTGAATTAAGAAAGAAAGGAACTTTTCAAGGTTCTGAGAGAAAGAACAATCGAAAGGGCTTGTTAAAGAAATTATTTGCAAGGATGACACTTGGTGCAATACTATACAGGACGCTATGCTTGAGAAATGACTGAATATTGAAAAATGAATTGAGGATCAGAAACTAACATGTAACTTGCTACCAGATGACCCAGTAAGGCAGATGCCGAGTAAACTTGATTCTGAAATGGCTTTTAAATTCTCTCCTATCTCAGAATCAGACTTACTGAAGGTTATATCCAAGCTTAAAAGCTCGAGAGGAAGCAGTGACCCAGGATCCTCTATGATCATTAATGCATGCCCTGCGCCTCTCTTACCGGCTATTTGCAAATTTATTAATGCATCTTTAGCAGAGAATCTTGTTCCTATTATCCCAAAAAAGGCATGGATTTTACCACTGATCAAGAAACCTGGCTTATGCTCGCTGACTGCCAGCAATTATAGACCCATCACAAATACCACGTTTCTGCAAAAGATTCTGGATAGGGTCGCTTATGATCAAATTGCGGAATATCTTCATCAACATAATATTCTGAATAATCTTCAATCTGGCTTCAGAGGGCATCATGGCACAGAAACTGCCCTTCTTGATTTGAAGGCAAAACTACTCAAACCATGGATAAGGGACAAGCACCCCCCCTCATGATTTTGGATCTCTCGGCTGCCTTCGACCTGGTGGATCATTCCGCCTTATCCACCAGGCTGAGGGAAGTAGTCAATATCTCCATTAATGCAGTATCATGGATTGGTTTGTTCCTTAGTAATAGGCAATGCCGAGTGGTAAGTGGAGACGCTGAGGCAAAACCTTTTACTTTACTTTATGCTGTGCCGCAAGGATCCTGCATTTCTCCATCATTGTACAACTTCTTCATGATCCCTTTCTTTGATATGCTAGGAAGTAATGGGATCAGTTCCACAAATTATGCAGATGATATGCAATTTGTCATCCCACTTACTGGAATATATGAGGAGGATCAGCGCAACGTTAACATGGTTTATGATATCATCCAGGCATGGATCGTTCAAAATGGGCTGGCGCTCAACAAAGATAAAACTGAGTTTATGGTGGTTGGCTCATCAAGAAAAATTCAAAATTTAGGACCACAGTATAAACGTTTCTCTATTTCAGACTGCAAAAATGAGGTGCAGAGTAAAGTTAAAACTCTGGGCATAATTCTTGATCAGAACCTTAATATGAAGGCACAGATTAGTGGACTGGTCTCGGCTTCCTCCTGTTACATTAGACTTCTGGCCTCTCCCCAGCCTTTTATTTCACAAGGGAATGCAGAGACAATTGCACGGGCAATTATCAGCTCTAAGCTCGATTACTGCTGCAGCCTACTGATGGGCAGTTCTCAATTAGACTACAAACGCCTTCAAGGGATTCCAGAACAGTGTGGTCAGGGTAGTCTCTGGACTTAATTGTAGAGACCATGGCCCTCATTACGACCCTGGCGGAAATCGAAAAACGATGGCGGAAATGCAATACCGCCATCGAATAGCGCTCGGTGCGATTATGACCCGTCACCGTAAAGTACGATGCCATTAGCGACACCGTAGTGAACGCCAACGCTAACTGCACCAAGTACGCGCGCGCGCGCCATGCCAAACCGTAATTAGCACCATGGCGCAAGGGTACGCGAATTCCGACCCTAGCGGACATGTACTTAACGCCATCAAGCACGGCGGAAAGTACCATTCCGCCATGGTGAGAAGTACGGCATCGCGAATCAACCGTAAACGGCCCCACTGAGTGCCTGTACACCGCTCCCTGGCCACATAGTACAACTCCCCGTAGGTGCAACGAAGTCACAATGCAACCAGTGAAATGTACAAGTCACCCATGCATGCCAACGAACAAAAGAATCACAAGAGGGGCCAATGGGAGCTGCAGGGCACAGATGGCACGAATACAGAAGCTATACCAATGGACATGACCTCAGTCTCCCACCAAGAAACGCACGCAAACACAGGCACCTGTGACCAGCAATATTCCGATAATCACATCATTCCACCAATCCACCTGGCTGACCGGCATCTGTTACACAAAACCTAATCCCCCGCCCCTGAGCATGACATCATTCAAACAGTCATATTGGCAGCCCTCACCCCTGACCTCACTGGGCTTCGTAGGCAAACGCGCCCAGCACAGTACCACGCAACTATACTCCGAAGCTGGAACCCAATGCAGATCTCCTCACAATACATCGCTCCCCAAATAGGAATATGCCACATCACTTGCAAAGAAGAACGCTACACGGCCCATATCAGAATAGAAATTTAATGCACATCAAATTCACCAAGCCCATACAGCCATTAGGCCATGAACTCCAAAACACATTTCACCATTGTGGGCTGCATCCGCAATAAATGACCAGCTACTTCTTGTGTGACGCCCTGTTCCTTCATGGTACACAGGGGCTACATTCTCGTACGAAAAGGCAACATGGAAGCGCCTAGAACCGCAGGGCCGTCCCAATAGGGAGGCACTAGTCCAGCTGAAAGGCCGAAATGTTGCTCCGAGCCACTAGTACTGCGTAAGGGCATGTGGCCCATTGGCGATCGTCCCATAAGATCGTAATGCTGCTCCACTGATTAACACGAAGCAGCAGGTGTCGGGAGTAAAACCCATCTGCAGGAGTGGCATACAGATGGCAGTGGCAAAAGGGGAGGAGATACCTGTCAACCAAAAGAAAAGAAAAAGAATAGAATGGCCATCAGAACTACATTCGAACAACTCACTTCAATGATCACACTAAATCCACAGCCATATGCATGCTAGCCCACTCCAAAGGATCATCACCACCCCAAAACCACTTGCGACTCATAACTATCCATATCGAGGTGAAAACACCATCACAAACGAGTGTACCTGTGCATGCGTCTGTGAAAACAGAATCCATCAGATGGGATTGGTAACGTGCATGGACACAAGTGTCTGAAGGCGCGTCGAGACAGGGAGGGCTCAACAAGGCCAGATAGACGATGGTCCCACTATGGCAGCCCTGCATCACATAGCGCAGGGGAGGCGGACAGATTCCAAGAAGCCCTGTACATGGCAAACACCGTATCAAATCATCTGTCCATGCATCCATTCATCATTCCCTCATCCCGTAATGATAACGCCTGTTTCCATACTCACATAACATGTGAGAATTCCATTGAGTCTGTGCGTTATGCAGCCTGCAAAATCCACTGTGCCCCAGCCCGTAATTCCAGTGTTGTGAAGTAACATGTATTTGGGAACGTCCGGCCTCATCATCCACTTCGCTATTGCGCATCCCAAACTATTCATATCAATCATTGCATCCTCGCCATGGCCCCTGTCCCAAGGACACTGAACAATAGAACGTTATATTTGCAGTCAGACCTGTGGGCATCTCCTCGCCGCTAGCTGAAGACCGAAAGCGCCGCCCTTCGAATTCCTCATTTGCAACATCACGTCGAAAAGGCATCTGTGGCCGCTTGAAATCACAAATTAATCCATCTAGTGCGGCTGTGTGTGAAAATGGCAACTGCCTTCACTCACAAATGGGACGCCCCGCCCGTCGTTGAACCTCGGTGCAGTGATGCATGAGGGTCCACCGTTACTCGAGTACTACGTTCCACTGACCCTTCACAAGTCTGTTCGCGACTGCAAAGAATGCATGTGAAACAATGGGACCATAGCCGAATGAACATATCAACCAATGTTACACGGCCATCGGGTACTAATACATGATTGTAATAGCAAGATGCCATTCCTCGAATTGCAGCGTTGTGTGCGGGACGTGCTCGCCCAAAGGGGAGAGCAGCTTGCACAGGTGGAATGAATCACCACAGGTGGAGGCCATACAGCCTGAAAACACATAAATTGCACACCCAGTCTCCTCCCACAACCACACCCACTCCGAAATGCTACCGGCAGGACTCGCGATGTTGGCCCTGGGGGACCTGATAGCACTGCAAGTACTCCAACTCCAAGAAGAAGACGAACACCAACTACAACCGGCCGCACGGAGGAGACGCAGGAGGAGGAGGAGGGCAAGGCAGGGCCAGCAAGGGCTGCCAGCACAGCCACTACCACCACGCAGGCAGCCCGCAATCCCACGCCTCCGAGCACATCCGTTCAACCTCACTGATGAGCAGATCCACACCCTCTACCGTTTGGACCGGGACACCATAGCCGCCATTGTGGACATGACACAGGCTGACCTTGTCAGCATGATAGATAGCCCAACCGCCATCCCACCCCTACTGAAGGTGGTGTCTGTACTCCACTTCCTGGCCACAGGCACCTACCAGCACACAGTCGGACAGTTGCATGGCATTTCTCAGCCACTGTTCTCACGGACACTATTGCAAGTGCTCGATGCCCTCCTGCAGCACGCAGACGACTACATCTCTCTACCACGCTCGGAGCAGGAAATTACCAACACAAAAGTGGGATTCCATGCACTTGGCGGCATACCGGGTTGCCTTGGTGCCATCGACTGCACCCATGTGGAATTGGTCGTCCCACATGCCATGGAGGCCCAGTACCGCAACCGAAAACAATTTCATTCTCTGAATGTACAAATGGTGTGTGACTCCAACAGGATCATTACACATTGTTGTGCCCGATTCCCTGGATCAACCCATGATTCTATGGTCTTGAGGAACTCAACAATACCACGCTACATGGAGCGACACGCAGGGAACAGATCCTGGCTACTCGGTGAGTCTCATTTCATGCATGATGATGTGGGGTATGTGATGCGGCAATGACCTGGCAGGAAGGGGGGGGGTGCGTACGTAGCAATGGCATTCCACATAATTCGTTTATCGTCCACATACAGGTGATGCCGGATATCCACTGAAGAGATGGCTCCTCACACCAGTCCGGAACCCACGGGACCAGCATGAGGAGGACTACAACCATGCCCACTCACGTACCCGTGTAGTCATTGAACAGGCATTCGGCCTACTGAAGACCCGTTTCCGGTGCCTCAGCAGGTCTGGCGGGGCACTCCTGTACCGCCATGAGAAGGTTGCAAAGATGGTGATGGCATGTGTCATGCTACACAACATGTGCGTACGTAGAAATGTGCCCATGCCCCCTGACGCAGAACTGCAAGCACCTGAAGATGGTCATGATGAGGGTGGGGATTTGGCAGCACCTCAAGGAGTCTGCGAGGCACAGGAGGGCCGTGAAATTCATCAGCATCTCATAGATGCATGCTTCTAGCACTCACGCCTGGTGGCTGATACATGGACACGGGACTCGTGGCACTGTGTGTGTCTGGTACATGCACAATATGGACTGTACGCCTATGATGGCCTAGTACACAAAGATCATTGTCCACACATCTCATTGGTTGATCGTGCATTGTTTATGGCTTATGTGATATCATGTTGAACACCCTATCGACCCGCCACCCAAGTGAGCCCAACACACCCCCTCCACCCTCCTACCTCCCCCCCGAACACCAGTGTCCAAAGATGCTCATTGTCAGTGGGCAGTCGCTATTGCAAGCCCCCTCTGCGGGTATCAGGGGCACCCCTGCCTGTGGAGCGCAGGTTCCTCCCAGATCTACGTTGGGGGCTGCCCTGGACGGAACTTGCAACGGATGATGTCTCTGCCTGCTCACGTCCATGCATGTCCCTAAGGGTTTGTGAGAGCTCAGTGAGCACACGGCGCACTGCGGCAAGTTCGGCACATACGTCTTTGGACGTCGCATGCAGTTCCCCCCTCAGGCTCTCGGTGCTTCTCTCCATTTGGACTCTCAGGCTCTCGGTGCTACTCTCCATTTGGACTCTCAGGCTCTCGGTGCTACTCTCCATTTGTGCCCTAAGTGTCTCAGTTGATGTTTCTATGTCTGCCTTAGTGCCCCCACATCCATCGGCATGGTCCTTGAGGAGCGTGGCCAGTTGCTGCTGTTGCACGATTAACTGGTCGAGGGACTGTTGCCTGTGCTGTGCCATGGCCATTTGCGGTGGTGTCACAGAGGGGCTGTTCGCCTCATGTTGCCCTGCCACAGGGCTTGTGGGGGATGGCCAGTCGTCGTCTTGTGGGTGCCCCTGCGTGGTATCCTCATGGTGTACGGGATGGAACAGACAGGGGGATTGGGACAGGTCATGGATGGATCTGACTTCGACATCCCCGTCTTCTGTGTCGGAGCATGCTGCCATTAATGGGGTGTCACCTATGGTGCTGCTGCCACCAGAGGCAGTACCTTCTGTGGCATCCATTGGGGGGACCTGTGGTGGTGCTGTTGTGGGCATGCTGGCTGCTGGGGTGCCTGTTGATGTTCCCTCCTGTGTGCTGCCACTTGATATGTGCTGCTGCCGTGTCTTGATGCGTGCAGCTGAGGTGGAGGGTCTTTGGCCGTCGGTCTTGGCCCTCTTTGCAGGTGTGCTGGTAGGGGTGTCCTGGAGCTCGTCGTTTGGATCGGACCCTGTGGTGGAGTAAAGGAGGGCGAGCGTTATTAATGGGTCTGTGGGAATTGGAATGGCAATGTATCACATGCATTGGGGTGGTACCTGAGGGTGATTTGGGTCGGGGCCTTGGAGGTGCTTTCATTTGTGTGTGGAGTGAGGGTGCAGTTGTTTGGCAGCCTGCAGTTAGGGTGTGCCTGCTGCACGTGTAGTGGGTGTTTTTGGGGTTTTTACTTATTTATGTATTTATTGTGAGTTTTAAAGTGCGCTATCAGGCCAATGTGTGTGGACGTTCTCCTGGCCATGTGTTGCTGTTGCGCTATGTGGACACATGTGAATCACATGATTGGACATTGTGGATTTGGCATGGTTTTATTTGGGCCACCTACCTGATTCTCCGGATGTCTGCACTCCTTTCTCCATCCCTCCGACTCCCTCTATGCTCTCCATTCCAATGGTGGAGGCACAGATTTCTTCCCAGGGGGTCAACTTGATGGGTGATTCCGATCCTCCCCCGGTGGCTGTGGCAATGTTGCGGTTGGCAGAAAGTATGCTACGGACGCGTATCCGCAGGTCGTCCCACCGCTTCCTGCATTGCTGTGGGTTGCGGGGTGCGGTCCCCACCGCACTTACCCGCTGTGCCACCAGGGCCCATATGGCCTTCTTGTTCGCAAGTGCCGTCCTGGTCATTTGCGTGGAGAAGACGGCGGCGGCATTCTCCTGGAGGGTCTCTGTAAGCACGGTGAGTTCCTCACGGGAGAAGTGGACCTGCCGCTTGCGGTCGCACGCTTTCTTCGCTACTTTTCCCATTTTTCTTGGTTTCACTAGGGTGGATGACGGGTTGGGATGTGTCTCAGGGTGGTGTTTTTAGTGGTTGTGTGTATTTTGTGGTTTTATAGGTGTACGGCGTGTTGTTTCCCGTTCCGGGCCCATGTTTTTACTTCCGTTTCCGTATATTTACGGTCACCGTACTTTCCGGTTGGCGCTCACTGCGGTGTCCGCTATGATGGGTGGCGGTATTGCACCTAGGGCGCCGTACGGCGGCGGTGTGGGCCGTTTTGGGGTCATTTCCGCCATCGCGGACTTTGCACTTCCGCCATGCCGTGGTGCTCGTGCCCGATGGGTCGGAATAGGCCGCACTTTGCTCCATCGTGCAATGGCGGAAACGCTATTTACGCTGTGGCGGTCCGGTCAGTCACTTTCCGCCAGGGTCGTAATGAGGGCCCATGTCTGGGATGCTAGGCAGCAACTGCACTGGGCCTCATTACGACCCAGGCGGTAAGGGGTTTACGGCAGCGTAAACAGCGCCGACCCTTACCGCCTGAGTACGAGATCCCTTAGCGCCATGGCGGATATAACACCTGCTTTTAGCAGGTGTTAAAATCCATGGCGCTAAGGGACCTTGATGTTAATTACGCCACTGTAATTTACGGTGGCGTAATTAACGCCTTCCCCACTCCCATTATGCCCTATGGGGCAAAAATGGGAATGGGGAAGGGTAAATGGGGATTGGGGACTTACCGCCCCGCCAAGGTCGGAATGGGGCGGTAAGTCCGCCAACCACCATGGCGGAGTTGGCAATTTAGCGCCATGGACCATGGTGCTAATAGCGCCATGGTCCTCCGCCAAGGTCCTAATGAGGCTCACTGTCTTCCGGTGAGGGCTAGAATTCAGTTCTGACTACTACTGATTACTCAAAAATGTCGTCTTGAACTTATGCCCTCCTACTTAATGGAACCCCTGACCGTAAAACAAAATTTAAGAGCCTTAAGATCCAATAATTCTAATCAGCTAAAGCTTCCACGTTGCAAAACCACGAAATCCCTTTCGGGTTCATTTGCTAATGCCGCCCCTACAGCTTGGAATTCCCTGCCAGCGGATCTTAGGTAAATAAAGTCAGCGGAAATCTTTAAAAAGAAATTGAAAACATTCCTGTTCTACTAAACTGGACTGGATTACACCTATAATGCATTTAGGTATGTTTAATTTGTCAAAGCAGCTTTAGAGCTGCTCTGTTAATCTATTTGTTGTTTGTTGGTGCTCATAAGCCTTTGGGTCATTAGAGCACGGTACAAATATGAAACATAAACATAAAGATGTAAGAGTCAGTTCCATCATATACGGGTGTTGTCTGCACATAATACTAAAATTAGATACCTTGAAGTTAAACTATATGAGTGCAAAACACCAAATATGTCTCTTGTAGGTTTTAATCAAATACTTTAGACTGGAACTGCAGAGAGTTTAGTTTGTACACTGCAAATGACAAATATAATGCATTTAAAAGGGTATGTCTGCGTAGAAGAAACACTTATAGGAAGTGGAAATGATAATCCTATGCTTTCAAAGGATCTGATTATTCAGCAGTATAAAAAAAGTATTGCAATGTTTGAGTTTTCTTCTACTGAACGACCTGACATTGTTTGCGTGTCTTGTCGAGCTACTTTTTATAAGTCTCAAGTGCAACTAGTGTACGTTAAGAAAATTAAACAGAGTGTAAAAGATGTTTGGACAGAACTTTGTTTTTGTTTGTAGAACGATTTGACACAAGTGAGCAAGTTTATGTTTGTAGACACTGGGCCTCATTACGACCCAGGCGCTAATGGGTTAATGGCGCCGTAAAAGGCTGCAGCGCCGTTAACCTATTAGCGCCTAATTACGAGGTCCCTTTGCGGGACCTGACCTTAACGGCTGGTGTAGACCAGCCGTTAAAGTAGGGACCCGCAAAGGGACCTTGGTGCTAATTACGGTGCCGCAATTTGCGGCACCGTACTTAGCGCCTTCCCCATTCCCATTGAGCCCTATGGGGCAAAAATGGGAATGGGGAAGGGCCATGGAGGAAGGGGGAATTACCACCCCGCCAACCTTGTAATGGGGTGGTAATTCCCCCTTCTCCATGGCGGAGTCGGTAACTTACCGGCATGGACCATGGTGCTAATAGCACCATGGTCTTCTGCCAGGGTCGTAATGAGGCCCAATGTGTTGGGTTTTATAATCAAATATGTATTCCTGCAAGAAGTGTCTTGAATTACATGGTAGTGCCTGATATCCCTGTTGCGCTTCAAACAGTGAACATGTTTGAAGTGATTGCATTGCAAACTGTTCATCATTTTCAAGTTATTGTTAAATTGCAAATAAAGATGTCAAACCTGCCTTAAAAGTTCTTAGTGCATGCTGTGAGGGTTAAAGTTGTGTATTTACTTCTCAATTTGGAAGAAAATGCCAAACTCTAGGAGTGGTACGTGACATTGCAGAATCTTCGTTTTAGTAAATGGTGTTGCCACTAAAGATAAGCACATTTGGCAACAGCTTATAGATATTGGAAAGGTGAAAAACGCATTGGTGTTTCTATTGGAGCACAATGATTTATACAAAGGCACTGAGACTGTACCAGACTTGTCTATGATGGATGCTGAGTCAACATACAAACGCAGTGAAGGCCAGATCCAAAGTCTATCTGTTGCAAAATGGAATAGTTTGTTTGAACACTATTCATGCTCCTCACTCATGTGAGGTCATGGGTGACAGTTTAGAATTGTACCAAAGGAAAGCAACACAATGTGCACCAATCAGTGTCTGTGAAAAGACATTAGAAGCTTGTTGTTTCCCTATGCTTTTCCTACTGATACAGCAGGCAGATTGGATTATCAGAGGTTTCAAATCTATTCTTCAGAATACCGTTGTACAAGAATGTTTTTTGAAGATTCCCGACTCTGCATATATGTTGAATATATTTTTCATTTATTGTATCAAAGTGAATTTTCAACATTATGTTATGCTGTTGTTCAGACCGGAACTAGATTTAAAAATCTTTCTACATGTGAGATGCTGCAACAGGTGAAAGAAAAAAATTAAGTTTTAGAGGGTAAACTTACCAATATTCTTGCTACAATGAGAGGAACTAAGGAATATTGGTATAGGGGACACTCTGAGGTTAGAGGCATGATCAGAAACTTGTGCTCTCCAACTTGGTTTTTGACTATGAGTTGTGCTTAGTATGGTTGGGATGATCCTCCAGAGTGGATGTGTGAAACTAATCCACAGAAAGATGACATAGAACACATGACACCAGGGGAATTGTGTTCCATGGACCCTGTAAGTGTATCACGGTTCTTTCATCACAGATTTCTGGCCATCTTACACTTACAGGCCGATTCATGGAATAATTAGCGCGGCGCAAGTGGCCAAAAACGTGCGAATCGCAGTGGAATAGCGAAAATCGCAGTGCAAGTGCGAAAATCGCACGAAAAGCAGCGCACATCGATTCATGGAAGGCCGTGCGCGAGAAAACCATCGGATGTGCGATAAAAAAGTGCGCGGCGCACGTTGGCGCACAGGCCATCTAACTGCGTGCGCCAGGTCACAGCGAAAATCGCACAGGCCACAGCGAAAATCGCACATAGCGCGGCGCACGCAACAAAAGTAGGCGGAACACGGGGCGTAACACTCGGAATGGGGAACAACTTGCCAAAATGTGGGCGTCACGGGGGAAGTACAGGGTACAAGTGCGCGGAACGCCCACACGCTCGCCTACAACACGTATTCATGGAATAGAATAGGGCAAAAAAGCGCACGCTCAAACCAGCGCACAGGCACAAACACGACCGCCACAAGAAAGCAGGCGGTAGCGTCTCTGCGCCTGTAAGAAATATGCGCCAAAAGGTGCGCCAACAAATAGCACCTATATACAGCCATGATGAATGTCCTATACTGTGGCCCTCCAGGACAAATGACGTGCAAAGGGGTACCCACAAACACGGACACCCGCTGACAAAAAATACGTGTGCGTGTATACCGGGGTGCGCGGGAAGTCTCACACGCGATTTGTCAGGGTACGTGGATTTCAGGGGTGCGCGGGAAGTTCCACACGCGATTTGTCAGGGTACGTGGATTTCAGGGGTGCGCGGGAACTTCCACACGCGATTTGTCAGGGTACGTGGATTGCAGGGGTGCGCGGGAAGTTCCACACGCGATTTGTCAGGGTACGTGGTTTTCAGGGGTGCGCGGGAAGATCCACACGCTATTTGGCCGGGTACGTGGATTTCAGGGGTGCGCGGGAAGTACCACACGCGATTTGTCAGGGTACGTGGATTGCAGGGGTGCGCGGGAAGTTCCACACGCGATTTGTCAGGTTACGTGGATGTCAGGGGTGCGCGGGAAGTTCCACACGCGATTTGGCCGTGTACGTGGATTTCAGGGGTGCGCGGGAAGTTCCACACGCGATTTGTCAGGGCACGTGGATTTCAGGGGTGCGCGGGAAGTTCCACACGCGATTTGGCCGTGTACGTGGATTTCAGGGGTGCGCGGGAAGTTCCACACGCGATTTGGCCGGGTACGTGGATTTCAGGGGTGCGCGGGAAGTACCACACGCGATTTGTCAGGGTACATGGATTGCAGGGGTGCGGCGGAAGTTCCACACACGATTTGGCCGGGTACGTGGATTTCAGGGGTGCGCGGGAAGTTCCACACGCGATTTGGCCGGGTACGTGGATTTCAGGGGTGCGCGGGAAGTTCCACACGCGATTTGTCAGGGTACGTGGATTTCAGGGGTGCGCGGGAAGTTCCACACGCGATTTGGCCGTGTACGTGGATTTCAGGGGTGCGCGGGAAGTTCCACACGCGATTTGGCCGGGTACGTGGATTTCAGGGGTGCGCGGGAAGTTCCACACGCGATTTGTCAGGGTACGTGGATTTCAGGGGTGCGCGGGAAGTTCCACACGCGATTTGTCAGGGTACGTGGTTTTCAGGGGTGCGCGGGAAGATCCACACGCTATTTGGCCGGGTACGTGGATTTCAGGGGTGCGCGGGAAGTACCACACGCGATTTGTCAGGGTACGTGGATTGCAGGGGTGCGCGGGAAGTTCCACACGCGATTTGTCAGGGTACGTGGTTTTCAGGGGTGCGCGGGAAGATCCACACGCTATTTGGCCGGGTACGTGGATTTCAGGGGTGCGCGGGAAGTACCACACGCGATTTGTCAGGGTACGTGGATTGCAGGGGTGCGCGGGAAGTTCCACACGCGATTTGTCAGGTTACGTGGATTTCAGGGGTGCGCGGGAAGTTCCACACGCGATTTGGCCGTGTACGTGGATTTCAGGGGTGCGCGGGAAGTTCCACACGCGATTTGTCAGGGCACGTGGATTTCAGGGGTGCGCGGGAAGTTCCAAACGCGATTTGGCCGTGTACGTGGATTTCAGGGGTGCGCGGGAAGTTCCACACGCGATTTGGCCGGGTACGTGGATTTCAGGGGTGCGCGGGAAGTACCACACGCGATTTGTCAGGGTACATGGATTGCAGGGGTGCGGCGGAAGTTCCACACACGATTTGGCCGGGTACGTGGATTTCAGGGGTGCGCGGGAAGTTCCACACGCGATTTGGCCGGGTACGTGGATTTCAGGGGTGCGCGGGAAGTTCCACACGCGATTTGTCAGGGTACGTGGATTTCAGGGGTGCGCGGGAAGTTCCACACGCGATTTGGCCATGTACGTGGATTTCAGGGGTGCGCGGGAAGTTCCACACGCGATTTGGCCGGGTACGTGGATTTCAGGGGTGCGCGGGAAGTTCCACACGCGATTTGTCAGGGTACGTGGATTTCAGGGGTGCGCGGGAAGTTCCACACGCGATTTGTCAGGGTACGTGGTTTTCAGGGGTGCGCGGGAAGATCCACACGCTATTTGGCCGGGTACGTGGATTTCAGGGGTGCGCGGGAAGTACCACACGCGATTTGTCAGGGTACGTGGATTGCAGGGGTGCGCGGGAAGTTCCACACGCGATTTGTCAGGTTACGTGGATTTCAGGGGTGTGCGGGAAGTTCCACACGCGATTTGGCCGTGTACGTGGATTTCAGGGGTGTGCGGGAAGTTCCACACGCGATTTGTCAGGGCACGTGGATTTCAGGGGTGCGCGGGAAGTTCCACACGCGATTTGGCCGTGTACGTGGATTTCAGGGGTGCGCGGGAAGTTCCACACGCGATTTGGCCGGGTACGTGGATTTCAGGGGTGCGCGGGAAGTACCACACGCGATTTGTCAGGGTACATGGATTGCAGGGGTGCGGCGGAAGTTCCACACACGATTTGGCCGGGTACGTGGATTTCAGGGGTGCACTGGAAGTTCCACACGCGATTTGGCCGGGTACGTGGATTTCAGGGGTGCGCGGGAAGTTCCACACGCGATTTGTCAGGGTACGTGGATTTCAGGGGTGCGCGGGAAGTTCCACACGCGATTTGGCCGTGTACGTGGATTTCAGGGGTGCGCGGGAAGTTCCACACGCGATTTGGCCGGGTACGTGGATTTCAGGGGTGCGCGGGAAGTTCCACACGCGATTTGTCAGGGTACGTGGATTTCAGGGGTGCGCGGGAAGTTCCACACGCGATTTGGCCGGGTACGTGGATTTCAGGGGTGCGCGGGAAGTTCCACACGCGATTTGGCTGGGCACGTGTATGACAGGGGTACGCGGGAAATTCTACACGCGATTTGGCTGTGTGCTCCCAGGTATTCCCTGTACACCCTCCACGGCCCCTGCAGGCAGCACACACCACAGGGGACTACCCTGCACACCTGCTCATGTCACCCAGCACCCCCACCCCCCAGCATCCAGGGGCACCCTCCACCAGGCCCCCACTCATGTCTCCCACCACCCCCACCCCCCAGCCACCAGGGGCAGCCTCCACCAGGCCCCCACTCATGTCTCCCACCACCCCCACCCCCCAGCCACCAGGGGCACCCTCCACCAGGCCCCCACCCATGTCTCCCACCACCCCCACCCCCCAGCCACCAGGGGCAGCCTCCACCAGGCCCCCACCCATGTCCCCTATCACCCCCACCCCCCAGCATCCAGGGGCACCCTCCACCAGGCCCCCACTCATGTCTCCCACCACCCCACCCCCCAGCAGTGCAGGGGCAGCCTCCACCAGGCCTCCACCCATGTCTGCCACCACCCCCACCCCCCAGCATCCAGGGGCACCCTCCACCAGGCCCCCACTCATGTCTCCCACCACCCCCACCCCCCAGCAGTGCAGGGGCAGCCTCCACCAGGCCCCCACTCATGTCCCCTATCACCCCCACCCTCCAGCAGTGCAGGGGCACCCTCCACCAGGCCCCCACCCATGTCTCCCACCACCCCCACCCCCCAGCAGTGCAGGGGCACCCTCCACCAGGCCCCCACTCATGTCTCCCACCACCCCCACCCCCCAGCAGTGCAGGGGCACCCTCCACCAGGCCCCCACCCATGTCCCCTATCACCCCCACCCCCCAGCAGTGCAGGGGCACCCTCCACCAGGCCCCCACTCATGTCTCCCACCACCCCCACCCCCCAGCAGTGCAGGGGCACCCTCCACCAGGCCCCCACCCATGTCCCCTATCACCCCCACCCCCCAGCAGTGCAGGGGCACCCTCCACCAGGCCCCCACTCATGTCTCCCACCACCCCCACCCCCCAGCAGTGCAGGGGCACCCTCCACCAGGCCCCCACCCATGTCCCCTATCACCCCAACCCCCCAGCAGTGCAGGGGCACCCTCCACCAGGCCCCCACTCATGTCTCCCACCACCCTCACCCCCCAGCAGTGCAGGGGCACCCTCCACTAGGCCCCCACCCATGTCCCCTATCACCCCCACCCCCCAGCAGTGCAGGGGCACCCTCCACCAGGCCCCCACTCATGTCTCCCACTGTAACGCTCACCTGATTCTCGCAGAGGCGCCGGTCTTGACTGGGCGACTACCGTATCTTCAAAGGTGATGTGTAGCACCCGGTTGGCTCTTTGGGCTGGACCTCTGTGCACTGTATGCCTGACATGTAGAGTAAGATGTCTTAGGTAAGTGAATGCCGAGCTCTCCATCTGCCTCGGGGCAGGGTGCTGTAACCAGTTTCTTCACTGGATAGGTAGCGCAGGCCTCTTGACTTCAGAGGACTGCTGTCCGTCGTTTACTGCACGAACGGTAAGTTTCGAGTCATTCAAATGTCTTTAAAGTCTTTAGTAATGATGTCTCTTGTTTTGCAGGGTTCCGGCGATGGCGGATGACGGGCTGAAGTGAGTTGAAGATGGAGCCCGTGTGATGAATAGAAGCGCCTGGAAGCACGTAAGTAAGCGCTTGTTGCCTGCTTCACTATGCGCTCTAACTGTCTTTTTATTTTGCAGGTACGAGTTCGGAGCGGCTGCAGGGTGCCGGAATACCCACTGGATTAGATGTGGAAAGGAGTAATGGCACGTGAGTATTAAAGTTCCCCAATGTCTTTAAACGCACCTTGTTTTGTCTTTCAGATGCGGGATGCAGCGCCGAAGGCCTCCGGAGCGTGCGAAGAGTTGGTAAACTTTTGTCTTTCAGATGCCGGAATGCAGTGTGAAGACCTCCGGAGCGCACGAAGAGTAGGTAAGCCTTTGCCTTTCAGATGCCGGAATGCTAACCTGTTCTTTCTTGTCTTTATAGGTGTTGCTGAAGACTGGATTCAGGATGGTAAGCCTTTGCCTTTCAGATGCCGGAATGCTAACCTGTTCTTTCTTGTCTTTATAGGTGTTGCTGAAGACTGGATTCAGGATGGTAAGCCTTTTTCCTTAGGCCCAGGACCGGATGCAGAAGACACGATGAGCGTTCTGCTGCAGAGGTTGCAGAATAACGCAAAGCAAGATTCATCCACCGGGTGTGGTTTAAATAGCCTCCTGTAGTGCTTAGGTATCTCCTTCCACAGCCACGCCTAAGTAAGAAAAGAGTTCCTGGTAAGAAAAGAGTTCCTGCCTTCCAGAAGAGTTCCAGTGTTCTGAATCTAGGGAGTGGCTCCAGCCCCACCCAACAGGAAAAGTAGTTCCAAACAGAAGAGGATCAGAGGCTCAACTGGCAGGCAAGTAAGCAGCATGGTCTGCTGAAGGAAAGTCCACCCAAGCATTATGAGCCCGGCGCTTCCAGCGCTGGGACTGGGCATATTTATGAGCCTGGTGCCACTGGCGCCAGGACTGGGTCCAAAAGGTCCCAATTGGGACTGGTTGGCACTCGGAACCAGGGTTATGGATCTGCTTCCAAGGGAGTTGGGAAAACCCTGACCTTTTGGAAGCAGAGATCATGACACCCACCACCCACACCCCCCAGCATCCAGGGGCACCCTCCACCAGGCCCCCACTCATGTCTCCCACCACCCCCACCCCCCAGCCACCAGGGGCAGCCTCCACCAGGCCCCCACCCATGTCTCCCACCACCCCCAACCCCCAGCAGTGCAGGGGCACCCTCCACCAGGCCCCCACCCATGTCTCCCACCACCCCCACCCCCCAGCCACCATGGGCAGCCTCCACCAGGCCCCCACCCATGTCTCCCACCACCCCCACCCCCCAGCAGTGCAGGGGCACCCTCCACCAGGCCCCCACCCATGTCTCCCAACACCCCCACCCCCCAGCAGTGCAGGGGCAGCCTCCACCAGGCCCCCACCCATGTCCCCTATCACCCCCATCCCCCAGCCACCAGGGGCAGCCTCCACCAGGCCCCCACTCATGTCTCCCACCACCCCCACCCCCCAGCAGTGCAGGGGTACCCTCCACCAGGCCCCTCACCCATGTCCCCTATCACCCCCACCCCCCAGCAGTGCAGGGGCACCCTCCACCAGGCCCCCACTCATGTCTCCCACCACCCCCACCCCCCAGCATCCAGGGGCACCCTCCACCAGGCCCCCACCCATGTCTCCCACCACCCCCACCCCCCAGCCACCAGGGGCAGCCTCCACCAGGCCCCCACCCATGTCTCCCACCACCCCCAACCCCCAGCAGTGCAGGGGCACCCTCCACCAGGCCCCCACCCATGTCTCCCACCACCCCCACCCCCCAGCCACCATGGGCAGCCTCCACCAGGCCCCCACCCATGTCTCCCACCACCCCCACCCCCCAGCAGTGCAGGGGCACCCTCCACCAGGCCCCCACCCATGTCTCCCAACACCCCCACCCCCCAGCAGTGCAGGGGCAGCCTCCACCAGGCCCCCACCCATGTCCCCTATCACCCCCATCCCCCAGCCACCAGGGGCAGCCTCCACCAGGCCCCCACTCATGTCTCCCACCACCCCCACCCCCCAGCAGTGCAGGGGTACCCTCCACCAGGCCCCTCACCCATGTCCCCTATCACCCCCACCCCCCAGCAGTGCAGGGGCACCCTCCACCAGGCCCCCACTCATGTCTCCCACAACCCCCACCCCCCAGCATCCAGGGGCACCCTCCACCAGGCCCCCACCCATGTCTCCCACCACCCCCACCCCCCAGCAGTGCAGGGGCACCCTCCACCAGGCCCCCACCCATGTCCCCTATCACCCCCACCCCCCAGCATCCAGGGGCACCCTCCACCAGGCCCCCACTCATGTCTCCCACCACCCCCACCCCCCAGCAGTGCAGGGGCAGCCTCCACCAGGCCCCCACTCATGTCTCCCACCACCCCCACCCCCCAGCAGTGCAGGGGCAGCCTCCACCAGGCCCCCACTCATGTCCCCTATCACCCCCACCCCCCAGCAGTGCAGGGGCACCCTCCACCAGGCCCCCACCCATGTCCCCTATCACCCCCACCCCCCAGTATCCAGGGGCACCCTCCACCAGGCCCCCACCCATGTCTCCCACCACCCTCACCCCCCAGCATCCAGGGGCACCCTCCACCAGGCCCCCACTCATGTCTCCCACCACCCCCACCCCCCAGCAGTGCAGGGGCAGCCTCCACCAGGCCCCCACTCATGTCCCCTATCACCCCCACCCCCCAGCAGTGCAGGGGCACCCTCCACCAGGCCCCCACCCATGTCTCCCACCACCCCCACCCCCCAGCCACCAGGGGCAGCCTACACCAGGCCCCCACCCATGTCTCCCACCACCCCCACCCCCCAGCAGTGCAGGGGCAGCCTCCACCAGGCCCCCACCCATGTCTCCCACCACCCCCACCCCCCAGCATCCAGGGGCACCCTCCACCAGGCCCCCACCCATGTCTCCCACCACCCCCACCCCCCAGCCACCAGGGGCAGCCTCCACCAGGCCCCCACTCATGTCTCCCACCACCCCACCCCCCAGCAGTGCAGGGGCACCCTCCACCAGGCCCCCACCCATGTCCCCTATCACCTCCACCCCCCAGCAGTGCAGGGGCACCCTCCACCAGGCCCCCACTCATGTCTCCCACCACCCCCACCCCCCAGCATCCAGGGGCACCCTCCACCAGGCCCCCACTCATGTCTCCCACCACCCCCACCCCCCAACCACCAGGGGCAGCCTCCACCAGGCCCCCACCCATGTCTCCCACCACCCCCACCCCCAGCATCCAGGGGCACCCTCCACCAGGCCCCCACTCATGTCTCCCACCACCCCCACCCCCCAGCCACCAGGGGCAGCCTCCACCAGGCCCCCACCCATGTTTCCCACCACCCCCACCCCCCAGCAGTGCAGGGGCACCCTCCACCAGGCCCCCACTCATGTCTCCCACCACCCCCACCCCCCAGCAGTGCAGGGGCACCCTCCACCAGGCCCCCACTCATGTCTCCCACCACCCTCACCCCCCAGCAGTGCAGGGGCACCCTCCAACAGGCCCCCACCCATGTCCCCTATCACACCCACCCCCCAGCAGTGCAGGGGCACCCTCCACCAGGCCCCCACTCATGTCTCCCACCACCCCCACCCCCCAGCAGTGCAGGGGCACCCTCCACCAGGCCCCCACCCATGTCCCCTATCACCCCCACCCCCCAGCCACCAGGGGCAGCCTCCACCAGGCCCCCACTCATGTCTCCCACCACCCCCACCCCCCAGCAGTGCAGGGGCACCCTCCACCAGGCCCCCACCCATGTCCCCTATCACCCCCACCCCCCAGCAGTGCAGGGGCACCCTCCACCAGGCCCCCACTCATGTCTCCCACCACCCCCACCCCCCAGCATCCAGGGGCACCCTCCACCAGGCCCCCACTCATGTCTCCCACCACCCCCACCCCCCAGCAGTGCAGGGGCAGCCTCCACCAGGCCCCCACTCATGTCACCCACCACCCCCACCCCCCAGCAGTGCAGGGGCAGCCTCCACCAGGCCCCCACCCATGTCTCCCATCACCCCCACCCCCCAGCATCCAGGGGCAACCTCTGCCAGGCCCCCACTCATGTCTCCCACCACCCCCACCCCCCAGCAGTGCAGGGGCACCCTCCACCAGGCCCCCACCCATGTCCCCTATCACCCCCACCCCCCAGCATCCAGGGGCACCCTCCACCAGGCCCCCACTCATGTCTCCCACCACCCCCACCCCCCAGCATCCAGGGGCACCCTCCACCAGGCCCCCACTCATATCTCCCACCACCCCCACCCCCCAGCAGTGCAGGGGCACCCTCCACCAGGCCCCCACCCATGTCCCCTATCACCCCCACCCCCAGCATCCAGGGGCACCCTCCACCAGGCCCCCACTCATGTCTCCCACCACCCCCACCCCCCAGCAGTGCAGGGGCAGCCTCCACCAGGCCCCCACCCATGTCTCCCACCACCCCCACCCCCCAGCATCCAGGGGCACCCTCCACCAGGCCCCCACTCATGTCTCCCACCACCCCCACCCCCCAGCAGTGCAGGGTCACCCTCCACCAGGCCCCCACCCATGTCCCCTATCACCCCCACCCCCCAGCAGTGCAGGGGCACCCTCCACCAGGCCCCCACTCATGTCTCCCACCACCCCCACCCCCCAGCAGTGCAGGGGCACCCTCCACTAGGCCCCCACCCATGTCCACTATCACCCCCACCCCCCAGCAGTGCAGGGGCACCCTCCACCAGGCCCCCACTCATGTCTCCCACCACCCCCACCCCCCAGCATCCAGGGGCACCCTCCACCAGGCCCCCACTCATGTCTCCCACCACCCCCACCCCCCAGCCACCAGGGGCAGCCTCCACCAGGCCCCCACCCATGTCTCCCACCACCCCCCACCCCCCAGCAGTGCAGGGGCACCCTCCACCAGGCCCCCACCCATGTCTCCCACCACCCCCACCCCCCAGCCACCAGGGACAGCCTCCACCAGGCCCCCACCCATGTCCCCTATCACCCCCACCCCCCAGCAGTGCAGGGGCACCCTCCACCAGGCCCCCACTCATGTCTCCCACCACCCCCACCCCCCAGCAGTGCAGGGGCACCCTCCACCAGGCCCCCACCCATGTCCCCTATCACCCCCACCCCCCAGCCACCAGGGGCAGCCTCCACCAGGCCCCCACTCATGTCTCCCACCACCCCCACCCCCCAGCAGTGCAGGGGCAGCCTCCACCAGGCCCCCACCCATGTCCCCTATCACCCCCACCCCCCAGCAGTGCGGGGGCACCCTCCACCAGGCCCCCACTCATGTCTCCCACCACCCCCACCCCCCAGCAGTGCAGGGGCACCCTCCACCAGGCCCCCACCCATGTCCCCTATCACCCCCACCCCCCAGCAGTGCAGGGGCACCCTCCACCAGGCCCCCACTCATGTCTCCCACCACCCCCACCCCCCAGCATCCAGGGGCACCCTCCACCAGGCCCCCACTCATGTCTCCCACCACCCCCACCCCCCAGCAGTGCAGGGGCACCCTCCACCAGGCCCCCACCCATGTCCCCTATCACCCCCACCCCCCAGCAGTGCAGGGGCACCCTCCACCAGGCCCCCACCCATGTCTCCCACCACCCCCACCCCCCAGCCACCAGGGGCAGCCTCCACCAGGCCCCCACCCATGTCTCTCACCACCCCCACCCCCCAGCAGTGCAGGGGCACCCTCCACCAGGCCCCCACCCATGTCTCCCACAACCCCCACCCCCCAGCCACCAGGGGCAGCCTCCACCAGGCCCCCACCCATGTCTCCCACCACCCCCACCCCCCAGCAGTGCACGGGCACCCTCCACCAGGCCCCCACCCATGTCTCCCACCACCCCCACCCCCCAGCAGTGCAGGGGCAGCCTCCACCAGGCCCCCACCCATGTCTCCCACCACCCCCACCCCCCAGCCACCAGGGGCAGCCTCCACCAGGCCCCCACCCATGTCTCTCACCACCCCCACCCCCCAGCAGTGCAGGGGCACCCTCCACCAGGCCCCCACCCATGTCTCCAACAACCCCCACCCCCCAGCCACCAGGGGCAGCCTCCACCAGGCCCCCACCCATGTCTCCCACCACCCCCACCCCCCAGCAGTGCACGGGCACCCTCCTCCAGGCCCCCACCCATGTCTCCCACCACCCCCACCCCCCAGCAGTGCAGGGGCAGCCTCCACCAGGCCCCCACCCATGTCCCCTATCACCCCCACCCCCCAGCCACCAGGGGCAGCCTCCACCAGGCCCCCACTCATGTCTCCCACCACCCCCACCCCCCAGCAGTGCAGGGGCAGCCTCCACCAGGCCCCCACCCATGTGCCCTATCACCCCCACCCCCCAGCATTGCAGGGGCACCCTCCACCAGGCCCCCACTCATGTCTCCCACCACCCCCACCCCCCAGCAGTGCAGGGGCACCCTCCACCAGGCCCCCACCCATGTCCCCTCTCACCCCCACCCCCCAGCAGTGCAGGGGCACCCTCCACCAGCCCCCCACTCATGTCTCCCACCACCCCCACCCCCCAGCATCCAGGGGCACCCTCCACCAGGCCCCCACTCATGTCTCCCACCACCCCCACCCCCCAGCAGTGCAGGGGCACCCTCCACCAGGCCCCCACCCATGTCCCCTATCACCCCCACCCCCCAGCATCCAGGGGCACCCTCCACCAGGCCCCCACTCATGTCTCCCACCACCCCCACCCCCCAGCAGTGCAGGGGCAGCCTCCACCAGGCCCCCACCCATGTCTCCCACCACTCCCACCCCCCAGCATCCAGGGGCACCCTCCACCAGGCCCCCACTCATGTCTCCCACCACCCCCACCCCCCAGCAGTGCAGGGGCACCCTCCACCAGGCCCCCACCCATGTCCCCTATCACCCCCACCCCCCAGCATCCAGGGGCACCCTCCACCAGGCCCCCACTCATGTCTCCCACCACCCCCACCCCCAGCATCCAGGGGCACCCTCCACCAGGCCCCCACTCATGTCTCCCACCACCCCCACCCCCCAGCCACCAGGGGCAGCCTCCACCAGGCCCCCACTCATGTCTCCCACCACCCCCACCCCCCAGCCACCAGGGGCACCCTCCACCAGGCCCCCACCCATGTCTCCCACCACCCCCACCCCCCAACCACCAGGGGCAGCCTCCACCAGGCCCCCACTCATGTCTCCCTGCACCCAGGTCCTCACAATCACCAACCATGTGCGTAATGGTCAGCCTCCACAGCCAAAAGGCCCTACCAAGTAACTCATTCACCCACATGGAAATGGAAATTACATGTTACACCCCCAACGTACATAAAGCAAATGAACCCATGTCTGTCACACACAATGGTTGCAAATGAATTGGAAAACACCCAACATGACATGCATGAAACCAATGAGATGATACCACACAGTGAAGTATGAAAACAAAATTGTATTAAAAAAATATGAATGCAAATGAAATGAAACAAACTACAATGCCAATGAAAAAAAGAAAAGGTGCATGTCCGTCCAAAAAAATTAAAAACACCAAATCCAAAAAAAATGTACTTCAAAGTCACATAAAAAATGAAATCAATCCGACAGAAAAAAAATAAATCCAAACACCATTGCTCCATGTAGAAGAAATAAAAAATTAAAAAATAAAACAATCCAATGAAGAACTATGTACAAAATATCCAAGGGTCCATGAGCCCAACTGAACAAAGGAAACCTACAAAAAATCCTAACAAAAATGCAACTATATTCAAAAAGTGGAGCTGTGTCCATCGACTCCAAATCATAAGAATAAACAAATGAAACCTAAAACTAAAGAACTATATACAAAGGCGGCGGGCAAGTCCAGCGGCTCACTCCGTAGTGTTCCGGGCCAGGGCATCATCAAACTCCTCGTCTATGTCCCGGAGGCGGTCCTGTTCCATGGCCCCGAGGGTCCGCATGGACGACGCCATCTGCTCCTCCAACCCCCTGCGGATTGCCTCGAGGCACTCGGCCCGCCTCAGGGCCCTCCGCATGGAGTTCTCCGCCCTGACCATCGTGAGCTGCTCCTCTTCCGCCCGCCGCCGCTCCGCACCTATCTGCTGGCCCAACCGCAGCCACACGGAAGACACTTCCTGTCCTGGGTCCTCCTGCCCTCCGGCCGATGCCTGCCCCTCCGATGTTGATGGCCTCGTGGCATGATGCCTCCCACGTTGACTCTGCTGCTGCCTCCGACGCAACTGCCTCTGCCAGCACGACGGCATCCAGGCTGATGGAATCCACCGACGCCGTCGTGCACGTGCCCTGCCTGATGATGCCGGCACATCCTCCATCTGCTGGGGTACAGTTGCTGTGGTGTCCACCCCTGCTTGACCTCCGACTCCCGACTGTGGCAGGGATGGGATCCCCACCGAGCTGGCTGCATAGGTCAGGGCAGGTCCACAGGGAGCCCTGGTGGCATCTGGGCCGGAAGACGGCAAGGAGAACAACCGGCGTATAGCCTCCACAGAGGAGGAGAGGGCCGCCAGATTGGCCGACACATGCAGGAAACCCCCGAACATGGAAGATCCCAATTGGGCCACGTCGGCACCGTGCTCTTCGTGATGATGTGCGTGCTCCTCCCGGGAAGCACGCACGTCATCACGAATTGCACCCGCGCGCATCGCAACCCCAATCAGGACCTTCTCCATACGGACACGGGTCCCCTCGTCCGCAGGTGGAGGGGAGTCAGGTGACATGGACATCCCCTCTACCTGCGGACGGGCCTGGGACGGGGCATCCCTGCTGGTGCATGGTGGTGCACTCACAGGGTCAGGGACAGCGACATGCACAGGCCCCTCCACGGTGACCTGTGCTGCCTCCTGCCCCTGGCCCTGGACTGCACCACTTGCACCAGCAGGGATGCCCCCACCAGGCCCCATGTGTGCCCCTGTGGCGGCCTCCTCCTCCTCTTTGGAAACCACCAACCTGGATGGCTCCTCACCGTCTTCCACCGTAGCAGGCCCCTGTGGGGGCTCACCCATCCCTTCCGCTGCAGCCGTGGGGGCATCCCCGCCGCCTTGCTCCACAGCGCCGTCTCCGCCCTCTTCTTCACTAGCCGCTGCGTAGAGGGAGACAAAGAACACAAGCATCAGGGTACTGTACAATGGTCCCCTAGACAGGAAGCAATAGCAGATGAGTACCACTGTCAAAGTACACTTCCATCATGTCCCTCCACAACACATGGGTCAGTCCAGGCAAAACACACACAGTAACAGGCATGGTGCATGCCATGGACATTTCCATACATGTCCAATGGACTCTTGAAACATACAATGATATGGAACTCACATGCATCATGGGTCATGCCTATCACATGCACACACTTCACCTCAGTCACATCCATCTGGCCCCATACACCCCAAACACAGCGGATACAAGGGTAACTAGGCTGCATCAGTGAATCTGTGCATTGTCACACACATGTGTCATGCATCCATGGCATGCACAAGTCACAGACACGCAGGTCAGGCACACAGACATGGCTACCATATATGTACCTGGCATCAGCACCCATCCCTCACCCCACCCATGTCCAGGAACAGAGACTGGCATGCTCTCATGTTTAAAATCTGCATAGGGCTCCCCATGTGGCATTTAAACACATGCAACAACCATGTGGTTCACACATCACTGGTCGCACATGCATTACCATGATGTCCCTGCACACATACATGCATACATGGCCTATGTCACACATAGAGGCAAGTATCAGAGAACCAGCACACCGCAACATGCCCTGTCTCACACAGCAATGCTTGGACACTTACCGCTCAACTCCAGACGGGTCTCCCTCTCAAGGATCTGGGCGTGGAGCGCTGGGCGTACGCGTTCCAGGACCCTCATCTGGATGGAACTCATGCGGCCCCGGCCCCCCTCCACGAGGCGCCGGGCCTTCACGAGGGTCCTGGACCTCAAGTCCTCCCAGCGCTTCTTGATCTTCGGGACGTCGCGGGTTGCCACCCCTTCCGCGTTGATGGCAACCACACAGCCGGCCCAGATCCTCTCCTGTCCTTCCTTGCTGTCGCGGGACGATCCAAAGAGGGCATCATACTGCCCCAGGACATGCTCCACCAGGACACCATTTTCGGTGGCAGTGAAGCTGGTGCCCCTCTGCCCCTCTGGCCTGGGGTTGCCACTGGTGCCAGATGTGGAAGTGCCCGACATGGCAACCCCAGAGGCAGGTGTGGGTGGGCAACTGGGTCCTGGGGCTGGGCTGTGGAGCGATGTAATCCCAGTCGGGAGTCTTCAGTTCCAGCAGGGGTGGACACAGCAACTGGACCCCTGCAGATGGCTGATGTGCAGGCACCAAATGGCAGGGCACGGTGGCAGCAGGCAGGCAGGCAGCAGCAGAAGGCACGTGGGAGGCTGCTCGGGGCACTGGGGGGCAGTAATTCGGCCTTCTGGGCAGGAGCGTGGTCTTCCGTGTGTTTTCGCGTGGCCAGCTTGATACAGAGTGATTTGGCACGTGAAAATCCTGCACGTCAGCGTGAAATTCGAGGAAAGGCCCTTAGCGCGTAAGCGCGTCAGCACGCATACGCGATTCTATTGGACCAAAGGCCCTCAGCGCGTAAGCGCGTCTGTGACGTGACCCGCACGGGTGTTTCCCACACAGCACGTGATGACGGAGCACACGTGGAAAGACTGCACGTCAGAGTGTCATCGCGTGTAATTGGACAGCACGTCAGAGTGTCATCGCGTGTAATTGGACAGCACGTCAGAGTGTCATCGCGTGTAATTGGACAAAAGTGCGCGTACACGCGATTGGCCTATGTACGTGTATTTCAGGGGTGCGCGGGCACTTACACACGCAAGTACGTCAGCGCACCTGTATCCCGGGGTGCGCGGGAATTTCCACACGCTATTGGACTGGGTACTGGATTTCAGGGGTGCGCGGGTCACACGCTCGCCTACAACACGCGCAACGCATAAATTAGCGCGCTAACAAAATAACAAGCTCAGACCCAGGATGAACATACCGTTCCTAGCAGCAGTGGCCGTGGGCTACCAAAGGAGGAGGAGGAGGATAGTCAGGGCCAGAATATTCACACCCAGAACCAGCCTTTTCGGGATGCCTGATGACCAGGTGTACGGGAGGTACAGGTTTCCACCACACATAATACTGGACCTGGTGAGTGAGTGGGAGGATGACCTCACATCACCCACCCTGTGCTCCCAAGCACTCAGCCCCCTGGAGAAGGTCCTCAATGTACTGCACTTCTTAGCCACTGGATCATTTCAGCGGACAAGTGCCATAGTGGGTGGGGTATCACAGGCCACCCAGTCACGCTGCCTACACCAGGTCTTGAACATCATCACTGCACGCCCATCAGTCCGCAGGCACATATACCTGCCCAGAACACCTGCAGAAAGGCATGCTGCCGCCCTGGATTTTTACGGATTCCCCAAAGTGCTAGGTGCCATCGACTGCACCCATGTGGCTCTACGTCCCCCCAGGGCATCAGAGCACATCTATAGGAACCGCAAGCACTGGCATTCCATCAACGTGCAGGTAGTATGTAATGCCAAGGGAATCATCACCTCAGTATATGCCAACTATACCGGGTCCACCCACGACAGCTTCATTTACCGAATGTCCACCCTAAGCCGGGACCTAGAAGCTGGGCGGCATGGCGATACATGGCTGCTTGGTGAGTATGAATGCCACTGCACATGCATGCATGTCAGATACTGAGCAAGGTCACAACCCCACCAATGATACCAATCACCACCTCCACAGGGGACAGTGCCTACCCTCTCAGCCCCCACATGATGATGCCAATTCGGAACCCCACCACGCCACCCGAGGTAAGATATAACACAGCCCACATTACAACCCGGGGCATAGTGGAGCGCACATTCGGAGTGCTAAAGTCACGCTTTCGCTCCCTTGACCGTTCTGGCGGGCAGCTGTTATACGCTCCCCCAGTAGTGTGCAGGATCATAGTGGCAGCATGTGTCCTGCACAATGTTGCAACACGCCGGGGCCTGGCCGTGGACATGGTGGTGGCCCCACATCCCCAACCACATGCACAGCCGCTGCGCCTGGGAGGGGAAAGGGCACGGGGGGAGGCAGCCCGTACACAGCTAGTGGCTAATTACTTCACATAGAAATCACACCCCTGTGGAGTGCACACTGCCCTGGCACATTCCATCTGACAATCAATGATGACTCAACCTGACACTGATCCTGAATGTCTGGAGAATCAACCGTGAAAACCATATCAGCCTGAGATTGTTCACCTGGAAGTGTTACAATGTGTGCATCCCTACCCACACAGACACCACCAAGGCAGTTTTGTGAAGAAACACATTCAAGCAGCTAAAATGAATACCCACTTGCAAAATGCAACAAGAGGACAGTGCCATGTCAGCCAACCCATCCCCAGCACTGCCACACGACACACCGTGCCATGTCATGCTATTTGCAGATAAACAAAGTAATCCCCACAACATGACACAAGTGTCACAATGTACAGTGTCCCTAATTGAAACTTGCAACACCTGAAATGCTCACAGTAATGCAGGACCAACAACAAACTTGAGCAGGTACTACCATTAACATGACATCACAAATGTAATAAATTAGTAGTCTCACCACCTGGAAATGCCTGCACTCCCACCACTTCCAACTGTACAGTGTTGGCGCCATGTAGAGTTGTAGGTGCACTGCTGCCAACATGGACCCCATCTCCAAACTAGAGGGCCTTGTGTAGACATGAGGAAGGGACCTGCAAATTGGGAGGTAGACACAGATGATGAGTTACACATCAATGCAACATGCAGTGTACAACACAACAGCAATATGCACTAGGAATGTATACACAGTATTGTCTAGACTACCCACACATGTAGTGGGAGTCCAATGTCACCATGTACGTCAATGTCACTTGGGCACACCCTTTGCAAGCCCATGGAAACGGGAAGCAGGAGGGGTGTGTGTGACTCAAACCCAAGCATCTGAACCAAATACATGACAAGCCTGCATGTGCCCAGCCAAAATGCAGCGTATGCCCACAGGAACCACGGAAGGCAACAAATTGTCCCAAAAAAATTGGGAAAAATAAAAAAAAAAAAAAAAAAATGGCCATTGATGGGCCCGGGGGGGTTGGGGAGGCCACCCAGGAGGTCCGAGGACAGGGTGCACACCAAAACCCACCTGTGTGGATCCTGGGAAAAAAAAACACCTCCATGGGCTCATGGCCCACACGGCTACCCTATTGTGGGAGTATCACTGCTGTCGCTATTATCACCCTGTGCAGCTGCATCCGGAGGTGGTTGCACTATGGGAGGCAGCCCACGCAAGGCCCTAGTCTGCTCCTCCATGGCTGCAAGCATGCGGGTGTGGTAGGTCTGGTTCTGGAGGATGAGTGTGCGGAGGTCCCCATGCAACAACTCACGGGATGCCCGGACCTCCGCCCTCGTTGCCTGCATCTCAGCTGAGAGCGTACGGGTGAGACGCTCCAGCTGCTGTTCTGTCCTTTGGTGTGTTGAAGCCTCAAGCTCAACAAGAGTCGTCCTGAGGTGAAGGAGCTCCTGCCTCAGGGCTTCCCTGTGGCCCTGGGACTCTATGGAGATGGCCTCCTGCAGAGTCGCCAGTGCCGCCCGCCTGTCCCTGTTGGACGCCAACATGTCCTCCCTGTGTGACTGGCAGATGGAGTCGGTTGCCTGCTGTAGTCGCTCCATCAGCCTTTCAGGGGGGACAATGGAAGTGGCCACCCTATCCATGGCCTGAGCCATCATCTCGGATGATGCTGCCTGTTGGGTTGCCATACCGTAAATAGATTGCTCCCATGCGGTATTGCCAGGTGGCGTACGGCCACCACGTCGGCGGGCACCACACCTGTCTGGGGAAAGGCGAACTGCGCCTTGCTGTGCCGGCACTGCCTGAGGCTGCAGGACTGTATTCCCCCTCTGATCTGCTGGTCCAGGAACAGGATCAGATGTCGCGGAGTGTGACCCTGCATCCGTAACCACCAAAGGCGTAGCTGCCAACACTGACATCCCCATTGAGGGTTCTGACCCTGGTGCAGGTGGGTGGGACAGAACAGAATCCCTCCCTGGAACACTCACCTGCGACGGCACGTAGGTCTCATCATCCGAATCAACACCTGAGTACAGCTCGGGGGAGGTGCAGCCAGAGACACCCCTTGAGAGCACGACCTGCAGCACTTGTGGGTTCTCACCCACCACCACACCACGTCCCTCACTGGTGGTTGGTCGGCCCTCGGACCCCTCCTGGGTCTGCACCATCTCCACAACCCCAGCAGTATCAGGTGCGTCTTCCCCTGCAAAGACATAAAAACAATGTAATGGAAACCGGCATTAGCACCATGGCACACAATGAGGGCTGAGAAGCAAGAGAACCAGTACTTGATTGACACATGTCCCACATGACTAAAACCCTCCCATGCATGCACCCTCACTGCATATGAAGGGCAGGCAAATGGCACACACTGATGACACCAAGATGGAAGATGAACACATTTTCTGCATGCTGCCTGGCAGTGGCATCACACATTGGCCTGTGATTGCCAGGTGAAACACACATGCCATCACACAGATGGCATGTACCATTGCTATTGAGTGAAGATGGAGAGGAGCGCAGCACCTATTCATTCAGTCCAGTTCCCGCATGTAATAGCTTTTCTAATTCAAACAGGTCAGATTTTTCACCTGGAGCTGCCAGTCCAAAATGGTCCAATTGCACAGGGACATGTGTGAACAAATGATATCCAGGTAACAAAGTCACTCCACTTTACCATAGCCATGACAGACATGTGACTAGAGGACTGAGAAATGCCTAGTAAAAGTGGTGGAATGCAAACAATCTGCCTGAATGAACAGAGAAAAATAAGCAACAATGTTGTGGCAAGGTGACACTTCAAGGGCAACTGGCGTGCTGTTGGGCTAGATGTCTACTGTTGGCAGAAGGGATACTGCTATGGCCAAATGCAGCTGCGCAGGATGTATTGCATGAAGCACATGGCTGACCCATACGACTCAGGCGCACACACTCTCACCTGGCACACAAACAGAAGCCCTCACACACACACCATGCACATGGATGACACACACATGCATGTGCACTCACCAGACAATGCCTCGTAATCAGGCAGATCTCCCACGCCTTGGATCTGTTCCTCCGTGACGTAGGTCCCAGCGACTGACTCATGTGGAGTGAGTTCCATGTCCACTACTGGAGACCCACCTCCAGTCACTAGAGTTGCGGCATGACTTGAGGACAGCTTATTCTTTGCCCTGCGCTTTAGGTCATTCCAGCGCTTATAGCAATCATTGGCTGTGCGCCTCACGATTCCAAGGGCACTTACGATGTCCGCAACGGTCTGCCAGTGTGCCTGGCGTTGTGCAGGTGTGGTCTTGGATCCTGCAACAATGACCATCTCGTTATCATGTCCGGACACATACTCGACAAGTGCATTCAGTTCGTCATCCGTGAAGCTGGGCTTCCTCGACGGGCCGGACTGTGTAGCCGTGTCTGGGGCATCAGCCTGTGCCGGACGAGCACTCTTCCTCTTCCGCTTGGAAGGTGGTGGTGATCCTGAGTGTCCTGCGCCGCTCTGGACACTAGGGGCAGGAGCCCTGGTGGACTCTGTATCAGGAGTGTGGGATTGCACACTCAGCATGGGAGTTGGTGCAGGCATTGGCTCAAGTGTAATGGTGTCAGGGGGAATGTCAGCAGGATGGACTAGGACCGACACTGTCCTGGCTGGGTGTCGGAGAGCTGGGGTGGATGGAGCCGCAGCTGCCCCTGCAGCCTCTCCGCCCTGCCTACTTGGGGCAGCAGATGACCTTGCTGCCCCAGATCCACGTGGCATGATGACATCAACGTGCACCAGCGCACGTGTCATAGGCCTGCTGACCTTGAAGTCAGCCATGGAGTCAGCCAGGTCTGGTGCCACAATGGGCTGGTCCAACAAGGGCTGAGCATGGATGGTGTCAGCCACATCAGCCTCAACGGGAGGGGGGGGGATTATGGGTGCCCTTGACTGGTCCTCCACACATGGGGGGACAGGCTCACCCTGCAAGTAACGACCACGTCCCCTACCGGATCCACCACGGCCACCACTTGTGGCTCTTCCACCTTTGCCACCCTTACGGAATCCTCGCCTCCCAGCCATGGCACTGATGTTAATGTGCGTATGGGAGTGGCTGTAAACTATTGTCCTGGGCAATTGGGGGTCAAAGGGGTTGGGTACCAGATGGTAATTGTACCCTAGTGCTCTAGCAAGGCTGAATGTAACCCCTGGGGAAAGATGACGGGTCACGCTACGCACAGGAGGCCCAAAAAAGGGAGATGACGTGCACGCAACCCCTCCTAGACCACGTGTGCAGAAAGAAAAACCTGCACTACGCTGTGGCACCCAGTAACACAAGAATGAACGTATGCTTGTCACACACAGCCTAGAATGACCTCTGAAGGGGTAGGCTACACACGGGGCGAGCACAGATGTTAGATACGTGCGTGACTCACCGTCTGCCAGGTAAAAGAGCGTGAAAAAGGAGCGCGTTTGGTTGGCAACACCCCCGCCAAAAGAAGATTTGTACGCTGTCTGAGGAGACAGGACAACAGTAGAAGGGAACACTGTTTGAGGGAACAGGCCCAGGTAAACCAGTAAAAGAGAAAAAAGAGAAAAAGCTGTCAGAGGTAACAGGGAGTACGAACTTGAAACGCCGTGAAGTAAATCGTGTGTGAAACGACAAGAAGTACAGAATTCACCCACTCTCTCTTCACGAAAAGCACGTACAAGGAAATGGTGTTCTACACGTACCTTTTATGCAGGCCCACACGTCCAGCGTCACTTACGCGGCGTGTACGCGCTAGGGCCATTTCCACCAATTACACGCTTTGTCACTTCTGCGTGTAGGGCCATTTCCACCAATTACACGCTTTGTCACTTCTGCGTGTAGGGCCATTTCCACCAATTACACGCTTTGTCACTTCTGCGTGTAGGGCCATTTCCACCAATTACACGCTTTGTCACTTCTGCGTGTAGGTCCATTTTCACCAATTACACGCTTTGTCACTGCCGCGTGTACGCGCTAGGCCCATTCCCACCAATTACACGCTTTGACACTCGGACGTGTCTTTCATTTTTTTCACACGCAACATTTTCCAACGTGTGCCCAATTCAACGTGCACGTGACTTCATAGACGCGCATACACTGGCGACGCGTTTACGCGCTAAGGGCCTTTCCTCGAATTACACGCAGACGTGTTGGATTTTCACGTGCCAAATCACTCCGTATCAAGCTGGCCACGCGTTCACACACGGAAGACCACGCTCCTGCCCAGAAGGCCAAATTACTGCCCCCCAGAGCCCTGAGCACGCTCCCACCTGCCATCTGCTGCTGCCTGACTGCCTGCTGTCCACGTGCCCTGCCATTTGCTGCCTGCACATCAGCCAGGGGTGCTGTTGCTGTGACCACCCCTGCTGGAACCGAAGACTCCCGACTGATTTTCCATCGCCCCACAGCCCAGCCCCAGGACCCAGTTGCCCACCCACTCCTGCCTCTGGGGTTGCCATGTCGGGCACTGCAACATCTGGCACCAGTGGCAACCCCCGGCCAAGGAGGCAGAGGGGCACCAGCTTCACTGCCACCGAAGTTGGTGTCCTGGTGGAGCATGTCCTGGGGCAGTATGATGCCCTCTTCGGAAGGTTGCGCGCCGACAAGGAAGGACGGACTCGGATCTGGATGGACATCGTGACTGCCATCAACGAGGAGGAGGTGGCAGTCCACGACTACGAACGTGTCAGGAAGCGCAGGGAGGACTTCAGGTCCAGGACCCTCAACAAGGCCCGGCGCCTCCTGAAGGCAGCGGATGCTAAGGGGCGCCGGGGCCACTTGTCGGAAGATCAGATGAGGGTCCTGGAACGCATATCCCCAGCGCTCCACATCCAGGTGCTTGAGAAGCAGACCCGTCTGGAGTCGAGCGGTAAGTGTACATGCATACTGATTGTAAGCTGTGCGTGTGGTGGTGTGCCAGGAGTGTGCAGGTTGAACATGTATTTTTATGTGGCCAAGTAGGGGGGTGTACAGGGCAGTGAGGGTGATACATGCGAGGGGTCTCATGTGTGACACATGGATGGTGCTTGTGTGTGTGGGCTTGCATGGCACAGGATGTGGAGGAATGATTGTCAGGTGTGACATGGATGTCGATCAAAACACTGCGACAGTTGGCGGAGGTGTACACATGCATGCAAGTTTGGTGTTGTGTGTGCATGTGTAGTGTACTCCCTATGTTGCATGTGATGTGTGGATGACCTTTGGCTGCTCATGCTGTTGTATGTGAATGGATGGTGCTGGCTGTTGCATTATGGCTGTGGTATGGCTCATGTGTGCAAGTTGAAATGACATGTGTGTTGGGGATTGTGATGCCATGTCTGAGGTTTACCAATGCCACTCATGTATAACTGTCATGTGTGTATGAGTCCATTTTACAGTGCCCTGATGCCTGTGTTTTCTTTCTCCCTGTCTGCAGCGTCAACTGATGAAGAGGGCGGAGAAGGTGCGGTGGAGCACAGCGGCAGAGGTCGCACCACCAGCCGGAGACGCAAGGCCCGGATCCCCTCCCAGGTTGTGATCTCGTCGGGGAGTGAGGAGTCCGGTGCCGCGTCCCAGGCCGCAGCTGCCGAGGGGAGGTCCAAGAGGCGGAGGTTGGAGTTGGACTCCTCGGCAGCAGAAGGGGCAGCTGGGACCCCACAGGGCCCAACGGGGGAAGATGGCACGGAGTCATCCAGGTTGGTGGGGGGTTCGGTGGAGGAGGGGGCCGTGCAAGCGACGGTGGCGGGGTCTGGAGGTGGGGATTCCACTGGTGCTAGTGGTGCAGTGCAGGATCAGGGACAGGAGGCAGCACAGGCCGCCGCGGAGGTGCCTGTGTGCAATCCTGTCCCTGCTCCTGTCACTGCATCATCTTGCTAAAATAACACCGTAGATCCCTTACTGCTATGTATCAAAATCAACATGATTAAATTGTTCAAAAAAGTACCAAACTCTGGTATCATGCATTTTTATGAAATTCTCTGAAAACAAAAAGGGCAAATTTCTAGAAAGTTATTTGAAAAGTTTATTATTTAGACAAAGAAAATCCTGATGAGCATAAAGGTTGTAATAACAAAGAAGTATAACAGAAATTGTTAAAACACTCACAGTTGTAATTCAGAATTTTGTTTAAAGAACAGAAAACAATCAATTATTCTTTTTTAGAGAAGCAGAAAAAAATATTTTTTAAAATAGGTTCTTCTTTGTTGTAAAGTCACAAAGAAGAAGTAAAAAAGGAATGGAGTACTAGTGGAGAGAAGATATATGGACGGTTCTTAAGGTAAACAGTTCTTCCTTCTCTACACAGAACAACCGTATCCTCTCAAACTCTAACTCCAATATTCCTAATGACAGGTCTGCCTACGTGTAGGTGTCAAAATAATATTTCAAGAAAAATCAAGGTTGACATCATCACAACAACGTTTCGGCTGAAATGCCGCATGTCTGGCCATAGTTTCTTTACATAGTTGAAAGTTGCCTTCCTCAGGGCGAAAGAACCTCACATAGGTGTCAAAATAATATTTCAAGAAAAATCAAGGTTGACATCATCACAACAACGTTTCGGCTGAAATGCCGCCTGTCTGGCCATAGTTTCTTTACATAGTTGAAAGTTGCCTTCCTCAGGGCGAAAGAACCTCACAACAGTTTAACCCTCAATTTTGTAGGCTGTGGATAAGTTAGAAAAACAGGCGTGAAAACGGGCTCAGGGGCCCACAACAGTAATGCCTGAAGAGTGGAACCAACAGGGCCCTTGGTGTAACTGCATCGAGTTAGGACTCACATTGGAAAAAAACAACAAATGTGGATTAAATCCTGTAACTAGATAGCATGCACAGTTGAAAGGTGCAGTCTGTGGAGTATATAGTGCGGAGAGCACATGCGTCGGGTAGCCTAGTGTGGTCCCATATCACTGGCATAGAAGGTGTACAGCCTTTAAAGTAAACAATGCCGCGTCCTAGAATCAAGCGTCTATTTCACAACACATGAATCTCCTATCATGACGCTGCACATGTCTCACAATGAGATTCTGCGATACGGGGCGTGTTCAACACAACACGCCCCGTATCGCAGAATCTCATTGTGAGACATGTGCAGCGTCATGATAGGAGATTCATGTGTTGTGAAATAGACGCTTGATTCTAGGACGCGGCATTGTTTACTTTAAAGGCTGTACACCTTCTATGCCAGTGATATGGGACCACACTAGGCTACCCGACGCATGTGCTCTCCGCACTATATACTCCACAGACTGCACCTTTCAACTGTGCATGCTATCTAGTTACAGGATTTAATCCACATTTGTTGTTTTTTTCCAATGTGAGTCCTAACTCGATGCAGTTACACCAAGGGCCCTGTTGGTTCCACTCTTCAGGCATTACTGTTGTGGGCCCCTGAGCCCGTTTTCACGCCTGTTTTTCTAACTTATCCACAGCCTACAAAATTGAGGGTTAAACTGTTGTGAGGTTCTTTCGCCCTGAGGAAGGCAACTTTCAACTATGTAAAGAAACTATGGCCAGACAGGCGGCATTTCAGCCGAAACGTTGTTGTGATGATGTCAACCTTGATTTTTCTTGAAATATTATTTTGACACCTATGTGAGGTTCTTTCGCCCTGAGGAAGGCAACTTTCAACTATGTAAAGAAACTATGGCCAGACAGGCGGCATTTCAGCCGAAACGTTGTTGTGATGATGTCAACCTTGATTTTTCTTGAAATATTATTTTGACACCTACACGTAGGCAGACCTGTCATTAGGAATATTGGAGTTAGAGTTTGAGAGGATACGGTTGTTCTGTGTAGAGAAGGAAGAACTGTTTACCTTAAGAACCGTCCATATATCTTCTCTCCACTAGTACTCCATTCCTTTTTTACTTCTTCTTTGTGACTTTACAACAAAGAAGAACCTATTTTAAAAAATATTTTTTTCTGCTTCTCTAAAAAAGAATAATTGATTGTTTTCTGTTCTTTAAACAAAATTGTGAATTACAACTGTGAGTGTTTTAACAATTTCTGTTATACTTCTTTGTTATTACAACCTTTATGCTCATCAGGATTTTCTTTGTCTAAATAATAAACTTTTCAAATAACTTTCTAGAAATTTGCCCTTTTTGTTTTCAGAGAATTTCATAAAAATGCATGATACCAGAGTTTGGTACTTTTTTGAACAATTTAATCATGTTGATTTTGATACATAGCAGTAAGGGATCTACGGTGTTATTTTGGTCTTTTGTCCCCTCCTTTTCTGCTCATGGGGCAAATCCCCCCCCTCTTTCTTTGTTTGTATACTGCATCATCTTGCACCAGCTGGGATGCCTACCTCCAGACCCGTTCTCAGGGAGAGGATTGGCTTACGACACCTGGTCTTCCACTCCCTGCGGATGTGGCTATCCTGCACCAGGTTGTGCCTGTCCAGGGTGGGGTGGCGTTGCGTCAACGGGCCATGCGAGCTGACCTGCAGTCTTTTCATGATGAGTCTGCACGTCTTCTCGCATGGCTCGTTGACCGCGTTGACCCACTGGGACAGCTCACCAGGGCTGGATTCCTCCGTTTCCTGGACCTTGTTCCGACCCCCTTCTCCACAGAACCCCCTATGCCCCAGTCGTCCTCCATGCCATCTTCCCACCCATGTGTCACCTGGGTGCCCTGTGGAGCTGCCTCCCACCGTGCGGCCAGGCTGGTGGACAACAGATCCCTGCCACAGTCGGGAGTCGGACGTCCAGCAGGGGTGGCCACGTCAACGACTGCACCCCAGCTGGAGGAGGATGTGCAGGCACCATCGGACAGGGCACATGGACAGCAGCAGCTGCAGCAGCAGGAGGCTGTAGGTGGGAGCTACGATAGCTCGGGCCTTCAACATCGGAGGGGCAGGCATCGGCCAGAGGGCAGGAGGACCCTGGACGGGAAGTGTCTTCCGTGTGGCAGCGGTTGGGCCACGCCATAGATGCGGAGCGGTGGCAGGCAGAAGAGGCGTGGCTCATGATGGTCAGGGCGGAGAACTCCATGCGGAGGGCCCTGAGGCGGGCCGAGTGCCTCGAGGCAATCCGCAGGGAGTTGGAGGTGAACATGTCGGCGTCCCTGCGGACCCTCGGGGCCATGGAACAGGACCGCCTCCGGGACATAGACGAGGAGTTCGATGATGCCCTGGCCCGGAACACCACTAAGTGAGCCGCTGGACTGGCTCGCCGCCATTGTATATAGTTATTTAGTGATAGGTTTCCTTTGCAGTTTATTTTGCTTTGGAGTCGACGGACACTGCTCCACCTTTTGTATATAGTTTCATTTTAGATAGGTTTTTTGGTAGGTTTCATTTCTTCTCTCGGGATGATGGACCCTGAATACTTTGTACATAGTTGGACTTTGGATTTGGATATTTTTTTAACTATGAATATTTTTTGCCATGGAGCAATGGTTTTCTATTTCTTTTTTACCTTCATTTACTTTTCATGGACTTGAACTTTGGAAGATATTTTTTCGTATTGTCATTTATTGATTTAATTTTGAAAAGAGACAGCCTGCTTAATTTTTTAATTATTTTACTTGTGTATTTTGGTTGATTTTGATAGCCATTGCTGTTGTTTTTAATACATTATTTTGATTTTTTCATTCTTCAATGTGTGGTTTCATCTCATTGTTTTCATGCATGTCATGATATGGGTTTTCAGGTTCCCTTGCAACCATTGTTTGTGTGTGAGACACATGTGTTGATTTACATTGTTTCCATTGGAGTAATATCATGGGCACATGTAATACTTGGTTGTGTCTTTGGGCTGTGGTGGCTGGCCATGAGGCACATGCTTGAGGATTGTCAGGGCCTGTGGGCAGGGGGACATGAGTGGGGGTCTGGTGGAGGGTGCCCTTGGTGGCTGGGGGGTGGGGGTGGTGGGAGACATGGGTGGGGGCCTGGTGGAGGCTGCTCCTGCACTGCTGGGGGGTGGGGGTGGTGGGAGACATGAGTGGGGGCCTGGTGGAGGCTGCCCCTGGTGGCTGGGGGGTGGGGGTGGTGGGAGACATGAGTGGGGGCCTGGTGGAGGGTGCCCCTGCACTGCTGGGGGGTGGGGGTGGTGGGAGACATGGGTGGGGGCCTGGTGGAGGGTGCCCCTGGTGGCTGGGGGGTGGGGGTGGTGGGAGACATGGGTGGGGGCCTGGTGGAGGCTGCCCCTGCACTGCTGGGGGGTGGGGGTGGTGGGAGACATGAGTGGGGGCCTGGTGGAGGGTGCCCCTGGTGGCTGGGGGTGGGGGTGGTGGTAGACATGAGTGGGGGCCTGGTGGAGGGTGCCCCTGCACTGCTGGGGGGTGGGGGTGGTGGGAGACATGAGTGGGGGCCTGGTGGAGGGTGCCCCTGGTGGCGGGGGGGTGGGGGTGGTGGTAGACATGAGTGGGGGCCTGGTGGAGGGTGCCCCTGGTGGCTGGGGGGTGGGGGTGGTGGGAGACATGAGTGGGGGCCTGGAGGAGGCTGCCCCTGGTGGCTGGGGGGTGGGGTTGGTGGGAGACATGAGTGGGGGCCTGGTGCAGGCTGCCCCTGGTGGCTGGGGGCTGGGGGTGGTGGTAGACATGAGTGGGGGCCTGGTGGAGGGTGCCCCTGCACTGCTGGGGGGTGGGGGTGGTGGGAGACATGGGTGGGGGCCTGGTGAAGGGTGCCCCTGGTGGCTGGGGGGTGGGGGTGGTGGTAGACATGAGTGGGGGCCTGGTGGAGGCTGCCCCTGCACTGCTGGGGGGTGGGGGTGGTGGGAGACATGAGTGGGGGCCTGGTGGAGGCTGCCCCTGCACTGCTGGGGGGTGGGGGTGGTGGTAGACATGAGTGGGGGCCTGGTGGAGGCTGCCCCTGCACTGCTGGGGGGTGGGGGTGGTGGGAGACATGAGTGGGGGCCTGGTGGAGGCTGCCCCTGCACTGCTGGGGGGTGGGGGTGGTGGTAGACATGAGTGGGGGCCTGGTGGAGGCTGCCCCTGCACTGCTGGGGGGTGGGGGTGGTGGGAGACATGAGTGGGGGCCTGGTGGAGGGTGCCCCTGCACTGCTGGGGGGTGGGGGTGTTGGGAGACATGAGTGGGGGCCTGGTGGAGGGTGCCCCTGGTGGCTGGGGGGTGGGGGTGGTGGTAGACATGAGTGGGGGCCTGGTGGAGGCTGCCCCTGCACTGCTGGGGGGTGGAGGTGGTGGTAGACATGAGTGGGGGCCTGGTGGAAGGTGCCCCTGGTGGCTGGGGGGTGGGGGTGGTGGGAGACATGGGTGGGGGCCTGGTCGAGGCTGCCCCTGCACTGCTGGGGGGTGGGGGTGGTGGGAGACATGAGTGGGGGCCTGGTGGAGGCTGCCCCTGCACTGCTGGTGGGTGGGGGTGCAGGGGGACATGAGCAGGTGTGCAGGGTAGTCCCCTGTTTTGTGGGCTGCCTGCAGGGGCCGTGGAGGGTGTACAGGGAACACCTGTGAGGACCCACCCAGCCTAATCACGTGTGTAACTTCCCACACACCCCTGTAATACACGTACCAAGCCAAATCGCGTGTGATAATTCCCGCGCACCCCTGTAATACACGTACCTGGCCAAATCGCATCTGAGAATTCCCGCGCACCCCTGTAATACACGTACCCAGCCGAATCGCGTGTAAAACTTCCCGTGTACCCCTGTAATACACGTGCCCAGCCAAATCGCGTGTGATAATTCCCGCGTACCCCTGTGATACACGTGCCCTGGCTAATCGCGTGTAAAACTTCACGCGTACCCCTGTAATACACGTACCCTGGCCAATCGCGTGTTAAACTTCCCGCGTACCCCTGTAATACACGTACCAAGCCAAATCGCGTGTGATAATTTCCGCGCACCCCTGTAATACACGTACCTGGCCAAATCGCATGTGAGAATTCCCGCGCACCCCTGTAATACACGTACCCAGCCGAATCGCGTGTAAAACTTCCCGTGTACCCCTGTAATACACGTACCCAGCCAAATCGCGTGTGATAATTCCCGCGTACCCCTGTGATACACGTGCCCTGGCTAATCGCGTGTAAAACTTCACGCGTACCCCTGTAATACACGTAGCCTGGCCAATCGCGTGTTAAACTTCCCGCGTACCCCTGTAATACACGTACCCTGGCTAATCGCGTGTATAACTTCACGCGTACCCCTGATATGCACGTTACCCGCTTTGCGTTCCTTGTTTGTCAGCCCTGTAAACTGGTCCAGGGTTAGCGGAGCCCTTTGCGATGATTTTGCGATTTTGATGGCTTTTCCTTGCGCGAGGGCGTTCTTGGGGGCGTTACTGGCGCTGCTGCAGGGTCGCTGCGATACTCTGCGCCACGGCTGGTTTGGGAGCCTAAAATCCATGAATACGCTGTGCGCGGAAATCGGTTTTAGCGCACGTGCCTGGCGCAGACAATCGCACGCGGACACTTTTCTGCGAAATTCTATGAATTACCCTGATAATATGTAATAAAGAAAATGGTCCATTAGTCACTGTAGAGCATTATTTTGCAGGAAAAAGTACCATGCACATGGGGCTCCACATATCCATATGCTGTTGTGGATTAAAAATGCTCCTCATTTTCAGAAAGAAAATTATGGCTGTGTGATGGAGTTCATAGAAAAATATGTTACGTGTTCCATTCCTGCTCAGCATGTGAAATACAAAAGTAAAGACAAGTACTACATTCAGTACAGATTTCGCATTCCAAGGCCTGTGACACCAGTTGGTCATGTGAATAGTTTGATGTCATCTGTTCGACACCATGTTACTGGTAAGACACCAAGAAATACCTATCATTTGAAAAGAAATAAGGAATGCCAATTCATTAATAATTTCAATCCTGTTATTGCTCAGCTTTGGAATACAAATACTGATGTACAGTATATTGCTGATGATACAACAGCTGTTGCTTGTTATGTTATGAAAGGAGCAATGCAGCTGAGGTATGGGCAGAATTATCGGCAGATAAAAGTCTTAGAAACTTGTAAGGTTTGGACTGAAGATGCTATCACATAGAGAGTGTGATAGCTGCAAAGCTGCAGATCGGCTACTAGTTTGCCTCTATATGGACATAGCATTAATGTACTTCGGTTAAGTCTTGGCTCAGCTAGTACTAGAAATCGTGTACTGAAGCCTTTGAGTGAAATTCAGCAGTTAACTGAAACAGTACCCACAGTACAGAGATTCTGAAAACCAACTTGATTGATGCATATTATCCAAATAGATCTGTAGAGTTGGAGGATCTTTGTTTATATGAAGAAGCAGAATGCAACTCATAAAGAAACAGTGACAGAGGATGGTTTAAAGTACATGGGTGTACTGTTTGTCTAGTGAGACAAGAGAAGGCAAGTCTCATCAACCACCTGCAACTGTCTTGCCAAACTGCAGAGAAAAAGAAAATATGTTTTTAAATAATTTTTGCCTTTTGCAGTTGTTCTTCCCATGGCGTGCAGAGAGTGATTTGCTTGGAAGTTTTGACACTTTCGAAGAATCATTTTTTGTTAAAAGAAAAGCTTAATTACATATCCAAAATGTGAGTAGTACTTGGAGTTACTGGAGAAAGAACTACGGAAAAATAATTTTTGGCAGCAGAATTGGCAAATGAGACTCCTGAGGGAAGTCAAGATCCTGCATCAGGAAGTTAAAATGTGCTTGGTGAGCCAATTATTCAAACTGATGTTGAGCTTGCCATAGAAGAAGTAGTAAGTGCAATGCAACAAACTAAAGTTGAAGATTCAAATCATGATGAAATAGTTATTAAACCTAATATAGGGCAAAAATAAGTTTATCATACAATTAAAGATAGGGTCTTAAATGGTTTACAGCATGACAAGCATGAATGTTCTTGTGTGCAATACACACCTGCATTGTATGTTAGTGGACAAGCAGGGACGGGTACATCTTTTTTAATTCATGCAATAAGAGCTATGATCCAAGGTGTAATTTATAGCTCTTTGTCATGTATTGTAACTGCTCCAACAGGATTAGTAGCATTCAATGTAGGAGATATTACTTTACATCGACTGTTGCTGTTACCAGTGGAGCAACAAACTAGAGTATCGAAAATGTGTATCAAGTGCAGCACAAGAAGTAGGAAAAGTTCTTTATTAAATATCTTGATTGTAGATGAAGTAAGCATGGTGTTTAACTTGATAATAGCTTTCATTCACTTGCAAATGCAAGAGGTTTTGAAGACTGACTACAACATTTTGTTTGTAGGTAAACATGTACTTGTTTTTGGAGACAGAAACATGCTAATTGTGACTCAACAAGTGGATAAGCAACATGCCATTACCGTACATGTGGACATGTGCACACATAATCACTGTCAAGTCCACTACAATTTCATGAAACACCAGAGTACCACTGGCACAGGGAGTGCTCACAATGTGGAAATGTGGAAATGCCCTGAGTGTGGAGTCCCAGGTGTGTGATGTGGAGAAAGTAATGACAAGCGCTGGGAGACAGAAAGAGGGACAGAGCCATACACCCATGGAGTGTGTTTGTTGAGTGTGGCAGGACAACATGGATGACTCCTGACAAATATTTTACAATGGGGTCAGTGGCATAGCTGCCTCTGGGATTTGCAAACTATAGTAAAATGCTATGTCATTCATGGCACAATGTCACGGCCTCTGCCAGTGTTCATGGAAGTTATGGGTAGCATGAAACCACCTATGGACATGTGTGGATGGACTTTTGACAACATGCAGTGCATGATGTGTAGCACGTGCTTCAGACACAAGCACTTGACTGGCATAGCTGAGTCACTAACATCACTGATGGAAATACTCAGATGCCACGTTTTGTTGGCATGCCGGAAATGTCTTTTTGTATCTGACGGTCTGTGATGACTACCCCAAAGCCATGTTCGACTGATGTGCAGCACATGGGTTGAATGCACTCTGCAGTGCACTAAGCACAAGTCAGTACACCATGACATGGTTCACCCATGGAAGTCATACAAATGCAGGCAGAAGTGCTACACAATCATACTAACATATTCAGGATGCACATGCTTCATCACTCACCGGATGTGTCCTGGGAATTTGGCAGGCCTCCCATGCCTTGCACCTGATCCACATGAATCAACTTGCTCATGGCTTCTTCATGTGGTGTGAGTTCCTGCTCCTGTGGTGACCCCCCTCCAGTCACCAGAGCAGAGGCGAGGTTGGCACCCAGCTCGTGTTTGGTTCAACAGTGGAGGTCATTCCACTGTTTCATGACATGACCACTGGTGTGCCTCTCATTCCCCAAGGCGTTGATGTCATCCGTGACTCGCTGCCAGTGGACAATACGCTGAGCATGCGTATGTGTGCTCCCTGGCTGCATGCACATGTCACAGCGATGTTCTTACACGTAGTCGATGAGGATCTGGAGTTCATCATCATTGAAGCGCCTCTTCCTTGACGTGGCAGTGTCTTGTGCTGTGCATTGGGATTGAGCCTCTTCCAGTTGTGCACACATTTGCTTCTTGGCATGTGGCGCAGCCCCTGTGTGGCTGGGACCACTCAGGGCATAAGATTCTGTACCACTAGTGGCCTGGGCCATGCCATCACCCACTGATGGTGGGACAGTCGTTGCCCCTGCTGGTCCCCATGTCTGGGTGCTGGGGCCAGGTCCTTAAATGTATGTCCCATCCCCTTGGACGCACAGACATCAGCTTCCCCTGCATGTACGTATACTGGGAACAGGACAACAGCTACTGCTGTAGCTCCCTGACCCTGGGTGTTTGGGACAGCAGCTGCATCTGTAGGTGCCTGAACCTGGGTACTGGGGCTAGGTCCTTTAACTGTACGTCCCTTCCCCTTGGATGCACAGACATCAGCTGCCCCAGCGTGTACATGTACCTGGAGGGGGACAACAGCTACTGCTGTAGCTCCCTGACCCTGGGTGTTGGGGAAAGCAGCTGCATCTGCAGGTGCCTGAACCTGGGTGCTGGGGACAGTAGCTGACCCTAAAGCTCCCTGACCCTGAAGCTCCCTGACCCTGGGTGCTGGGGACAGGTGTTTTTCATGGACGTCCCTTCCCCTTTGAGGGACGGACAGCATTTGCCCCTGTGTGTCTGTGTACCTGGGCTGGGACAACTACAGCTATCGCTGCAGATCCCTGACCGTGGGTGTTGGGGACAGCAGCTGCCCCTGCAGCTCCTTGACCCTGGGTGGTGGGGAGAGCAGATGCCCATGCAGCTCCCTGCCATGTTGGGGGTGGGGCAAAGCTCTCTCTGCACATCTCCGACCCCGGCCACCTCTGCCACCTTTCCCTCTTGTGACCTTCCTACTCATGGTACAGATGGATTTGTACAATGGAAGGCACACCAAGCAATTGTCCTTGGCAATCAAAGTAAATGTACATTTAAATTAACTTTACTAGTCTCTTTAATTTACTGACCCAGCACACACTATCTTACTATAGAGTGCTGGAGGGGTTGCCTAGCTTCCCCTGAGTCAAAACACTCATGTTACAGTCAGATGTTACCATTTCCTACTTTAAATGCTGGTGGCAGTGGTTTAGATCAAACTACCATGATTATTCCCGACCCCTAACAACGATAGCTAACAATCGGGTCAGCCATGTTTTTCAATATGGCGGACAAGACCTATCTGTAAAAACAGACTCTGGACGACTTTTTTCACCATTTCTTTTAGAAAAGGTCCTTCTTGTGTTTGTCTCCGCGCCAAACAAGGTTTGGTCCCTTTGTTCGTTGGCCTTTGGCGGGCTTAAGTGCTGAAGCCCTCCTCTGGCGCCAGGGTGTCTGGGGTGGACAGGATGTGAGGGAGGTGCCCGAAACTCCCCGTGCTTAGTCTCCTAGGAGACCTGAATGCACTCTGGTGTGATTGACCGGCTGGCTGTCCGGTAAGGACAGCTAGCCTGCTGTCAGTGACAGCCAGGCTGGAATGAATGGGGGAAAACTGTTTAAAAGCAGGTCTCTGGCACTTGGAAAGCAGAGTCAACCACTGGAATGAAAGAACCGATGAGGAGAGGAAGGAAGAGGACTGCTGCAACTCCTGGACGACCGGTGAAGGCCTGCTGCAGGTCCGAATTGCCTGAAACTCTGAGGACAGAGAAGCCCTTCAAGGTTAACTTCTTCACTTGAGTTTGGTGGGAGCAACCAACTCGCAAGCCACCTGGACACTGTCCTATTCTGGTCGAATTTTCATCAGAGGGCTGTTGAAAACCGGATAGCCAGAGGAAAGGAAACCAGCTCGTGGACTTTAAGGCACTCACACCTTAAACTGACGTCTAGCTACAGCTTTTGGCCTCTTCCCTGGGCAGTGCAGGATCCTCCTGACGTCCTCCTTCTTGTCCCCACAACTGAAGTTTAGGAACAGCGAGATCTGCTCGAACTGCCAGGAACAACTGCCTCAGCTACAGCTTTCTTCATTGACAAGGTACTGTGCAAACACGGTCTGGAAATCTTTTCGGCCATCGAGAAAGTGTGTGAAACTTTGCTCAACTATGAAGGCTTGTCCTTCCCATAACATTCGTCAAACTTTTCGCCTAGCCAAATCCTTTAAAAATTTGTGGCACAAACTAACCGTTACTGGCCAGAACTGTGCTATCCTATACAAAAGACTCTGAACCATTGACTTTGGCCCAGGCCTATTGAGAAGAATTTCTGCCTGTATTTAACTGAAACCCTTTGCCCTGCCTATAAATGTATTTGGGTGTCTATTCTTATAACCTTGGGCCTCATTACGAGGTGGGCGGTAAGGGATTACCGGCACTGGTAAGGGCACCAGTGCCGGTAATCCCTTACCACCCTACCTTTGCGGGTCCTTCCTTAACGCCTGTTTTTTTCAGGCGTTAAGGACGGGACCCGCAAAGGGACTCTAGAGCTAATAACGGTACCGCAATTTGCGGTACCGTTATTAGCGCCTTCCCCATTCCCATTGAGCCCTATGGGGGCTCAAATGGGAATGGGGAAGGGCCCTGGTGAATTACCGGTCCTGCTGGTCCCGCCAACCTTGGAATGGAGCGGTAATTGCTCCATTCTCCAGGGTGGAGTCGGAACGAGTTTGGAGGCAGCCATGGCGCTAATAGCGCCACGGCTACCTCCAACCTCGTAATGAGGCCCCTTGTCTTTTCCCTCCTTTATTAAGTATCTAAAGTGCCAGTTTTCTCACATTTCATTTTTGAGCTAAACTTGTTCATTTATTTACCGGTTGGATTTTTGTGGTATATTAGTGTGTGATATTGAGCTGCTTGTGCTAGTTTAATGTTTTGGAACTGACTCAGTAAATACATGTTTATTCTTTTACCAAGAAACCTTGAGTAAGTGTTTACTTGAATCACTGTATTGGTTGGTCCTTTGTGTAACTTGTTCTACTGCTCTTGAGATAAGTCTGGCTGCTCAGCCATCGCTACCACTGTACTGTGTAGTACAGGCTTGTACCAAAAGTGAAATTGTACTTACACTTGTAGTCCTAATTGCCTGTAGTGTTCCCAAAGGGTACTGCAGGTAATTCTACCTAACAGGCACCTGTCCATTGTTAGTGTCTACATCATTATAATTATAATTGTATTTTTATAACGTGCTTAATGCCAAAGAGGTTTCTAAGCACAGACCCGGTATTCAAACTTGTGTTGCTCTGCGCCGTCTTGCTTCCAAGACGAGAGAGATGCCACTGAGCTACACTACCCGTGTCATCTTCAGCATCCTCAGGCATTGCGACGTTGCAGCATATGGTGATGTTTTGTAACATGCAGAATGTGGCCAAAATGGTACACATGTTTGTCTGTTACATACATGCCCCAGCAATCATGCGCCGGCAAAGGAATCTACTCTTCAGTATCCCAAAAGCCAGTGCAAAGGTGTTGTGAATGCAGGTGTGTGTATATATTGAAGTGTGTTTTTCCTTTAACCAGGAACTAGGAATGACATATTTTAAAGGAGAAACATTCCTGGTCAATTATTAAATGAAAATATTATTGGCTAATTTCCAATAAGTACCTCAGTGAAAGGTCAAGCAGAAAATATTTCATCAAAGTACTGCATCTAAATACATTTTATTTACATATTATTTTTTTTTAAATTCAAAGACGATCTTGACACCATGGAAATTCAAATCTCATTCTTCCAACAGCAATCATGTCACATTCAACTGCTCAAAATGTGATCTTCTCAAAATGTATATCTTGGTTTTAAAATAATTTTTGCACTAAACTAAAATGTATATTTCAATATTCTAGTCATAAAGTTACTTAAAGCGTGTGTTCAATGTTTCATTTCTGTACATTTAATTAAGATAATATAGATTGACAGGTTTTGACCATTTCTATTACATAAATTACTTTGTGTCGCAATTGGGCCTTCGTCAGGATGAACATTTTTCCAACAAAGTAACAATTCAAGTGCAGATGTTATTGTTCCTTAAACGATTCCATTTGATATTTCAATTCACATATTGTATTTTCCAAGTTTCCGAAAATGAATTAATTGAATAATTTCAGAAATTGATTTTGTCAGAATTTCTTTTACCAACAAAAAAAGGAGTAACTTGTTTTTATTTAAGATTCAATCATTGAGGTTGTGTAAAAGAGGAAACATTTCTGATTGTGTTACTTTATTTACAACATCAGGACTAGCGCAATTTCGCTGAGAGTTTGCGAAATTCTTCTGGTTAAAGGAATTTCATATTTGGGAATTTCTATCATTGTAATTTGATCATTTCTGCTTTATCAATGAATTTAATATCTTTTTAATCTTTTGGTCTATTTCTAATTATGTCATTCTACATGTCACACCTTGTTTAGAAGGGTTGCTGTAAGCAGGGTATGGTTTCAAAGTAAGACAGACACAAGTGATCACAGTTCAAGGGTGTTTGTTAAGCTGTAAAATGGGTGATATAAACACCTAATCTAAACCTGAATCTAAAATGGGAGCAAGCTACGACCATCAAATAATAATAATACAGTACTTGTAGAGTCTAGTCAAATAGAAAAAGGCCTATACTAAAAGAACTCTATCGCCAATCATTACTGCTATGCTACAAAATAGTGTGGGATAATTTTTCACAAGATCATAAAGAAGTGTTCATAAAATGATAGGTCATGATGTTATGGCCAGGGTCTTCTTTCCCCACGTTTTTAGCACGCAACAAGGTGGGATTCTTGAGCACAGCATGCCGCTGGGCTTCTCTGGCACGAGCGTACAGTTCCTTTTCTCTATATCAGGGCATTCTGTGCCCAAGTCTTTTCTCATGCAAGGTCTCTTGCTTCAGAGGGCCTTATGTGCCAAAACAACAAAACAAAAGTTCCTTCTGTTAACCTTCACATCGGGCGATTAATCTTCACCCTAGTATCCCTCTCAGCCAGGCTCTGATCCTTCTTTCAGCGTCAGCTTCCCAAAGCACTTGCCAATTTAAACAGAGACTGCCAAAGGGCGATCTTGTCTTGCTGGGTCACTCTGTTAGCCTATGGCAAGTGCGGGCTTCACAGAATAACATTTTGCACAGCATTCTCCTCAGACGGGCACAAACACATGTCTCTCAATTCCCTCAGTCGGGTTAAAAATTTCACAATCCTCAAAAGTTCTGCAACGTGTCAAGGCTTTTCGATTGTACATGGGATTTGGCTTGACCCTTGTATTACCACCTTGATACCTCACGTTGGCCTTCCCTATGGCTTCTGCGTACTTGTAGTTTCAATACTCTTTTAGTTCAACACAGTCTCTTTGTTCACGAGAGGGGTACTAGCCAGAGACCTCCGGATGAGTCTCCACATGGCGCCAGCCACTCTATATATGGTACCAAATTCGTTCACAAAATACCTCTGTATCTTGGGTAATTCATAGAATTCAGCGCACAAGTGGCGCACGCGGCTGGCGCACAGTGTGCGCATGCGAATCCCTGCGCCAGCCCCGTGTGCCAAAACCCATTTCCACGCACAGCGTATTCAGGGATTCCAGCTACCAAAACCATCCGTGGCACACAGTGGCGCAGCGACCCTGCAGCAGCGCCAGTTACGCCCCCAAGAACGCCTCTCGCGCAGGGAAAAGCCATCAAAATCCAGCGCAAAGGGCTGCGCTAACCCTCTACCAGCACGGCAAGCGGGCTACGTGTATCACTGGGGTGCACGGGAAGTACCTCACGTCATTTCAGCTGGGTACGTGCATTTCAGGGGTGCGGGGAAAGTTCCACATGTGATTCCATCAGGGTACGTGTATTTCAGGGGTGCGCGGGAAGTTTCACACGGAATATCAGCAGGGTACGTGTATTCCAGGGGTGCGCGGGAAGTTCCACACGCGAATGTCCAGGCTACGTGTATTTCGGGGTGCGCGCGAAGTTCCACACGCGAATCTTCTGGCTACGTGTATTTCGGGGTGCGCGGGAAGTTACACACGCGAATCTCCTGGCTACGTGTATCTTGGGGAGCGTGGGAAGTTTCACACGCAAAGTCAGCAGGGTACATGTATATCAGGGGTGCGCGGGAAGTTACACACGCGATTCCATCAGGGTACGTGTATTACAGGGGTGCGCGGGGAGCACCACACGTGAATTGCACATGTGGGTCCTCCCCGGTGTTCCTTCTACACCCTCCACGGCCCCTGCAGGTGGCTCACACCACATGGGCCTACCCTGCACATGTCCTGCAGGCACGCCATCCACCATGGCCATGCCCCCCAGCCAACCCACATGTCAACTTGCACTACTGCCCACCAACACATGTCCCTCTGCACCCCCAGCCATCAGGGGCACCCTCCACGAGGCCCCCACGCATGTCTCCCACCACCCCCACCCCCCAGCAGTGCAGGGGCAGCCTCCACCAGGCCCCCACCCATGTCCAACTCATGTCCCCACCACCCCCACCCCCCAGCACTGTGGGGCACATGCCAGCAGGCCCCCACCCATGTCCAACTCATGTTCCCCACCACCCCCACCCCCCAGCAGTGCAGGGGCACCCTCCACCAGGCCCCCACTCATGTCTCCCACCACCCCCACCCCCCAGCAGTGCAGGGGCACCCTCCACCAGGCCCCCACCCATGTCTCCCACCACACCCACCCCCCAGCAGTGCAGGGGCAGCCTTCACCAGGCCCCCACCCATGTCTCCCACCACCCCCCAGCAGTGCAGGGGCACCCTCCACCAGGCCCCCACCCATGTCTCCCACCACCCCCACCCCCCAGCAGTGCAGGGGCACCCTCCACCAGGCCCCCACCCATGTCTCCCACCACCCCCACCCCCCAGCAGTGCAGGGACACCCTCCATCAGGCCCCCACCCATGTCTCCCACCACCCCCACCCCCCAGCAGTGCAGGGGCACCCTCCACCAGGCCCCCACCCATGTCTCCCACCACACCCACCCCCCAGCAGTGCAGGGGCAGCCTTCACCAGGCCCCCACCCATGTCTCCCACCACCCCCCAGCAGTGCAGGGGCACCCTCCACTCGGCCCCCACCCATGTCTCCCACCACCCCCACCCCCCAGCAGTGCAGGGGCACCCTCCACCAGGCCCCCACCCATGTCTCCCACCACCCCCACCCCCCAGCAGTGCAGGGACACCCTCCATCAGGCCCCCACCCATGTCTCCCACCACCCCCACCCCCCAGCAGTGCAGGGGCACCCTCCACCAGGCCCCCACCCATGTCTCCCACCACCCCCACCCCCCAGCAGTGCAGGGTCAGCCCCACCAGTCCCCCACCCATGTCGAACTCATGTTCCCCACCACCCCCACCCCCCAGCACTGTGGGGCACATGCCAGCAGGCCCCCACCCATGTCCAACTCATGTTCCCCACCACCCCCACCCCCCAGCAGTGCAGGGGCAGCCTCCACCAGGCCCCCACCCATGTCTCCCACCACCCCCACCCCCCAGCAGTGCAGGGGTAGCCTCCACCAGGCCCCCACCCATGTCTCCCACCACCCCCACCCCCCAGCAGTGCAGGGTCAGCCCCACCAGTCCCCCACCCATGTCGAACTCATGTCCCCACCACCCCCACCCCCCAGCACTGTGGGGCACCTGCCAGCAGGCTCCCACCCATGTCCAACTCATGTTCCCCACCACCCCCACCCCCCAGCAGTGGAGGGGCAGCCTCCACCAGGCCCCCACCCATGTTTCCCACCACCCCCACCCCCCAGCAGTGCAGGGACACCCTCCATCAGGCCCCCACCCATGTCTCCCACCACCCCCACCCCCCACCCATGTCTCCCACCACCCCCACCCCCCAGCAGTGCAGGGGCACCCTCCACCAGGCCCCCACCCATGTCTCCCACCACACCCACCCCCCAGCAGTGCAGGGGCAGCCTTCACCAGGCCCCCACCCATGTCTCCCACCACCCCCCAGCAGTGCAGGGGCACCCTCCACTCGGCCCCCACCCATGTCTCCCACCACCCCCACCCCCCAGCAGTGCAGGGGCACCCTCCACCAGGCCCCCACCCATGTCTCCCACCACCCCCACCCCCCAGCAGTGCAGGGACACCCTCCATCAGGCCCCCACCCATGTCTCCCACCACCCCCACCCCCCAGCAGTGCAGGGGCACCCTCCACCAGGCCCCCACCCATGTCTCCCACCACCCCCACCCCCCAGCAGTGCAGGGTCAGCCCCACCAGTCCCCCACCCATGTCGAACTCATGTTCCCCACCACCCCCACCCCCCAGCACTGTGGGGCACATGCCAGCAGGCCCCCACCCATGTCCAACTCATGTTCCCCACCACCCCCACCCCCCAGCAGTGCAGGGGCAGCCTCCACCAGGCCCCCACCCATGTCTCCCACCACCCCCACCCCCCAGCAGTGCAGGGGTAGCCTCCACCAGGCCCCCACCCATGTCTCCCACCACCCCCACCCCCCAGCAGTGCAGGGTCAGCCCCACCAGTCCCCCACCCATGTCGAACTCATGTCCCCACCACCCCCACCCCCCAGCACTGTGGGGCACCTGCCAGCAGGCTCCCACCCATGTCCAACTCATGTTCCCCACCACCCCCACCCCCCAGCAGTGGAGGGGCAGCCTCCACCAGGCCCCCACCCATGTTTCCCACCACCCCCACCCCCCAGCAGTGCAGGGACACCCTCCACCAGGCCCCCACCCATGTCTCCCACCACCCCCACACCCCAGCACTGTGGGGCACCTGCCAGCAGGCCCCCACCCATGTCCAACTCATGTTCCCCACCATCCCCACCCCCCAGCAGTGCAGGGGCAGCCTCCACCAGGCCCCCACCCATGTCCAACTCATGTCCCCACCACCCCCACCCCCAGCACTGTGGGGCACCTGCCAGCAGGCCCCCACCCATGTCCAACTCATGTTCCCCACCACCCCCACCCCCCAGCAGTGCAGGGGCAGCCTCCACCAGGCCCCCACCCATGTTGTCCCACCACCCCCACCCCCCAGCACTGTGGGGGCACCCTCCACCAGGCCCCCAACCATGTCTCCCACCACCCCCACCCCGCAGCAGTGCAGGGGCACCCTCCACCAGGCCCCCACCCATGTCTCCCACCACCCCCACCCCCCAGCAGTGCAGGGGCAGCCTTCACCAGGCCCCACCCATGTCCAACTCATGTTCCCCACCACCCCCACCCCCCAGCAGTGCAGGGGCACCCTTCACCAGGCCCCCACCCATGTCTCCCACCACCCCCACCCCCCAGCAGTGCAGGGGCAGCTTCCACCAGGCCCCCACCCATGTCTCCCACCACCCCCACCACCCAGCAGTGCAGGGACACCCTCCACCAGGCCCCCACCCATGTCTCCCACCACCCCCACCCCCCCAGCACTGTGGGGCACCTGCCAGCAGGCCCCCACCCATGTCCAACTCATGTTCCCCACCACCCCCACCCCCCAGCAGTGCAGGGCAGCCTCCACCAGGCCCCGCCCATGTCCAACTTATGTCCCCACCAGCCCCACCACCCAGCACTGTGGGACACCTGCCAGCAGGCCCCCACCCATGTCCAACTCATGTTCCCCACCACCCCCACCCCCCAGCAGAGCAGGGGCAGCCTCCATCAGGCCCCCACCCATGTCTCCCACCACCCCCACCCCCCAGCACTGTGGGGGCACCCTCCACCAGGCCCCCATCCATGTCCAACTCATGTCCCCACCACCCCCACCCCCCAGCACTGTGGGCACCTGCCAGCAGGCCCCCACCCATGTCCAACTCATGTTCCCACCACCCACCCCCCAGCAGTGCAGGGGCACCCTCCACCAGGCCCCCACCCATGTCTCCCACCACCCCCACCCCAGCAGTGCAGGGGCACCCTCCACCAGGCCCCCACCCATGTCCAACTCATGTTCCCCACCACCCCCACCCCCCAGCAGTGCAGGGGCAGCCTCCACCAGGCCCCCACCCATGTCCAACTCATGTTCCCCACCACCCCCACCCCCCAGCAGTGCAGGGGCACCCTCCACCAGGCCCCCACCCATGTCCAACTCATGTTCCCCACCACCCCCACCCCCCAGCAGTGCAGGGGCACCCTCCACCAGGCCCCCACCCATGTCTCCCACCACCCCACCCCCCAGCAGTGCAGGGGCACCCTCCACCAGGCCCACACCCATGTCCAACTCATGTCCCCACCACCCCCACCACCCAGCAGTGCAGGGGCAGCCTCCACCAGGCCCCCGCCCATGTCTCCCACCACCCCCACCCCCCAGCAGTGCAGGGGCAGCCTCAACCAGGCCCCCACCCATGTCTCCCACCACCCCCACCCCACAGCAGTGCAGGGGCACCCTTCACCAGGCCCCCACCCATGTCTCCACCACCCCCACCCCCCAGCAGTGCAGGGGCACCCTCCACCAGGCCCCCACCCATGTCCAACTCATGTTCCCCACCACCCCCACCCCCCAGCAGAGCAGGGGCAGCCTCCATCAGGCCCCCACCCATGTCTCCCACCACCCCCACCCCCCAGCACTGTGGGGGCACCCTCCACCAGGCCCCCACCCATGTCCAACTCATGTCCCCACCACCCCCACCCCCCAGCACTGTGGGGCACCTGCCAGCAGACCCCCACCCATGTCCAACTCATGTTCCCCACCACCCCCACCCCCCAGCAGTGCAGGGGCACCCTCCACCAGGCCCCCACCCATGTCTCCCACCACCCACCCCCCAGCAGTGCAGGGGCACCCTCCACCAGGCCCACACCCATGTCCAACTCATGTCCCCACCACCCCCACCACCCAGCAGTGCTGGGGCAGCCTCCACCAGGCCCCCGCCCATGTCTCCCACCACCCCCACCCCCCAGCAGTGCAGGGGCAGCCTCAACCAGGCCCCCACCCATGTCTCCCACCACCCCCACCCCACAGCAGTGCAGGGGCAGCCTTCACCAGGCCCCCACCCATGTCCAACTCATGTCCCCACCACCCCACCCCCCAGCACTGTGGGGCACCTGCCAGCAGGCCCCCACCCATGTCCAACTCATGTTCCCCACCACCCCCACCCCCCAGCAGTGCAGGGGCAGCCTCCACCAGGCCCCCACCCATGTCTACCACCACCCCCACACCCCAGCAGTGCAGGGACACCCTCCACCAGGCCCCCACCCATGTCTCCCACCACCCCCACCCCCCAGCACTGTGGGGCACCTGCCAGCAGGCCCCCCGCCCATGTCCAACTCATGTTCCCCACCACCCCCACCCCCCAGCAGTGCAGGGGCAGCCTCCACCAGGCCCCCACCCATGTCCAACTCATGTCCCCACCACCCCCACCCCCAGCACTGTGGGGCACCTGCAAGCAGGCCCCCACCCATGTCCAACTCATGTTCCCCACCACCCCCACCCCCCAGCAGTGCAGGGGCAGCCTCCACCAGGCCCCACCCATGTTGTCCCAATAACCCCCACCCCCCAGCACTGTGGGGCACCCTCCACCAGGCCCCCACCCATGTCCAACTCATGTCCCCACCACCCCCACCCCCCAGCACTGTGGGGCACCTGCTAGCAGGCCCCACCCATGTCCAACTCATGTTCCCCACCACCCCCACCCCCCAGCAGTGCAGGGGCACCCTTCACCAGGCCCCCACCCATGTCTCCCACCACCCCCACCCCCCAGCAGTGCAGGGGCACCCTCCACCAGGCCCCCACCCATGTCCAACTCATGTTCCCCACCACCCCCACCCCCCAGCAGTGCAGGGGCAGCCTCCACCAGGCCCCCACCCATGTCTCCCACCACCCCCACCCCCCAGCAGTGCAGGGACACCCTCCACCAGGCCCCCACCCATGTCTCCCACCACCCCCACCCCCAGCACTGTGGGGCACCTGCCAGCAGGCCCCCACCCATGTCCAACTCATGTTCCCCACCACCCCCACCGTCCAGCAGAGCAGGGGCAGCCTCCATCAGGCCCCCACCATGTCTCCCACCACCCCCACCCCCCAGCACTGTGGGGGCACCCTCCACCAGGCCCCCACCCATGTCCAACTCATGTCCCCACCACCCCCACCCCCAGCACTGTGGGGCACCTGCCAGCAGGCCCCCACCCATGTCCAACTCATGTTCCCACCACCCCACCCCCATCAGTGCAGGGGCACCCTCCACCAGGCCCCCACCCATGTCTCCCACCACCCCCACCCCCAGCAGTGCAGGGGCACCCTCCACCAGGCCCCCACCCATGTCCAACTCATGTTCCCCACCACCGCCACCCCCCAGCAGTGCAGGGGCAGCCTCCACCAGGCCCCCACCCATGTCCAACTCATGTTCCCCACCACCCCCACCCCCCAGCAGTGCAGGGGCACCCTCCACCAGGCCCCCACCCATGTCTCCCACGACCCCCACCCCCCAGCAGTGCAGGGGCAGCCTCCACCAGGCCCCCACCCATGTCTTCCACTACCCCCACCCCCACCCCAGCAGTGCAGGGACACCCTCCACCAGGCCACCACCCATGTCTCCCACCGCCCCCCAGCAGTGCAGGGGCACCCTCCACCAGGCCCCCACCCATGTCTCCCACCACCCCCACCCCCCAGCAGTGCAGGGCACCCTCCACCAGGCCCCCACCCATGTCTCCCACCACCCCCACCCCCCAGCAGTACAGGGACACCCTCCACCAGGCCCCCACCCATGTCTCCCACCACCCCCACCCCCCAGCAGTGCAGGGGCACCCTCCACCAGGCCCACACCCATGTCCAACTCATGTCCCCACCACCCCCACCACCCAGCAGTGCAGGGGCAGCCTCCACCAGGCCCCCACCCCATGTCTCCCACCACCCCCACCCCCCAGCAGTGCAGGGGCAGCCTCCACCAGGCCCCCACCCATGTCTCCCACCACCCCCACCCCCCAGCAGTGCAGGGGCAGCCTTCACCAGGCCCCCACCCATGTCCAACTCATGTCCCCACCACCCCCACCCCCCAGCACTGTGGGGCACCTGCCAGCAGGCCCCCACCCATGTCCAACTCATGTTCCCCATCACCCCCACCCCCCAGCAGTGCAGGGGCAGCCTCCACCAGGCCCCCACCCATGTCTCCCACCACCCCCACCCCCCAGCAGTGCAGGGACACCCTCCACCAGGCCCCCACCCATGTCTCCCACCACCCCCACCCCCCAGCACTGTTGGGCACCTGCCAGCAGGCCCCCACCCATGTCAACTCATGTTCACCACCACCCCCCACCCCCAGCAGTGCAGGGGCAGCCTCCACCAGGCCCCCACCCATGTCTCCCACCACCCCCACCCCCAGCACTGTGGGGGAACCCTCCACCAGGTCCCCACCCATGTCCAACACATGTCCCCACCCCCCCCAGCACTGTGGGGCACCTGCCAGCAGGCCCCCACCCATGTCCAACTCATGTTACCCACCTCCCCCACCCCCCAGCAGTGCAGGGGCACCCTCCACCAGGCCCCCACCCATGTCTCCCACAACCCCCACCCCCCAGCAGTGCAGGGACACCCTCCACCAGGCCCCCCACCCATGTCTCCCACCACCCCCACCCCCAGCACTTTGGGGGCACCCTCCACCAGGCCCCCACCCATGTCCAACTCATGTTCCCCACCACCCCCACCCCCAGCAGTGCAGGGGCAGCCTCCACCAAGCCGCACCTATGTCTCCCACCACCCCCACCCCCTAGCACTGTGGGGCACCCTCCACCAGGTCCCCACCCATGTCCAACTCATGTCCCCCCCCCAGCAATGTGGGGCACCTGCCAGCAGGCCCCCACCATGTCCAACTCATGTTACCCACCACCCCCACCCCCCAGCAGTGCAGGGGCACCCCTCCACCAGGCCCCCACCTATGTCTCCCACCACCCCCACTCCCCAGCAGTGCAGGGGCACCCTCCACCAGGCCCCCACCCATGTCCAACTCATGTTCCCCACCACCCCACCCCCCAGCAGTGCAGGGGCAGCCTCCACCAGGCCCCCACCCATGTCCAACTCATGTTCCCCACCACCCCCACCCCCAGCAGTGCAGGGGCACCCTCCACCAGGCCCCCACCCATGTCTCCCACGACCCCCACCCCCCAGCAGTGCAGGGGCAGCCTCCCCAGGCCCCCACCCATGTCTCCCACTACCCCCACCCCCCAGCAGTGCAGGGACACCCTCCACCAGGCCCCCACCCATGTCTCCCACTGCCCCCCAGCAGTGCAGGGGCACCCTCCACCAGGCCCCCACCCATGTCTCCCACCACCCCCACCCCCCACCAGTGCAGGGGCACCCTCCAGCAGGCCCCCACCCATGTCTCCAACCACCCCCACCCCCCAGCAGTGCAGGGACACCCCTTCACCAGGCCCCCACCCATGTCTCCCACCACCCCCACCCCCAGCAGTGCAGGGGCACCCTCCACCAGGCCCACACCCATGTCCAACTCATGTCCCCACCACCCCCACCCCCAGCAGTGCAGGGGCAGCCTCCCCCAGGCCCCCACCCATGTCTCCCACCACCCCCACCCCCCAGCAGTGCAGGGACACCCTCCACCAGGCCCCCACCCATGTCTCCCACCACCCCCACCCCCCAGCACTGTGGGGCACCTGCCAGCAGGCCCCCACCCATGTCCAACTCATGTTCCCCACCACCCCACCCCCCAGCAGTGCAGGGACAGCTTCCACCAGGCCCCCACCCATGTCCAACTCATGTCCCCACCACCCCCACCCCCCAGCACTGTGGGGCACCTGCCAGCAGCCCCCACCCATGTCCAACTCATGTTCCCCACCACCCCCACCCCCCAGCAGTGCAGGGGCAGCCTCCACCAGGCCCCCACCCATGTTGTCCCACCACCCCCACCCCCAGCACTGTGGGGGCACCCTCCACCAGGCCCCCACCCATGTGCAACTCATGTCCCTACCACCCCCACCCCCCAGCACTGTGGGGCACCTGCCAGCAGGCCCCCACCCATGTCCAACTCATGTTCCCCAACACACCCACCCCCCAGCAGTGCAGGGGCACCCTTCACCAGGCCCCCACCCAGGTCTCCCACCACCCCCACCTCCCAGCAGTGCAGGGGCACCCTCCACCAGGCCCCCACCCATGTCCAACTCATGTTCCCCACCACCCCCACCCCCAGCAGAGCAGGGGCAGCCTCCATCCAGGCCCCCACCCATGTCTCCCCACCACCCCCACCCCCCAGCACTGTGGGGGCACCCTCCACCAGGCCCCCACCCATGTCCAACTCATGTCCCCACCACCCCCACCCCCCAGCACTGTGGGGCACCTGCCAGCAGGCCCCCACCCATGTCCAACTCATGTTCCCCACCACCCCCACCCCCCAGCAGTGCAGGGGCACCCTCCACCAGGCCCCCACCCATGTCTCCCACCACCCCCACCCCCAGCAGTGCAGGGGCACCCTCCACCAGGCCCACACCCATGTCCAACTCATGTCCCCACCATCCCCACCACCCAGCAGTGCAGGGGCAGCCTCCACCAGGCCCCCACCCATGTCTCCCACCACCCCCACCCCCCAGCAGTGCAGGGGCAGCCTCCACCAGGCCCCCACCCATGTCTCCCACCACCCCCACCCCACAGCAGTGCAGGGGCAGCCTTCACCAGGCCCCCACCCATGTCCAACTCATGTCCCCACCACCCCCACCCCCCAGCACTGTGGGGCACCTGCCAGCAGGCCCCCACCCATGTCCAACTCATGTTCCCCACCACCCCCACCCCCCAGCAGTGCAGGGGCACCACCACCCCCACCCATGTCCAACTTCATGTTCCCCATCACCCCCACCCCCAGGCAGTGCAGGGGCAGCCTCCACCAGGCCCCCCACCCATGTCTCCCACCACCCCACCCCCCAGCAGTGCAGGGACACCCTCCACCAGGCCCCCACCCATGTCTCCCCACCACCCCCACCCCCAGCACTGTGGGGCACCTGCCAGCAGGCCCCCACCCATGTCCAACTCATGTTCACCACCACCCCCCACCCCCAGCAGTGCAGGGGCAGCCTCCACCAGGCCCCCACCCATGTCTCCCACACCCCACCCCCAGCACTGTGGGGGAACCCTCCACCAGGTCCCCACCCATGTCCAACACATGTCCCCACCCCCCCAGCACTGTGGGGCACCTGCCAGCAGGCCCCCACCCATGTCCAACTCATGTTACCCACCTCCCCCACCCCCCAGCAGTGCAGGGGCACCCTCCACCAGGCCCCCACCCATGTCTCCCACCACCCCCCACCCCCCCAGCAGTGCAGGGGCACCCTCCACCAGGCCCCCACCCATGTCTCCCACCACCCCAACCCCCAGCAGTGCAGGGACACCCTCCACCAGGCCCCCACCCATGTCTCCCACCACCCCCACCCCCCAGCACTTTGGGGGCACCCTCCACCAGGCCCCCACCCATGTCCAACTCATGTTCCCCACCACCCCCACCCCCCAGCAGTGCAGGGGCAGCCTCCACCAAGCCCGCACCTATGTCTCCCACCACCCCCACCCCCTAGCACTGTGGGGCACCCTCCACCAGGTCCCCACCCATGTCCAACTCATGTCCCCCCGCAGCAATGTGGGGCACCTGCCAGCAGGCCCCCCACCCATGTCCAACTCATGTTATCCACCACCCCCACCCCCCAGCAGTGCAGGGGCACCCTCCACCAGGCCCCCACCCATGTCTCCCACCACCCCCACCCCCCAGCAGTGCAGGGGCACCCTCCACCAGGCCCCCACCCATGTCCAACTCATGTTCCCCACCACCCCCACCCCCAGCAGTGCAGGGGCAGCCTCCACCAGGCCCCCACCCATGTCCAACTCATGTTCCCCACCACCCCCACCCCCCAGCAGTGCAGGGGCAGCCTCCACCAAGCCCGCACCTATGTCTCCCCACCACCCCCACCCCCTAGCACTGTGGGGCACCCTCCACCAGGTCCCCACCCATGTCCAACTCATGTCCCCCCCCAGCAATGTGGGGCACCTGCCAGCAGGCCCCCACCCATGTCCAACTCATGTTATCCACCACCCCCACCCCCCAGCAGTGCAGGGGCACCCTCCACCAGGCCCCCACCCATGTCTCCCACCACCCCCACCCCCAGCAGTGCAGGGGCACCCTCCACCAGGCCCCCACCCATGTCCAACTCATGTTCCCCACCACCCCCACCCCAGCAGTGCAGGGGCAGCCTCCACCAGGCCCCCACCCATGTCCAACTCATGTTCCCCACCACCCCCACCCCCCAGCAGTGCAGGGGCACCCTCCACCAGGCCCCCACCCATGTCTCCCACGACCCCCACCCCCCAGCAGTGCAGGGCAGCCTCCCCCAGGCCCCCACCCATGTCTCCCACTACCCCCACCCCCCAGCAGTGCAGGGACACCCTCCACCAGGCCCCCACCCATGTCTCCCACTGCCCCCCAGCAGTGCAGGGGCACCCTCCACCAGGCCCCCACCCATGTCTCCCACCACCCCCACCCCCCACCAGTGCAGGGGCACCCTCCACCAGGCCCCCACCCATGTCTCCAACCACCCCACCCCCAGCAGTGCAGGGACACCCTCCACCAGGCCCCCACCCCATGTCTCCCACCACCCCCACCCCCCAGCAGTGCAGGCGCACCCTCCACCAGGCCCACACCCATGTCCAACTCATGTCCCCACCACCCCCACCACCCAGCAGTGCAGGGGCAGCCTCCACCAGGCCCCCACCCATGTCTCCCACCACCCCCACCCCACAGCAGTGCAGGGGCAGCCTTCACCAGGCCCCCACCCATGTCGAACCCATGTCCCCACCACCCCCACCCCCCAGCACTGTGGGGCACCTGCCAGCAGGCCCCCACCCATGTCCAACTCATGTTCCCCACCACCCCCACCCCCCAGCAGTGCAGGGGCAGCCTCCACCAGGCCCCCACCCATGTCTCCCACCACCCCCACCCCCCAGCAGTGCAGGGACACCCTCCACCAGGCCCCCACCCATGTCTCCCACCACCCCCACCCCCCAGCACTGTGGGGCACCTGCCAGCAGGCCCCCACCCATGTCCAACTCATGTTCCCCACCACCCCCACCCCCCAGCAGTGCAGGGGCAGCCTCCACCAGGCCCCCACCCATGTCCAACTCATGTCCCCACCACCCCCACCCCCAGCACTGTGGGGCACCTGCCAGCAGGCCCCCACCCATGTCCAACTCATGTTCCCCACCACCCCCACCCCCCCAGCAGTGCAGGGGCAGCCTCCACCAGGCCCCCACCCATGTTGTCCCACCACCCCCACCCCCCAGCACTGTGGGGGCACCCTCCACCAGGCCCCCCACCCATGTGCAACTCATGTCCCCACCACCCCCACCCCCCAGCACTGTGGGGCACCTGCCAGCAGGCCCCCACCCATGTCCAACTCATGTTCCCCACCACCCCCACCCCCCAGCAGTGCAGGGGCACCCTTCACCAGGCCCCCACCCATGTCTCCCACCACCCCCACCCCCCAGCAGTGCAGGGGCACCCTCCACCAGGCCCCCACCCATGTCCAACTCATGTTCCCCACCACCCCCACCCCCCAGCAGAGCAGGGGCAGCCTCCATCAGGCCCCCACCCATGTCTCCCACCACCCCCACCCCCCAGCACTGTGGGGGCACCCTCCACCAGGCCCCCACCCATGTCCAACTCATGTCCCCACCACCCCCACCCCCCAGCACTGTGGGGCACCTGCCAGCAGACCCCACCCATGTCCAACTCATGTTCCCCACCACCCCCACCCCCCAGCAGTGCAGGGGCACCCTCCACCAGGCCCCCACCCATGTCTCCCACCACCCCCACCCCCCAGCAGTGCAGGGGCACCCTCCACCAGGCCCACACCCATGTCCAACTCATGTCCCCACCACCCCCACCACCCAGCAGTGCAGGGGCAGCCTCCACCAGGCCCCCACCCATGTCTCCCACCACCCCCACCCCCCAGCAGTGCAGGGGCAGCCTCAACCAGGCCCCCACCCATGTCTCCCACCACCCCCCCACAGCAGTGCAGGGGCAGCCTTCACCAGGCCCCCACCCATGTCCAACTCATGTCCCCACCACCCCCACCCCCAGCACTGTGGGGCACCTGCCAGCAGGCCCCCACCCATGTCCAACTCATGTTCCCCACCACCCCCACCCCCCAGCAGTGCAGGGGCAGCCTCCACCAGGCCCCCACCCATGTCTACCACCACCCCCACACCCCAGCAGTGCAGGGACACCCTCCACCAGGCCCCACCCATGTCTCCCACCACCCCCACCCCCCAGCACTGTGGGGCACCTGCCAGCAGGCCCCCACCCATGTCCAACTCATGTCCCCCACCACCCCCACCCCCAGCAGTGCAGGGGCAGCCTCCACCAGGCCCCCACCCATGTCCAACTCATGTCCCCACCACCCCCACCCCCAGCACTGTGGGGCACCTGCAAGCAGGCCCCCACCCATGTCCAACTCATGTTCCCCACCACCCCCACCCCCCAGCAGTGCAGGGGCAGCCTCCACCAGGCCCCCACCCATGTTGTCCCATAACCCCCACCCCCCAGCACTGTGGGGGCACCCTCCACCAGGCCCCCACCCATGTCCAACTCATGTCCCCACCACCCCCACCCCCCAGCACTGTGGGGCACCTGCTAGCAGGCCCCCACCCATGTCCAACTCATGTTCCCCACCACCCCCACCCCCAGCAGTGCAGGGGCACCCTTCACCAGGCCCCCACCCATGTCTCCCACCACCCCCACCCCCCAGCAGTGCAGGGGCACCCTCCACCAGGCCCCCACCCATGTCCAACTCATGTTCCCCACCACCCCCACCCCCCAGCAGTGCAGGGGCAGCCTCCACCAGGCCCCCACCCATGTCTCCCACCACCCCCACCCCCCAGCAGTGCAGGGACACCCTCCACCAGGCCCCACCCATGTCTCCCACCACCCCCACCCCACAGCAGTGCAGGGGCAGCCTTCACCAGGCCCCCACCCATGTCCAACTCATGTCCCCACCACCCCCACCCCCCAGCACTGTGGGGCACCTGCCAGCAGGCCCCCACCCATGTCCAACTCATGTTCCCCACCACCCCCCACCCCCCAGCAGTGCAGGGGCAGCCTCCACCAGGCCCCACCCATGTCTACCACCACCCCACACCCCAGCAGTGCAGGGACACCCTCCACCAGGCCCCCACCCATGTCTCCCACCACCCCCACCCCCCACCACTGTGGGGCACCTGCCAGCAGGCCCCCACCCATGTCCAACTCATGTCCCCCACCACCCCCACCCCCCAGCAGTGCAGGGGCAGCCTCCACCAGGCCCCCACCCATGTCCAACTCATGTCCCCACCACCCCCACCCCCAGCACTGTGGGGCACCTGCAAGCAGGCCCCCACCCATGTCCAACTCATGTTCCCCACCACCCCCACCCCCCAGCAGTGCAGGGGCAGCCTCCACCAGGCCCCCACCCATGTTGTCCCATAACCCCCACCCCCAGCACTGTGGGGGCACCCTCCACCAGGCCCCCACCCATGTCCAACTCATGTCCCCACCACCCCCACCCCCAGCACTGTGGGGCACCTGCTAGCAGGCCCCCCACCCATGTCCAACTCATGTTCCCCACCACCCCCACCCCCCAGCAGTGCAGGGGCACCCTTCACCAGGCCCCCACCCATGTCTCCCACCACCCCCACCCCCCAGCAGTGCAGGGCAACCTCCACCAGGCCCCCACCCATGTCCAACTCATGTTCCCCACCACCCCCACCCCCCAGCAGTGCAGGGGCAGCCTCCACCAGGCCCCCACCCATGTCTCCCACCACCCCCACCCCCCAGCAGTGCAGGGACACCCTCCACCAGGCCCCCACCCATGTCTCCCACCACCCCCACCCCCCAGCACTGTGGGGCACCTGCCAGCAGGCCCCCACCCATGTCCAACTCATGTTCCCCACCACCCCCCACCCCCAGCAGTGCAGGGGCAGTCTCCACCAGGCCCCGCCCATGTCCAACTCATGTCCCCACCAGCCCCACCCCCCAGCACTGTGGGACACCTGCCAGCAGGCCCCCACCCATGTCCAACTCATGTTCCCCACCACCCCACCGTCCAGCAGAGCAGGGGCAGCCTCCATCAGGCCCCCACCCATGTCTCCCACCACCCCCACCCCCCAGCACTGTGGGGGCACCCTCCACCAGGCCCCCACCCATGTCCAACTCATGTCCCCACCACCCCCACCCCCCAGCACTGTGGGGCACCTGCCAGCAGGCCCCCACCCATGTCCAACTCATGTTCCCCACCACCCCACCCCCCAGCAGTGCAGGGGCACCCTCCACCAGGCCCCCACCCATGTCTCCCACCACCCCCACCCCCCAGCAGTGCAGGGGCACCCTCCACCAGGCCCCCACCCATGTCCAACTCATGTTCCCCACCACCCCCACCCCCCAGCAGTGCAGGGGCAGCCTCCACCAGGCCCCCACCCATGTCCAACTCATGTTCCCCACCACCCCCACCCCCCAGCAGTGCAGGGGCACCCTCCACCAGGCCCCCACCCATGTCTCCCACGACCCCCACCCCCCAGCAGTGCAGGGGCAGCCTCCACCAGGCCCCCACCCATGTCTTCCACTACCCCCACCCCCCAGCAGTGCAGGGACACCCTCCACCAGGCCACCACCCATGTCTCCCACCGCCCCCCAGCAGTGCAGGGGCACCCTCCACCAGGCCCCCACCCATGTCTCCCACCACCCCCACCCCCCAGCAGTGCAGGGCACCCTCCACCAGGCCCCCACCCATGTCTCCCACCACCCCCACCCCCAGCAGTACAGGGACACCCTCCACCAGGCCCCCACCCATGTCTCCCACCACCCCCACCCCCCAGCAGTGCAGGGGCACCCTCCACCAGGCCCACACCCATGTCTCCCACCACCCCCACCCCCCAACAGTGCAGGGGCAGCCTTCACCAGGCCCCCACCCATGTCCAACTCATGTCCCCACCACCCCCACCCCCCAGCACTGTGGGGCACCTGCCAGCAGGCCCCCACCCATGTCCAACTCATGTTCCCCATCACCCCCACCCCCCAGCAGTGCAGGGGCAGCCTCCACCAGGCCCCCACCCATGTCTCCCACCACCCCCACCCCCCAGCAGTGCAGGGACACCCTCCACCAGGCCCCCACCCATGTCTCCCACCACCCCCACCCCCCAGCACTGTGGGGCACCTGCCAGCAGGCCCCCACCCATGTCCAACTCATGTTCACCACCACCCCCACCCCCAGCAGTGCAGGGGCAGCCTCCACCAGGCCCCCACCCATGTCTCCCACCACCCCACCCCCAGCACTGTGGGGGAACCCTCCACCAGGTCCCCACCCATGTCCAACACATGTCCCCACCCCCCCCCCCAGCACTGTGGGGCACCTGCCAGCAGGCCCCCACCCATGTCCAACTCATGTTACCCACCTCCCCCACCCCCCAGCAGTGCAGGGGCACCCTCCACCAGGCCCCCACCCATGTCTCCCCACAACCCCCACCCCCCAGCAGTGCAGGGACACCCTCCACCAGGCCCCCACCCATGTCTCCCACCACCCCCACCCCCCAGCACTTTGGGGGCACCCTCCACCAGGCCCCCACCCATGTCCAACTCATGTTCCCCACCACCCCCACCCCCCAGCAGTGCAGGGGCAGCCTCCACCAAGCCCGCACCTATGTCTCCCACCACCCCCACCCCCTAGCACTGTGGGGCACCCTCCACCAGGTCCCCACCCATGTCCAACTCATGTCCCCCCCCCAGCAATGTGGGGCACCTGCCAGCAGGCCCCCACCCATGTCCAACTCATGTTACCCACCACCCCCACCCCCCAGCAGTGCAGGGGCACCCTCCACCAGGCCCCCACCCATGTCTCCCACCACCCCCACCCCCCAGCAGTGCAGGGGCACCCTCCACCAGGCCCCCACCCATGTCCAACTCATGTTCCCCACCACCCCCACCCCCCAGCAGTGCAGGGGCAGCCTCCACCAGGCCCCCACCCATGTCCAACTCATGTTCCCCACCACCCCCACCCCCCAGCAGTGCAGGGGCACCCTCCACCAGGCCCCCACCCATGTCTCCCACGACCCCCACCCCCCAGCAGTGCAGGGGCAGCCTCCCCCAGGCCCCCACCCATGTCTCCCACTACCCCCACCCCCCAGCAGTGCAGGGACACCCTCCACCAGGCCCCCACCCATGTCTCCCACTGCCCCCCAGCAGTGCAGGGGCACCCTCCACCAGGCCCCCACCCATGTCTCCCACCACCCCCACCCCCCACCAGTGCAGGGGCACCCTCCACCAGGCCCCCACCCATGTCTCCAACCACCCCCACCCCCCAGCAGTGCAGGGACACCCTTCACCAGGCCCCCACCCATGTCTCCCACCACCCCCACCCCCCAGCAGTGCAGGGGCACCCTCCACCAGGCCCACACCCATGTCCAACTCATGTCCCCACCACCCCCACCCCCCAGCAGTGCAGGGGCAGCCTCCCCCAGGCCCCCACCCATGTCTCCCACCACCCCCACCCCCCAGCAGTGCAGGGACACCCTCCACCAGGCCCCCACCCATGTCTCCCACCACCCCCACCCCCCAGCACTGTGGGGCACCTGCCAGCAGGCCCCCACCCATGTCCAACTCATGTTCCCCACCACCCCCACCCCCCAGCAGTGCAGGGACAGCCTCCACCAGGCCCCCACCCATGTCCAACTCATGTCCCCACCACCCCCACCCCCCAGCACTGTGGGGCACCTGCCAGCAGGCCCCCACCCATGTCCAACTCATGTTTCCCACCACCCCCACCCCCCAGCAGTGCAGGGGCAGCCTCCACCAGGCCCCCACCCATGTTGTCCCACCACCCCCACCCCCCAGCACTGTGGGGGCACCCTCCACCAGGCCCCCACCCATGTGCAACTCATGTCCCTACCACCCCCACCCCCCAGCACTGTGGGGCACCTGCCAGCAGGCCCCCACCCATGTCCAACTCATGTTCCCCACCACCCCCACCCCCCAGCAGTACAGGGGCACCCTTCACCAGGCCCCCACCCATGTCTCCCACCACCCCCACCCCCCAGCAGTGCAGGGGCACCCTCCACCAGGCCCCCACCCATGTCCAACTCATGTTCCCCACCACCCCCACCCCCAGCAGAGCAGGGGCAGCCTCCATCAGGCCCCCACCCATGTCTCCCACCACCCCCACCCCCCAGCACTGTGGGGGCACCCTCCACCAGGCCCCCACCCATGTCCAACTCATGTCCCCACCACCCCCACCCCCCAGCACTGTGGGGCACCTGCCAGCAGGCCCCCACCCATGTCCAACTCATGTTCCCCACCACCCCCACCCCTCAGCAGTGCAGGGGCACCCTCCACCAGGCCCCCACCCATGTCTCCCACCACCCCCACCCCCCAGCAGTGCAGGGGCACCCTCCACCAGGCCCACACCCATGTCCAACTCATGTCCCCACCATCCCCACCACCCAGCAGTGCAGGGGCAGCCTCCACCAGGCCCCCACCCATGTCTCCCACCACCCCCACCCCCCAGCAGTGCAGGGGCAGCCTCCACCAGGCCCCCACCCATGTCTCCCACCACCCCCACCCCACAGCAGTGCAGGGGCAGCCTTCACCAGGCCCCCACCCATGTCCAACTCATGTCCCCACCACCCCCACCCCCCAGCACTGTGGGGCACCTGCCAGCAGGCCCCCACCCATGTCCAACTCATGTTCCCCACCACCCCCACCCCCCAGCAGTGCAGGGGCACCACCACCCCCACCCATGTCCAACTCATGTTCCCCATCACCCCCACCCCCCAGCAGTGCAGGGGCAGCCTCCACCAGGCCCCCACCCATGTCTCCCACCACCCCCACCCCCCAGCAGTGCAGGGACACCCTCCACCAGGCCCCCACCCATGTCTCCCACCACCCCCACCCCCCAGCACTGTGGGGCACCTGCCAGCAGGCCCCCACCCATGTCCAACTCATGTTCACCACCACCCCCACCCCCAGCAGTGCAGGGGCAGCCTCCACCAGGCCCCCACCCATGTCTCCCACCACCCCACCCCCAGCACTGTGGGGGAACCCTCCACCAGGTCCCCACCCATGTCCAACACATGTCCCCACCCCCCCAGCACTGTGGGGCACCTGCCAGCAGGCCCCCACCCATGTCCAACTCATGTTACCCACCTCCCCCACCCCCCAGCAGTGCAGGGGCACCCTCCACCAGGCCCCCACCCATGTCTCCCACCACCCCCACCCCCCAGCAGTGCAGGGGCACCCTCCACCAGGCCCCCACCCATGTCTCCCACCACCCCCACCCCCCAGCAGTGCAGGGACACCCTCCACCAGGCCCCCACCCATGTCTCCCACCACCCCCACCCCCCAGCACTTTGGGGGCACCCTCCACCAGGCCCCCACCCATGTCCAACTCATGTTCCCCACCACCCCCACCCCCCAGCAGTGCAGGGGCAGCCTCCACCAAGCCCGCACCTATGTCTCCCACCACCCCCACCCCCTAGCACTGTGGGGCACCCTCCACCAGGTCCCCACCCATGTCCAACTCATGTCCCCCCCACAGCAATGTGGGGCACCTGCCAGAAGGCCCCCACCCATGTCCAACTCATGTTATCCACCACCCCCACCCCCCAGCAGTGCAGGGGCACCCTCCACCAGGCCCCCACCCATGTCCAACTCATGTTCCCCACCACCCCCACCCCCCAGCAGTGCAGGGGCACCCTCCACCAGGCCCCCACCCATGTCCAACTCATGTTCCCCACCACCCCCACCCCCCAGCAGTGCAGGGGCACCCTCCACCAGGCCCCCACCCATGTCTCCCACGACCCCCACCCCCCAGCAGTGCAGGGGCAGCCTCCCCCAGGCCCCCACCCATGTCTCCCACTACCCCCACCCCCCAGCAGTGCAGGGACACCCTCCACCAGGCCCCCACCCAGGTCTCCCACTGCCCCCCAGCAGTGCAGGGGCACCCTCCACCAGGCCCCCACCCATGTCTCCCACCACCCCCACCCCCCACCAGTGCAGGGGCACCCTCCACCAGGCCCCCACCCATGTCTCCAACCACCCGCACCCCCCAGCAGTGCAGGGACACCCTCCACCAGGCCCCCACCCATGTCTCCCACCACCCCCACCCCCCAGCAGTGCAGGGGCACCCTCCACCAGGCCCACACCCATGTCCAACTCATGTCCCCACCACCCCCACCCCCCAGCAGTGCAGGGGCAGCCTCCCCCAGGCCCCCACCCATGTCTCCCACCACCCCCACCCCCCAGCAGTGCAGGGACACCCTCCACCAGGCCCCCACCCATGTCTCCCACCACCCCCACCCCCCAGCACTGTGGGGCACCTGCCAGCAGGCCCCCACCCATGTCCAACTCATGTTCCCCACCACCCCCACCCCCCAGCAGTGCAGGGGCAGCCTCCACCAGGACCCCACCCATGTCCAACTCATGTCCCCACCACCCCCACCCCCCAGCACTGTGGGGCACCTGCCAGCAGGCCCCCACCCATGTCCAACTCATGTTCCCCACCACCCCCACCCCCCAGCAGTGCAGGGGCAGCCTCCACCAGGCCCCCACCCATGTTGTCCCACCACCCCCACCCCCCAGCACTGTGGGGGCACCCTCCACCAGGCCCCCACCCATGTGCAACTCATGTCCCCACCACCCCCACCCCCCAGCACTGTGGGGCACCTGCCAGCAGGCCCCCACCCATGTCCAACTCATGTTCCCCACCACCCCCACCCCCCAGCAGTGCAGGGGCACCCTTCACCAGGCCCCCACCCATGTCTCCCACCACCCCCACCCCCCAGCAGTGCAGGGGCACCCTCCACCAGGCCCCCACCCATGTCCAACTCATGTTCCCCACCACCCCCACCCCCCAGCAGAGCAGGGGCAGCCTCCATCAGGCCCCCACCCATGTCTCCCACCACCCCCACCCCCCAGCACTGTGGGGGCACCCTCCACCAGGCCCCCACCCATGTCCAACTCATGTCCCCACCACCCCCACCCCCCAGCACTGTGGGGCACCTGCCAGCAGGCCCCCACCCATGTCCAACTCATGTTCCCCACCACCCCCAGCCCCCAGCAGTGCAGGGGCACCCTCCACCAGGCCCCCACCCATGTCTCCCACCACCCCCACCCCCCAGCAGTGCAGGGGCACCCTCCACCAGGCCCACACCTATGTCCAACTCATGTCCCCACCACCCCCACCACCCAGCAGTGCAGGGGCAGCCTCCACCAGGCCCCCACCCATGTCTCCCACCACCCCCACCCCCCAGCAGTGCAGGGGCAGCCTCCACCAGGCCCCCACCCATGTCTCCCACCACCCCCACCCCACAGCAGTGCAGGGGCAGCTTTCACCAGGCCCCCACCCATGTCCAACTCATGTCCCCACCACCCCCCAGCACTGTGGGGCACCTGCCAGCAGGCCCCCACCCATGTCCAACTCATGTTCCCCACCACCCCCACCCCCCAGCAGTGCAGGGGCAGCCTCCACCAGGCCCCCACCCATGTCTACCACCACCCCCACACCCCAGCAGTGCAGGGACACCCTCCACCAGGCCCCCACCCATGTCTCCCACCACCCCCACCCCCCAGCACTGTGGGGCACCTGCCAGCAGGCCCCCACCCATGTCCAACTCATGTTCCCCACCACCCCCACACCCCAGCAGTGCAGGGGCAGCCTCCACCAGGCCCCCACCCATGTCCAACTCATGTCCCCACCACCCCCACCCCCCAGCACTGTGGGGCACCTGCCAGCAGGCCCCCACCCATGTCCAACTCATGTTCCCCACCACCCCCACCCCCCAACAGTG